>NC_133155.1:7067599-7412599 GCF_048418815.1 Hemitrygon akajei | reverse complement strand
GTATTGGGGGCAGAGTACTGACATGGATTGAAAATTGGCTGGCTGACAGGAAACAAAGAGTAGCGATTAACGGGTCCCTTTCGGAATGGCAGGCTGTGACCAGTGGGGTACCGCAAGGTTCGGTGCTGGGACCGCAGCTGTTTACAATATACATTAATGATTTAGATGAAGGGATTAAAAGTAACATTAGCAAATTTGCTGATGACACAAAGCTGGGTAGCAGTGTGAAATGTCAGGAGGATGTTATGAGAATGCAGGGTGACTTGGACAGGTTGGGTGAGTGGGCAAATGTATGGCAGATGCAGTTTAATGTGGATAAATGTGAGGTTATCCACTTTGGTGGCAAGAACAGGAAGGCAGATGACTAAATGGAGTCAAGTTAGGAAAAGGGGAAGTACAACGAGATCTAGGTGTTCTTGTACATCAGTCAATGAAAGCAAGCATGCAGGTACAGTAGGCAGTGAAGAAAGCTAATGGCATGCTGGCCTTTATAACAAGAGGAATTAAGTATAGGAGTAAAGAGGTCCTTCTGCAGCTGTACAGGGCCCTGGTGAGACCCCACCTGGAGTATTGTGTACAGTTTTGGTCTCCAAATTTGAGGAAGGACATTCTTGCTATTGAGGGAGTGCAGCGTAGGTTCACAAGGTTAATTCCCGGAATGGCGGGACTTTCATATGTTGAAAGATTGGAGCGACTGGGCTTGTATACACTGGAATTTAGAAGGATGGGAGGGGATCTGAATGAAACATATAAGATTATTAAGGGATTGGACACGCTGGAGGCAGGAAGCATGTTCCCGCTGATGGGTGAGTCCAGAACTAGAGGTCACAGTTTAAGAATAAGGGGTAGGCCATTTAGAACAGAGATGCGGAAAAACTTTTTCACCCAGAGAGTGGTGGATATGTGGAATGCTCTGCCCCAGAAAGCAGTGGAGGCCAAGTCTCTGGATGCATTCAAGAGAGAGTTAGAGCTCTTATAGATAGCGGGGTCAAGGGATATGGGGAGAGGGCAGGAACGGGGTACTGATTGTGTATGATCAGCCATGATCACAGTGAATGGCGGTGCTGGCTAGAAGGGCCGAATCGCCTACTCCTGCACCTACTGTCTATTGTTTCACTGTTTCTCCTGGATGGACTGTTTGGGTCCCTGGTGGATGGGAAAAGAGTAGGTAAATGGGCTGATAGGTATCACATCACCTGCAGATGCATTGAGTAAGTGCGCTGAGATTGGGAGTCATTGGTGGAGATGGAAGAGTGGATCAGGGATTTATAAAGGGGATGATGTCTTTGAAATACTGAAAGAAGTGTCTTGGTGGTAGAATCTTGTCGATGAACATTCATTGAATGTGTAGCGGCTACTCGAGCAAACCAGCACCGCTTAGAGACTACGTGGGGGAGGAGGGGTTGATCCTGTACAAAGCACTCTCTGATTTAATAATAAAGTTCAAGTATCAAAGAATATGTTGGATCTTTTATAAAGAAATGTGCAAAACAATCTTGAAACTAAAACTAGCAATATAACAGAATAAACAGTCTTTGCGTATTAAACGTACTTACGGTAATCTAAGCATTCTTAAATAAATTAAGAATATTCAAATGTATTTAAGCCGATTCAAGTGATTTTAAGTGCTTAAGCTTCCTTAAACGTAATTAAGCAAACGTAATCCCTTAGCTCTACCAAAACTAGACTGCCCCCAAAGACAAACCATGAATACGTAATTAAGCTCTTGGCTTCAACCGCGCCCCAACCTACATGAGTAATGTGCAACCCAAATACAATGCAGAAAGAAAATAGATACATGGCTCCTACAGAATGATCCATTGAACATGAAAGGTGAAAACAAGGAGAACTCTTGATCTGGTTAGGAGAATATGTAGTGCAACCAGAAGTTCAAAATTCAAAGTAAATTTATTATCAAAGTACATATGTCGCCATATACAACCCTGAGATTCATTTTCTTGTAGGACATGCACAGTAAATCCAATAAACACAATAGAATTAATGGAAGATTGCACCCAGCAGGACAGACAAACAACCAATGTGCAAAAGATAACTGCAAATACAAAATTAGAACAAAATATAAGCAATAAGTATTGAGAACTTGAGATGAAGAGTCCTCGAGAGTGAGTTTGTAGGTTGTAGGAACAAACCTTTGTGCGGCAAATAGAAGAGTGAGGCCTGTCAACAATGATAAGCCATAGTTAAGGAAAAAGAAAGATTTCAGAGGAAGACTGGTAAGTCTCATAATCAGCAAATGTGAAGGAACCAGAGAACGGAATAGTTTCTTAGTAGGAGGAGTGTAGCCAAGATTAACTGTAAGATCTATGGACTTGCATTTTAACTTCATTGCAAATCTCATTTTTGAAGATGGAGACGTCTAAAAGGGTATGAACAATGTCAGAGATGGTCTGTGTGAAATTAAAGGCAAGGTGGAATTGGTAGCAAAGGTATTGAGATTTAAGTTCTGCATGAAAAGCAGATCAATATCATCATAACTGTACTGGAAAAAGGTGAAGGAGGCAGCCTGAGTTGGACTGAAACAGGGAGCATTCTACATATTCTTCAAAAAGACAGGCAAAATAAGGCCCATGCGAGTTCTCTTTGATTTGGGGAAAGCGATAAGCTAAGAAAGAAGTTGTTGAATTTTTCCCTAAAGAATGGGAGATAGTGAAGGAAGAGTGGTTATACCTCTGTTCAAGAAAGAGCTGAAGAGCTCTGACCATTAGCTGTGGGGTGGAGCTGGAGAGGGAATGTGGTGTGAAGATGAAGTAACTGGGACAAGGAATAGTAGGCTATTCAGGCTGTAGAAGTGGGAAAAGGCTGGACAAAAGGAGCAAAATAGTGTCAAAGTAGGAATCATTTAGTTATGTGGAACCAGAATACAGTTGGCCCTCCTTATCCACGAGGGATTGGTTCTGGGACCCCTCACGGATACCAAAATTCACGGATGCTCAAGTCCCTTATTCAACCTGTCTCAACATGGTGGACATTTGGACCCAGCGGCAGAGATCTGAATCCACAGCGTTTCTGTTCACGAAAATAATCACGATCACAATTGAAAATAAAGTGGAAATAATAAAACGATCGGAAGGAGGTGAAACGCCATCGGTCATTGGAAAAGCGTTAGGCTAGAGTCGGTCAATGATTGGAACAATTTTAATGGATAAAGTGAGAAAGGCCCTGCCTTGATGAAAGCTACAATTATTACTAAGCAACGCAGTGGTTTAATTATTGGGGTTTGGGGTTTTTGATCCTCACATCAACCCAGCACGGTGGAGAGTGCGCTTGATAGCGGTCTGTCACTGGATCGAACTCGGGAAGTTCCCGAGTCCGGCGCTGAAACATACATTCTTAAGTGTTTTATATACATAGAAAGGTAAAATATATACTATATACTAAGACAAACGTTTGACTAACTGGCACTAAATAATACCGGATGTACCTGTTCTGACTTACTTAGTAAGAGAACTTACGATTTTTTTCGATCCCGGTCCACAATAACCCACGCACATCCTCCTGTATACTTTAAATCATCTCTAGATTACATAATACTTAATACAATGTAAATGCTCTGTAAAATAGTTGTTATACTGCATTGTTTAGGGAATAATGACAAGAAAAAAGTCTGTACATGCTCGAACAACAAGTGCCAGAAGAGCACTTCTGGGTTTTCGCGATTCGCGGTTGGTTGAATTGGCGCGTGTGGAATTCACGGATAAGGAGGGCCGACTGTATGTTGAAACAATGAGTCTTTGGGACAGTCCTACTAATAGTCTTTGAGGAGGATCTAGAGGTGAGAAGTGAAGTGTTAAGAGATATGAATTGTAAATCTATTTGCATGAACTCTGTCTTAGTAAATTGGATGACTTGATTACCTTGAAACTGGTCAATTGATTAGAAGTCCACCATGGCATTTTAATACAAAGGTTATGCAAATTGAACTGATTTTAAGTTATTTAGTATGTCTGAGAAAGTTATTAACATAAATTTCTGGAAGGCATTTGGTGAGGATTCCGTGAGTTAAAGCAATTTATTTTGAAGTCATACCATTCACTTAAATTTGCTAAGCGTTGGGATAAGAGATAAAACTGAAGCAACACACAGAAAATGCTGGAGGAACTTAGCAGGTCAAACAGCATCTATGGAAATGAATAGATAGTTGATTTTTCAGGCTGAGACCCTTCTTCTGATAATGTAGGGGAAAGATGCCAGAATAAGAAGGTGGGGAGAGGGGAAAGGGGCTAGCTGAAAGGTTTATAGGTAAAACCTGGTGGGTGGGAAAGGTGAAAGGCTGTAGAAGAAAGAACCTGATAGGAGAGGAGAGTGGACCATAGGAGAAAAGGAAGGAGGAGGGGACCCAGGGGGAAGTAATCGACAGGTGAGAAGAAATAAAAGGGCAGAGTAGGGAATAAAGGAAGGGGGTGGAAGTTGTTTTCCGGGAAGAGAAATTGATATTCATGCCATCAGGTTGGAGGGTACCCAGAAAACTGGAGGTGATTAGCATCATTCTGCCAGGAGCTGTGTAGGGCTTCAGGTGTTTCATTGTGTTTGTTAGCACTTAAATGACTTACTATCTCATTATCAAATCTAAGTTTGGTGACACAAAGATGAGCAGCATAATAAGCCATACTAATGGAAACTTTAAATTATGAAAAGTATTAATTAAGAAAGCAGTGAAACTCTGGAAATGATTTTAATTTCAGGCAAATATGAGGACATCTGCACTGGATCTGAGAATAGATCAAAGTACCTTACAACTGGAGGTAGTGCCGGTCCAAGGAAGTGTTGTGATCTTTGTGTCATCAGGATGTTATGGAGAAGTACAAGTAAATAAAATGCAAGAAGCTGGAAGTAATGCCACAGCTTTACAAAGCAGAGAGCAATTCTGGATACCATGTCTTAGGACGTACTGTGTCAGTGGAGGGAATGCAGTGTAGATTAGTCCAGTATGATATGCATTAAATCCAAGGAGTAAAGTGCAAGAGTGTATTCCCTAGAATTTAGAAGGTTAAGAAAAAGCTTGGTAGAAATTTTGAAGCTATTGAGGGTAATTAACGGGGTGGAGTAAAAATATATCTTGCAGTTGTAGAGACTGGAACATGGGGTAGTCTCCCTGTGGTGAAGCCAGGAAAAGAAGAGGATGGTGAAACTTCAGAACCAACTTCTGCATTTGACATTTAATAGCAGGTCAGATGCTAACTTTAACTCTAACCACTGGTTAGCCACTGTTAACAAGTGTTGTGGAGGGGGATGGGATATGGTCTTAAACCAGCCATGATCTCACAGAATTAGGAAATCTGCTCAAGAAGCTAAGTGCCCTGTTGCTGTTCCTGAATTTCCCATTGCTGTGTTTGCATCACTGTTGTCCTGTCCAGATCCACCTTCCTCTCCTACTGTCTCCCAGGGACTATCTTATCTCAGACCACCCTCCCTAGTCACCCTGACAGCCATTTGCACCGTGCCCTTCCACCCCTTCATCCCAGAACCCCATCAGGCCTCCTTTGTGATCTCCCCTCTGCTTCCCAGCCCATTTCCAGATACCTATTCCTGAAGAAGAGTATTGTCCTGAAACATTGACTGTTTATTCCTCGCCATAGATGCTGCCTGATCTGCTGACCTACCATTCTACAATTCTTTTAACAAAATGGATGCTTTCCCCATATCTCAGAGCTCTGTTACTTTGGTTCTCTGCTCTCTTTTCAGATCCCAGTGCTGTGTGTTGTTCCACGCTTGGATTAAATGCGGACTGTTTCTTTGCTTCTGCTCCCTATGACACCTGGTGGTGAGCTACAATACAGTGAAAATTGATAGCTTGTTCATCTGTGAGCTTCCAGCCAAAAAAAATGATGGAGCTGCCCAATATAACCAAGGACATCATTCAACGGCAGATAAAGGTACTAAATATTTTGGTGTCTTTCCTAATTCAGGTGCTAGCAAAGAGAAGCTGACCAAAGAGGTGAGAGAAGCTTGGATGGTGGGTGGGTGCACGTTACTGGAGGTTGGAATGCTGGATGTTCTATGAGCTAGTTCCATGCTCAAGTGATGTCTCTCTTTTGAAGATGTCGGAGAATGTTACTGAGGTTCTGAGTTTATGGATTTGGACGATGGACTTTTTCAGTCTTATAGTTTTCGTATTCTGTGTTTTTGCCCATTCTTACTCTTTTTTTGTGTGGGGGGGTTTTGGGGCTTAAGTTCTTGTTGCATTTTGTGTGGAGGGTGGGGGCTTGATGATCATATTGCCATTCTTTTTTTGTGTGGGTGGAGGGGTTTGGGGGGGGTTAATGATCATGTTGCCATTTCTTTTTTTGTGCGGGGGAGGAGTGGGTTTGCTGTTTCTCTTTGAGCTGACTTCCATGGTTCTCTTTGTTTCTTGGCAAACTGGAGAAGAAGAATCTTAGAGTTATATACTGCATATATACTTTGATAATAAATGAACCTTTGAACCTTTACTATGGGATTTGAAGGAGCGAATGCCATTTTTGTGTAAGGAAGGTGGTGATAATTTACACTCCCCCTCTCCCCACCACGTCTCACTCATTCACGCTTCTTTTCTATCTGAAGGAGCGGAACACTCTGCAGTTTGAGCGGCGATACCATGTCATCGATCCATTCATCAAACGATTGGGCCTGGAATGTGAGCTTGAGGTGAGACAACTGAAACAGTCTTATCCATAATTACTGTCCTGTATGTGCCCCTCCATACACCCCTGTATTATAAATGATTTGGTCTTGGGCCATGTTGCTCATGACAGCTATCTGAAGGAGTCAGACGTTTATCACTTTCCTGCCATTGAGGCACGGCATGAGGAGAATTGGTATGTCACCAAAGACTCTTGCAAATTTCTATAGATGTACCATGGATAGCATTCTAACAGGCTGAATTACTGTCTGCTATGGAGAGGCCAAAGCACAGAATTGGAAAATGCTGCAGGAAGTTGTAAGCTCAGCCAGCTCCATCATGGGCACTAGCCTCCCTAGCATCCAGGATACCTTTAAAAGGTGGTGCCTCAAAATGGTGGCATTCATCAATAAAGACCCCCATCACCCAGGACGTCCTCTTCTCATTGCAACCAAGGAGTAGATACTGGAGCCTGAAGACATGCACTCAATGTTTCAGGAACAGCTTCTTCCCCTTCTCCATCAGATTTCTGAATGGGCAATGAACCCATGGACACTACCTCAGTATTTTTCCCACTTTTTACACTACTTATTTAATTTATATAGTATACATATATATATTCATTGTAATTTTAGCTTTTCCAAAATTATGTAGTGCAATGTATTACTGCCGCAAACAACAAATTTCACAACATATGCCAGTGATATTAAACTAGATTTTTGATTCTGGTTTCCTTTGAGCATTGTAAGTTTCTCAAGCATTTATCCAGTTCACTTTTATAAGTTATTACTGAACCTATGAATCTTTTTCCATTTTCAATTCATCAGCACCTTTTAGATCATAATAACTTGTTGCTTCAGAATAAAGTTTATCATTTCTTTTCATTTGCCATTTCCTTTTAAACTTCTGGTCTCTGCAATGATTTGGTTCCTGAAACATTCCAATCCAGCTGCATACAATTTATGCACCTATCTTAAATGTCCTTTCTATTTTAGTGCTCAAAGAGAGCATCCCAGCATTGTTTGTAAATGACTGGTGTTGTGAGGTATCTACATTATGGGCATTTGTTTAACATCTGAATCTTGTTCTGTTCTTTCACTTTTTTGCACAGGGTCACTCTGGTTGTGTGAACTGCCTGGAATGGAATGAAAAGGGCGAGTAAGTGATGCTAACCATTTCTTACAACTTCCCTGCCCCGGCACCAGCCCACATTATCACCTCAGCCAAGTTATTGCTACCAACCTGCCCTCCTCCCAACATCTCCACTAAGTATATTGTAGTCTCATGCAACCCCCCCCCCCCCACAGCCATCCCCAATCTCTACTCGTGACACATCCTGTGTATTTTTAGACTGCCTTTGCAACACAAATTTATTGCAGTAAATCTTCCAAACATCCTGATATCAGTGTGTTCCCCTCAATCTAGTCATGGCGATTCTCATCTACCTTCTCCCTTTTCTCTGCTGTTTCTCTACAGTCATGAACTACTTCCCATCAGAACAGTGAGTTTCTTTCTGCTCCCCTCTGTTCTCCACTGGGCCTCTTGTGTTGCTAAGTCAGCTACTTACACACTTTTGTGGTCTTCAATTACAGTTTGCTGGCCTCTGGATCAGATGATCAGCACACTATTCTCTGGGATCCTTTCAGCTCCAAGAAACTGCTGACTATGCACACAGGGCACACTGCTAATATATTCACAGTGAAGGTATTCTCTTGTCTTTTATTTGTTGAATTCAATATTGAATTTGTATTTAGATTTGAATGTACAAGTGTGCAGATACTGAATCTCTACTTTAAAAAGATCCCAGAGATAAAATTCAGGCATCCTGACTTTAGTTCAAGGTTCAAAGTAAATTTACCTTCAAAGTACATAAATGTCACCAGATACTACTTTGTGATTAATTTTCTTGTGGGCATACTCAATAAATTTATAGAATAATAACCATAATAGAATCAATGAAAGACTGCCCAACCAGGGAGTTCAGCCAGAGTACAGAAGACAACAAACTGTGCAAATACAAAAAGAAATAAATAATAAAAATAAATAAGTAAGCATTAAATATCAAGAACATAAGGCGGAGAGTCCTTGAAAGTGAGTCCAGTAGTTGTGGGAACATTTCAGTGATAGGGCAAGTGAAGTTGACTGAAGGTATCCCCTTTTATTCAAGATGGTTGACAGTTAGTAACTTCCTGAACCTGGTGGTGTGAGCTCTGAGGCTCTTGTACCTTCTTCCCAATGGCAGTAGAGAGAAGAGAGCATGTCCTGGGTGGTGGTGTCCCTGATGAATGATGATGTACATGTATTTAAGATTTATATCTGACCTGATGAATGTGCCTCATCTGTTTCTATTCTGACTGGGCCTCCTCTATTCCAGTGGCAACACCATGATAACTTGTATTTATTTAGCTTTGATTTTATCCAGAAATGATCAAGTTCACCATAGAAGTGTTTCTACAACTGTAATTTTGTGGTGGACTGTAACACCGGGTGAAAGGATTAAATTCCTATCCTGTACAAAATTTGATTTACTGGTGTTTTAAATAGAATGTAGTGATTTAGTGCTCTTGCTAGCTCAGATGAGAGAGTTCAAGCACCCTCCTTTTGAGCTGTATGATTTTGTGATTTCAGTTGTTACTGCCAGCTAATATAGGGAGGAAGTTGCAGCTAATACAGTGTTACGTACCCCGTAACTGGCTTACCAAACCAGCAGAAATGGAATACACATTGGAGTCCGTAATTACTAGTAATTAATGAAGTTTATTAGCAAACTAAGTAATACAGTACAAAATGCAAATATGTATATATTACAGGTTAGCAATTATACACACACACACACACACACACACACACACACACACGTAAATGAATAGTCTTAGGAGATGATAAAAGTTCAGTTCAGTTTAGCTTAGGTCGAAGTAGTTGCTGGTGTAACATTGGAGAGAGAGAGTGAGCGGGATGTGAGCAGCTGCAGCAGGCAAACCTTCCATTGTCGTCTTGTTCCATTGTACTGATGTGGTCATTCAGTTATGTCCCCTCTGTTCTCGGCTAGACTGTTCTTCCATAGTGGACTCGTCACTCTGGCGTGAGTGGACACACACACAAGCCCCCACTTGTGTGGGGCATAGTTAGCAGCATAGTTCACTGGGGGGGTCAACTCTGGACCCCATCTCCACATGGTTTTCTCATCACACATAACAACAGGAAACAGTACTTTCTCAAGAAAAAAAGTTCTCTTTCTTCAGCAGATGCTAGAACTCCAGGGTAACACACTAAAGATAGTGAAGGAACTCTGCAGGTCAGGCACCATCTTTGGAGAGGAATAAAAATTCGATATTCTGACATTGGAAGCATCAATTTTTTATTCATCAGGACTGGTACAGGAATCAGGAATGGTTCAGAAGCAGTCCTGGTGAAGGGTCTCAGCCCGAAACATTGACTGTTTATTCCTCTCCATAGATGCTGCCTGACCTGCTGAGTTCCTCCAGCATTTTGTGTGTGTTGTGATCTTTCTTCAAAGTGTATTGTCTGGAGCCAGTTCCAAGATTCCAAACTATTGTTCCTGAATTAAGGACTTCTCCAGCCACTCTCCATCCGTTCTGCGGCAGATAGAGTAAATGTGGATTTCTCTCTATTAACTACTTCACTACCTTCTCCTTCAGCCTGGATTTTGATTGTGCGTCCCAGTACCTACAGATTTATATTAAAAATATAGAAGGTGGACATTGTATCCATTCCCTCTTCCCCCCCCCCCCGTGTGTCAATGAAACAGCCCGGGAAGAAGAAGCATGATTAGACATACAGAAATGGAATGAAACTACAGAATCACAGATGTTCTCAGTATTTTGTATATGGTAGTATAAAACCCAAGTATAAGCTCTGCACAGACTAATGAAGTAGGCCCAAGGGTTTTGACATACTGTAGCTATTTTGTAGACACATTATGGCAATATAAGGAAATCAGGCATCATAACCATGAAATAAAAAATTAGATAATTATGTCAGGTAATGTTAATTGAGAGAAGAATATTAGTGCAAATTGAATTGGGTTAAGAAAATGGTCCACATTACGACCATCACAAATGCCATTTAAAATATGTCCTTTTATAATTAGAAGGAGAATGAATGACAAAAATATTTACCACAGAAATGGGCATTACTATGATACTAAGTGATTAATATTCTGTCTTGATGGTGGTAAATATTGACAGTAAGTAGCTGGTGATAGTGGCCATTTTGTGTAAGTCTGTCAACCTGTCCGTCAGGTCTCAGTGTGTTTTGACCAGGGTACCTATCTTTGTTCAATGTAGTGAACCTCATTATGGAAGCTACACCTCTCTGTATCTACACACTCTGTATTGATATGGTAAGGAGTTGATTGCTTTTTGTAACTCCTGGTTTTCCAGTTCCTTCCCCACTCGAATGACCGCACACTGATCACTGGGGCTGCTGATTCCAAAGTGCATGTCCATGACTTGACTGTAAAGGAAACTGTTCACATGTTTGGCGAGCACACCAATCGGGTGAAGCGAATTGCAGCGGCTCCCATGTGGCCCAGCACATTCTGGAGTGCAGCAGAGGATGGAACAGTCAGGTAACTTTTGCAGCCTAGGCTCCTGTCTTTGTTTGGCTGTACCATGTACAATTAAAGAGATAAAGAACAGAAATGACCATTCATGACAGTTCATGACATCCGTCGACCACCTATTTACACTAATCCTACGTTAATCCCTGCTGTAGTTTGTCACCAATCCACATTACATTCTTCTCTGCTTGTCATTGTTTTTACAATTCAGCTCACTGATAGAATTTTAAGAACATGTGTTTTGACTTCATTCTGCCCTTATAATGGGCCCTGCCTCTTCTTGGCTTATTAACCACCACTCTATGATTCTCTTCATTATGTGGTCCAAGATCAGAATGGAGGCCTGTCATTTCTGCGCCACGTGGGCTCCTTTCATTCTGAAGCACAACTGCAGCTTTCATTCGGTGCCTACAAGAAGAACATCCTAACGACTTTGTTTTAAACCTAATTAGATCAAACTCACAACCTCAGAGACAACAGAACTGTCATGTGAAAACCTGGAAATCTTAAGAAAGTTTTCACATCTTAAGAAATCTTAAGATGGTGATACAGTGGATTCTGATTAATTAGGCAATTGGGGCAGCCACGTATTTAGGGCAACGCTTAAAGAACAAAAACTAATTGAGAAAGTAGTTGGATTTGCTTTGTTTATTTGGGATACTATGCCATTTAATTGGAATAGGAGACTGTTGCCGAACAGTTTCTAACTAACGTCAGATATGTACACTTGTGTGGCTGTTGGACACTACACTGTGCTTAAAGCAAACATTTTTAAATAGCATTAGTTGTGTGCACTTGTGTTAAAAAAGCAGTGACTTCTGTCACTGATACAATAGTCAAAATAAATTTATTATCAAAGTACATATATGTCACCATATACAACCCTGAGATTCATTTTCTTGTGGGCATACTCAAAAAATCTACAGAATAGTAACCATAACAGAATCAATGAAAGACCACACCAACTTGGGCATTCAACCAGAGTGCATAAGACAACAAACCATGTAAGTACAAAAAGAGAGAAATAATAATAAATAAGCAATAATTATCAAGAGCCTGAGGTGAGGAGTCCTTGAAAGTGAGTCCATTGGTTATGGGAACATTTCAATGTCGGGGCAAGTGAAGTAGAGTGAAGTTATCCCCTTTTATTCAAGAGCCTGATAGTTGAGGGGTAGTAACTGTTTCTGAACTTGCTGGTGAGTCCTGAGGCTCCTGAACCTTTTTTCTGATGACAGCAATGAGAGGAGAGCATTTCCTGGGTGGTGGGGGACCCTGATATTGGATGCTGCATTTCATGTAGATGTGATCAATTATGGGGAGGGCTTAACCTGTGATGGACTGGGCTTTTTGTAGGATTCTCTGTTCAAGGGCATTGGTGTTTCTATACCAGGTTGTGATGCAGCCAGTCAGTATACTCCCCACTACACATCTATAGAAATTTGTCAAAGTTTTAGATGTCATGCCAAATATCCGCAAACTCCTAAGGAAGTAGAGGCACTGTTGTACTTTCTTTATAATTGCACTTACTTACTGGACACAGGGCAGATCCTCCAAAATAATAACGCCAAGGAATTTAAAGTTGGTCGACCCTCTCCACCTCTGATGAGTATTAGCTCATGGAACTTCTGGTTTCCTTCTCCTGAAGTCAGTAATCAGCACCTTGGTCTTGCCGACAATGAGTAGGAAATTGTTGTTATGACACCACTCAGTCAGATTTTCAGTCTCTCCTATATGCTGATTCATCACCACCTTTGATTCGGCCTATGACAGTGGTGTCGTCAGCAAACTTGAGTATGGCATTGGAGCTGTGCGGGGGAACTGAGCACACAGCCTTGTGCACATTTACTAATGGAAATCGTAGAGGAGCTGTTGTTGCCAATCCATACTGACTGGGGTCTGCAGGTGAGGAACACGAGGATCCAATTGCACAAGGAGATATTGAGGCCAAGGACTTGGAGCTTATTGATTACTTTTAAGGGGATGTTGGTATTGAATGCTGAGCTATAGTCGATAAAGAGCATCCTGATGTATGCATCTTTGCTGTCCAGATGTTCCAGGGTTGAGTGAAGAGCTAATGAGATGGCATCTACTGTGGACCTGTTGCTCCCGTAGGCAAATTGGAGCGGATCTAAGTGGCTTCTCAGGCAGGAGTTGATACATTGCATCACCAACCTCTCAAAACACTTCATCACTGTGGATGTAAATGCTACTGGGCAATAATCATTGTGGCAGGTCACCACGTTCTTCTTGGACACTGGTATAAATTGAAGCAGGTAGGTACCTCAGAATGCCACGTCTCAGTGAACACTCCAGCCAGTTGATCAACACGGGTCTTTAGTACTCGGACAGGTACCCTGTCTGTGTCGGATGCTTTTCGTGGATTCACCCTCCTGAAGGCTGCTTGCACGTTGGCCTCGGAGTCTGAAATAGGATCACTGGGGGGCTGTGGGAATCCGTGATGGTTCCTCCATGTTTTCACGGTCAAAGCAAGCATAGAAGGTATTGAGCTGATCTGGAAGTGAAGCCCTGTTGTCTCTGTTGCTTGATTTTATTTTATAACAGGTGATAATATACAAGTCCTGCGACAACTGTTGGCAAGAAATAAAGATTAAGGCAATTTCGAACTGTTTAGATCACTGCAGCTTCAAGCATTCATGCTTGGGGATGCTAGAAATGGCCAGGAGTGAAAATTAAATGATTTCAGTACTTCAACAAGTTTGGAACTACGAAGAATCAGAAAGTATCAGCAACCATCATGAATGTTACAATGAAAATGAATATTTTGAGGATGTAATCATTGATAGCATTATTTGAAGGCAGTCCATTATCTACAATAGGTGTCTGTGCTGATTTTGTTCATTTACAGTCAATCAAAAGAACGCGACAGCATGCAGGTACACTGGATGAATACCTCCGTCAATAGCAACTGGGAGCTAATACAGTTTTATAGTACTGTAGTAGTGTTGATAATGCATTTCATTCAAATGCATAATTTGTTACTTAGTTAAACAGTGGTTTGTCTTTTCATACCTATTTCCATGAAACTTCAGCTAATTGGGAAAGCCACTTAATTGGGCCAAAGTGTACTGACCCCGATATGTCCCAATTAACTGGAATCCACTGTACTTAGGGCAAGAATCTAAAGCGTGATTAAATTAATTCATGTCCACCAACAATAAGATTGAAAGTTGTAGAACTGGAAGGGATTCCAGAGCCTGGGAAGGATGAGGATATAGAAAGTTATGATGTCACAGAAGATCAGATAATAGACAAGCTACCTTTGCTCCATTGATATGTAGTCTTTTCTGTTGTAGACAATATGATCTCAGAGAGAGCAGCAAGCGCTCACAGATACTGGTGGACCTCACGGAATACTGTGGACAACAAGTGGAGGCCAAGTGCCTGGCCATTAATCCTCAGAACAACAACTATCTGGCTGTTGGGGCAAGTGGACCCTTTGTTCGTGTCTATGATGTTCGCATGATTCACAATCATAGGTAAGTAGGATGGCGCAGCAGGTACATTCAGGTTAATATTAGATTTGGGTGCCTAGAAACTGTAAACTTTGTGGTCCTCTCTGATGGGAACTCATTGCTACTAGTTGGGATGGCTAGTTTTTACTTTTGGAACAATCCAACCATCATTCTTCGAGATGGCATAAATTCTGGCACTTGATTTGAAAAGTGCAGGAGCTGCTTGTAAATGCCCACTTTTAATTAAATATAAAATCTGAGTAGTGTTGGTCAGCAGGTTTCTTTGAAGGTTTAAAGCAATGCCTGCACAGCACGATGTCCAACGTGCTTCTTAACAACTGATTACATTGGGTTAATTATGTGTACGTTGCTGAATTCTCCTCAAGGAATCACCAGGTTTAAAGATTAGAGGTTAGCTTTATTTGTCATCAGAATGTGTCATTTGCATGAAATCAAACCAGCGAGGATTATGCTGGGCAACCTGTAAGTGTCGCCATGCTTCCAGTGTCAACATAGCATGCTCACAACTCACTAACCCTAACCATACTTTGGAATGTGGGAGGAAATCAGAGCACCCAGAGCAAACCCACACAGTTACAGGGAGAACATACAAACTCCTCACAGACTGTGGCAGGATTGAACCCCAATCTTACAGCTATTGCTGAAAAGTGTAGTGCTAACCACTACACTACCATACCACCCATTGCCAAGGTCCTCCTTATTTTACAGATAGGTTGTCTGTGCTACGCAGATGCACCTTTTTGCCTCTGACCCTCTTTCCTTCATTTTATGGCAGAACCCTTTTTGTAGAGCTTGTTTTGCTATACTTTGGTTTTAGGGAACATCTTTGTTTGGTTTACATCTTTGTTACAGTGGTAAGTCTAGAATGAAAGTGGTAGCATATTACATCACTGGAGTTTCATGTTTGAGCCAATTGTCATCCTCACAGATAGGCCCATAATTTGGGGACATGATTATGCTATTTTGGCATAATTTGCTGAAGAGTGCATTTTGCCCATAGCTGATTAACAACACTATGGAACATTTACAACTTATTATGTGCTTAATGTTGGAAGGAAGACTTTGGAAATTATGAGCAATGATTTCCTGAGCTTGCTAGTTCTATCTGATTTCAGTCAAATGTTTGATTCCAAGCTCCTTTTTCTTAGTTTTTTTTTTAATGGCTTTTCTTGTTACCGCCTGGAAGGAGGTAAAGAAACCTGAAGGTATACACTCGCAATTCAGCAACAGCTTCTTCTCCTCTGCCATTGATTTCCAAATGGACATTGGACCCATGAATCCAACCTCACTACTTTTTTCTGTTATTTTGCACTATTTATTTTAACTTAACTATTTAATAGACATTTATATATATACTCAGTG
The DNA here is from genome assembly GCF_048418815.1 of Hemitrygon akajei. Classification (NCBI taxonomy): domain Eukaryota; kingdom Metazoa; phylum Chordata; class Chondrichthyes; order Myliobatiformes; family Dasyatidae; genus Hemitrygon; species Hemitrygon akajei. The sequence goes on along the minus strand of NC_133155.1, from coordinate 7,396,542 downwards.
CAACTCAGGTTTTTTCCTCTATGTTTATTTATCATGTACTGCTGCCATAAAGTTTACAAATTTCATGACATATGCTGGTGATATTAAATCTTATTCTGATTCTTGTCCACCTCCAACAAAAGCCCATTATTTATACATCATGTTTTAGGGAATGGTGAACTGGCATGCCTGGTGTTAATTACATCTCTTTCAGTTATTGAATTTCAAAAGGATACAAGACGCCTGCTAATTTACCCCACATTTCTGGGAACCCTATTATCTCCTGTATGTAAATTTCCAGGACTGTCTTGTTCAGATATCACTTGTCTGTTATATCAGATAGTGAACTAATAACAAGCCAGGGAGGAGGCATTCCTCCTGGGCTCTTACCTGGCACATCTGTTGTCACTTAAAAAGTCTGGTTCTGTACTAATGCAAGAATCCTTCGACTTTAATAATCCCTTTTTAATTGATGGTTATTGGTCATTATTTTATTCCCTTAGTTATATTCATTGGATTGGATAAGTCACACTAGATTCCTGGAGTATCATTATTGGTGCATAGCAGTTATGCTGATCCATTCTGTCTATATGATCATTAAAACAGCCACAGTTCAGATATTTTTGTGTTTAGCATAAGCAAGCATTTAAAGTAGGCTTTGAGATTTTACTACACTCCTAATATATGTTTTGGCTAAGCCTTTTGAATACAGCCCAGTCCATCACAGACAAAGCCCTCTCCACCATTGAGCATGTTTACAAGAAGCACTGCCACAAGAACCCCCACCATCCGGGCTGTTCTCTCTCTGCGTTACTACCATTGGGGCGGGAGATGCAGGAGCCTTGGGTCCCACACCACCAGGTTCAGGAACATTTATTACCCAACAACCATCAGACTCCTGAACCGGAATTCACTCACCTCAACTGTAAACTGATTCCACAACCTACAGACTCACTTGCTCTAGGATTCATGTTCTCAGTATTATGTATTTACTTATTTAGTTGCACAAATTGTCTGTTGTACATTAGTTGTCTGTCAGTCTTTGTTTATGAAAAGTTTTTCAGAAATTTAATTGTATTTATTTTCCTGTAAATGCTTGCAAGAAAATGAATCAGGGTCGTATATGGTGACATATTTGTTTAGATAATAAATTTATTTTAACTTTGACTTTGAAATCTGTACAAAAGATAACAAAGATGGACATAATATAGTTAAATTATTTTTTAATTAGGTGCTGGGGCAGCATAGTAGTATAGTGTTTAGTACAACACTTTACAATACAGGTGACCCGTGTTCAATTCCCACCACTGCCTGTAAAGAGTTTGTATGTTTTCCGCATGACCACATGGGTTTCCTTCCATGGTCTAAAGTCATATCGTCAGTAGGTAATTGGTCATTTTAAGTTACTCTGTGATTGGGCTCGGATTATCCATGCAGTATCTCAAGAAGTAAATTGCTTATTTATTACTCAGAAATTTCAGGATGTATGTTGTATACATTTCTCTGACATTAAATTGTACCTTTGAACCTTAATGTATTCATTTTCTGAGGAGCATAGGCAAGGCAGTATTTATTGCTCATTCCTAATGTCCTTCAGAAGATGGTAGTGAGCTGCCTTCTTGTAGCCCTTTGATGGAGGCATTCCTCAGGCGATCATGGAGAAAGTGCAGACTCCACATAGAGAGCACTGGAAGTCAGGATTGCACTTTAGACTCTCTGGCACTGGTCCCATGGGTTCTACCACAGTGGTTATCATCAAGAATTTAAGAAGAGATTCACTCAAAGTACTGTTTGATATAAAAGTAATTTCTTTCCACTAGTGGATGGATTAATGGATATTTTTATATCTGATTGCTTGTTTGTTTGGTCTGCAGTCTCCAACTGTGTTGATTATAAGTTTTCTTTGTTTCTGTTTGTAGAAAAGCAGTAAAGCAAAACTCAGTGCCTGGCGTGCACACATTCTGTGACAGGTACAAATCTGTACCAGATGGAGCTGTTCAGTATTATGTAGCAGGTATGCATACACTTTTAATATTACCAACATTTATATTTGACAGACCTAAAAATATAAAATAATCTTTGGCACAAGAGATTCTGTAGATGCTGGAAATCTGGAGGAACTCAGCAGGTCAGGTAAAGTAGGGGAATAAACAGCTGATGTTTTGGACTAAGACCCTTCTTCAGAACTGGAGGGGAAGAAGGGAAAAGGCAATGAGGAGGTGGGGGAGAGAGGAAGGAGTTCAAGTTGGCAAGTGATAAGTGAAAGCAAGTGAGGGGGAAGGTAGGTGGGTGGGTGAGGTAGGGGTGCCGAAGTAAGAAGCTGGGAGGTGATGGTGGAAGAGGTAAAAGGTTGAAGAAGGATGATCTGATAGAGGATAGTAAACCATGGGAGAAAGGGAAGAAGGAGGGGCACCAGAGGGAGATGATGGCCTGGTGAGGAGAGAAGTGGTAAGAGGGGAGCCAGAATAGGGAATGGAAAAGGAGAGGGGTTGGAAATGCCATCAGGTTGGAGACCACCAGGCAGAACATGAAGTGTTGAACCTCCAACCTAAGTAGTAGTAGAGGACTCCATGGACTGACATGTCAGATTGGGAAATGGAAGCCAAATTGAAATGGGTGACCACCAGGAAATCACACATTTTGTGGCAGATAGATGGAGCGATGGTACTCAACGAAGCAGTTCCCCAATTAACGTTGGAGCTCACCGAAGTGGAGGACACCATACCAGGAACACAAAATACCCCAACGGACTTGCAAGTGAAGTGTAATGTCACCTGGTGTGGTGGACACTATTAATATTTGGTGTGTACCTGATGGTCCTAGAGATTTTTATTAGGAAATTCCAACCCAAAAGTGAAACCAAGGCAAGTGATAGTGGGATAATCTGTACTTGAGGTGAAGAATAGGATATTGAGAAATTATATTTTCTTCATAACAGTGATATAGAATGTCTTGTGCCTTTCTGCACTGGGGATGCAAGGAGCTTCCTACAATCTAGTGTAAGCCAGCAGAGAAAGTATTTGTTTGTATAATTCATGACTTTCTGCCTTCAAGTTGATCCTGCATCTCATAGTCAAAAGCCAGTAAGTTTCAAGATAGTTAAAGAAGTAGAGAGTAGTAAAGTGGTAGAGATTTAGTTGATACATTCTTTTATTTTATATGGCATTTTTAAGAACAAGTTGCTGGGACTGAGCATCCCTCCTGATGCAGACTATAATTGTGAATGGGGGGGATGTTATAGATGAATCTGTTAATAATATCTGTAAGGGGAGAAATGGGAGATATTCAACATATGAATCCTGACTTGAAGGTAAAAATTCCCAACCAACCTCGAATTTTGAAGTAAAATTTATTGTCAGAGTACATAAAACACTGCATATCGCCACATACAACCCTGAGATTTCTTCTGCAGCATACTTAGCAAATCTGTAGAACAGTAACTAAACAGGATCGATGAAAAACAAGCTGTGCAAATGCAGACATAAATAAATATAGTAGCAATAAATACGAACATGAAGTAACAAGATAAAAGAGTCCTTATATGAGTGTAGTTATCCCCTTTTGTTCAAGGACCTGATGGTTGAGGGGTAGTAACTGTTCTTGAACCTGGTGTTGTGAGTCTTGAGGCTCTTGGACCTTCTGCCTGATGGCAGCAGCAAAGAAAGAGCATGACCTGGGTGGTGAGAAACTTAGATGATGGATGCTGCTTTTCTATGGCAGTGTTTCATGCAGATGTGCTGAATGGCTGGGAGGGCTTTACCCATGAAGTACTGGGCCGAATCCACTACCTTTTGTAGGATTTTCTGCTCAGAGGCATTGGTGTTTCCATACCAGGCCACAAAGTTTGCCAGGGTTCTTGATGGCAACCTATCAATTCAGCATTAATTTCCTGGATTATTGCAAACACAAGCTATGCATCTGTGAAGGTGCTTCCACCAAATTTTAATTGTAACATGTAAATCTACTGCTTAAGGGATTGTTTAGGCGTCACTTTACTTTGAACGTATATCTGAATACTCCAGTCACTTTTAGTAAATGCTGGAGAGCAGCTATTGGTGCAATATTGCCTGCAAATTCAGTGTGGTTCCATGTTTGGTTGCATTTATCCCTGACTGAAAACCAGTGAATTGTGCCTGAACCTTAAGTAAAGCCATGTGATTCTATTTACCGGTAGTTCATTAGTTTTCTATCACTGGAAAATTGAGGCCTAAACAAGACTGTTGAACTATAGAATAAGTTGCTGAACTGTTTTGTGAATCGTCTGTCTAGTTTCTCCTTCTTTCCTTCAGGTCATCTCCCAGATTATAATAACCGTCTTCGTGTGCTTGTGGCCACTTACGTGGCCTTCAATCCTGATGGAACTGAGCTCTTGGTCAACATGGGAGGGGAGCAGGTAGGATAAAGTGCAACTCATCATTCCTTTGTCAAAAGGCACCCCAGCACAGTTGTGAAATGTTTAACATAATACTATTACAGCAATCAGGGTTCAATTCCCACCACTGTCTGTAAGAAGTTTGTATGTAATCCTGGTGACTGCATGGGTTTCTTCCAGGCATTCCGGTTTCCTCCCACATTCCAAAGTCTTACATTTTAGAGTTAATAAGTTGTGGCAATGCTATGTTGGCGCCGGAAGCATGGGCTGTCCCTCAGCACATATTTGGACTGTGTTTGTTCAAAGATAGTGGGATGGAAAATACAATGCCCAGGGAAATCGTCTAGAAGAGAATGTGTTTGCATCACCTCCGGCCAAATCCATGCTGTGATAATGAGAGGATTAGCAGAATTTTAAGAAGGGAGATTTTTTAAAATTTTGCTGATTTATTATCCCTCTCAACCCTATTCTCCTGCCTTCTCACCGTAACCTTTGGTGCCCTGACTAATCAAGAATCTATCAACTTCTGCTTTAAATATACCCAATGACTTGGCCTCCATGGCCATCTCTGTCAATGAAATCCACAGATTCACCACTCTCTGGCTAAGTAAATTCCTCCACATCTCTGTTCTGAGGCTGTGCCCTCTGATTCCAGACTCCCCACTATAGGAAACATCTTCCCTACATCTAGGCCTTTCAATATTCAATAGGTTTCAGTGAGATCCCTCTTCATTCTTCAAATGATAGAAGGAAAGTCATTATGAAGAAGAGCAAGATTGCCTGCATTAGAATCCTGTCCTGAAGAACTCCTACAGCAATATCCTGAGCTAAGATAATTAACCTCCATTGAGAGCCATCTTCATCCATGTAGGAATAACTTCAGCTCATGCAGAATTTATCCCAAAATTCTGGCTGTCAAGAACTCCCTTCTCATCTTGGAAATATAGCTCTTTTATCCATGTTTGAACTTGGATAACTGAACACTAACTAAAGGCGCTAACTAACCACATGGCAAACCATATACAGTTGATGAGTTATACTTGGGAAGAAATTGAAATGGAAAGTTACTATGATTGCTGCAGGATTATACTGATGCAGTAATGTATAGAGCAATAGCAGAAATCACTCGAAGGAAGAAAATGCTCTTTCAATCCTTCTGCTCTTTTTCGATCGTCTTTACTAAAATAGGTGGTGTTATAAGCAGTGATGCTTGTTATCAGGATTTATAGAAGCAAATGAACTCAGGGTTTTCATAGTGAACGGTAGGGCCCCAGGGAGTGTTGTAGAACAGAGAGATCCTGTGAGTAGAAATGAGCACAGGATTTTCACAGTGAACGGTAGAGCCCCAGGGAGTGTTGTAGAACAGAGAGACCATATGAGTACAAATGAGCACAGGATTTTCACAGTGAACGGTAGAGCCCCAGGGAGTGTTGTAGAACAGAGAGATCCTGTGAGTACAAATGAGCATAGGAATTTCACAGTGAACAGAAGTCCCCAAGGGAGTGTTGTAGAACAGAGAGACCATATGAGTACAAGTACATGGTTCCTTGAAAGTGATATAGGTGATGTCCTAATGGGGAAGGCTTTTGGTTTGCTGGTCTTCATAAAGCTGGAATGTTGTTCTACGACATGTTAATGTGGCTGCATTTGGAATATTGTGTGCAGTTTTGGTCGTCCTGCTGTAGCAGGGGTTCCCGTGCTGGGGCCTGTTGATCCATTGTTTAATGGAATTGGTCCATAGCATTAAAAAGGTTGGGAACCCCTGTGCTATAGGAAAAATGCTATTAATCTGGAAAGAGTGCGGAAATAACTTATGAGAATGTTGCTGGGACTCGAGGGATTGCGTCATGAAGAAAGGTTGAGAAAGTTGAAACTTTATTGATTGAAGTGAAGGGGATGTATGATTTCCCCCAAATCATACAGAAGTGTAAATCATGAGGGGCCTAGATAGACCATATGCACTCAGCCTTTTTCCAAGGTTTGGGGAATCAAGAACAAGAAGTTTGAGGTGAAGAGACAGATTTAATAGGAACCTTAAGGGACATTTTTTTTCACCCAGAGAGTGGTCAGTATATAGAATGACCTGCCAGAGGGAGTGGTTGAGGTGGGTATGCTAACAGCATTTAAAAGACATTTGGATAGACGTATGTATAGGAAAGGAGTGATGTAAGTCAAACACAGGTAAATGGGATGTGCTTAGATGGCAGCCTCAATCAGTATAGACCAGTTTCTGTACAAGTTTGATTCTGTGTATTTTAATTAACAACTATGGTCTTTGTCGATTTGTAGCAGAAGTGTTACTGGAGGAATGTTCAGCCTGGGCACAAAAACATATTTAGCTAATGCTTGCTGTGTCAACCTTTAATTGGATTGATTTTATATATGCTGTTTGTTATCGTATTTTCCTTTGCTTGCCCAGTCTAGTTTTAGCTAAAGAGGTTAACCATTCCAACCCATAATCCTGTTCTTCGTTGCCAGTGTGCTTATGGAGTTCTGTTGAAACATGATAATACAGTCGATTTTGTGTTTGACTGCACTCAGCTGGTTAGGTTTTAGAAATATGATACAAAGGATCATAGGCAAATGACTGTCTTTTGTTTACAGGTTTATTTGTTTGATCTAACAAACAAGCAAAAGCCCTACACATTTTTGCTACCCAAGAAGTGCCACTCTAATGGTAAGTTACCTCTTAAATGTGATTTCGGTAGTAGATAAAGAGATTGTGCATCACAGTAATAGCTGACTTCAGCTCCTTGTGCACACAACTGAATTCCTGTCATGGTATTTATTGTACAGTCTAGGACTCTGAGCTTGATGGTTGGTGGGATATTTTCCTGTGGCTGCTTTCTCAGATTCAGATTCAGTTTATTGTCATTTAGAAACCACAAATGCAATGCAGTTAAAAAATGAGACAACGTTCCTCCAGAATGATATCACAAAAACACATGACAAAACAGACTACACCAGAAAATCCACATAACGTTTGGCAATCCCCAATCCAGAGTCCGGAAAGGCTGCTGCGTATTAATATCGCTACCATCTTAGCGCGTTCCCCGGAAAGGAACTCCAATCCCACCAGACAAACAAGACCAAAAACTAAAGCTACAAGACCTGCACAAAACCACAAAGTTACAACATATAGTTACAACAATGCAAACAATAGCATAATTGATTAAAAAAAAACAGACCATGGGCACAGTAAAAATAGTCCAAAGATGTTAAAAGACTTTAAGTTCGAAAGAAACCACCACACAGTTTCCACAAGTCCTCAGGGTCCCGCTTGACTCATCATCCCATGCAGGTGGCAGAAGGGAATACCTCCTGATGCAATACTGGTTTGTGTAGATTTGTTTGCAATCCCCTGCTGTAGTAATAGAAAGCTGCCTGCAGTATTGTGTACCTTAAATCTAAATTGACAGGAATACTGGGAGTAATCTGATATAACTGAACTGTTCTGTATTTTTCTCAGAATGATGAATCTGAAGCAGACTTTCAGTATAAAGATTTACTGTGATAATTAACTTTTTAATTCTGGATAACTAAGTTGTTTTTAGTTTGAAACCCATATTGCAAAGTATAGATTCTCAGAATTGGAGGATTCTGGAAGCAAGTGGTAATACTGAACACTGTAGGTTGGGTAACTTGCATTGCTTGCATATTGGAGGAACAGTTGTCTTTTAAAATATTTTGTGTTGGAGTAGCTGACTATAGTTATAATATTTAGGTTTTTTTTCAGAACCATGCCCAGCATTTTTTCCACTGAACTATATATGATTTTAAAATTTCAAAAATTATAATAAAGAGCTGAGACCAATTAGAATCCCATCCTTTCGGATCCCATTTAAGGGAAACTCAATGTGACCAGTAACTTTGTGAATCATTACATTTTGAAATACAGTGCCTTCTAGTTTATTGGGATATATCGGCACCAGTACAATTTGGTTCCAATTTACCGAAGTTTCATGAAAATAGTTAAAAAGGTTTTTAAGAAAGGCAAGCTGCAGTTAACTGAGTAACAAATTACATACTTAAATGAACACAGAGCAAATTAGAACACTATCAATACTACTCTACTACTATAAAGCTAATAATTAATCGATAATGCTTCCGTGTTCTTGTGATTGATTGTAAATTTTAAAAATCAGTGCAGAAACCTAGACAAATTACAGGAGGAGATAGAAAAGGCATGTCAGAAGGGCAATGTCATGATAAGCATTGGGGATTTTAACATGAAAGTGGATTGGGAAAACCAGGCCCGTACTGGACCTTGAGAGAATTTGTAGAATGCCTAAGGGATGGCTTTTTAGAACAGCTTGTTGTTGAGCCCACTAGGGGATCGGCTGTGCTGGATTGGGTGTTGTGGAATGATCGGGAGGTGATAAGAGAGCTTAAGGTTAAGGAACACTTAGGGAACAGTGATCACAATATGATTGAGTTCACTTTGAAATTTGAGAAGGAGAAACTAAATTCCAGTGTGTCAGTATTTCAGTGGAATAAAGGAAATTACAATGGCATGAGAGGGGAAATGGCCAAGGTCAGCTGGAAAGGGACACTAGCAGGAAGGACAGCAGAGCAGCAATGGCTGGAGTTTCTGTGAAAAATGAGGGAAGTGCAAGACAGATATATTCCAAATCAGAAGAAAGTAAAAGCAAAAGAGAGGGCATACAAGGAAGCCAAAGTTAGTGGGAAGATAGAGGATTGGGAAGCTTTAAAAAACTTGCGGAAGGAAACTAAGAACGTCATTAGGAAGGAAAAGATGAATTATGAAAGGAAGCTGGCGACGAATAACAAAGAAGATAATTTTTTTTAAGTATATAAAGGGTAAAAGAGAGTTGAGGGTAGATATAGGACCAATAGAAAATGGCGCTGGAGATATTGTAATGAGAGATCCAGAGATGGCAGAGGAACTGAATGCACATTTTGCATCAGTCTTCACAATGAAAGACATCTGCAGTATACTGGACATTCAAGAGTGTCAGGAAAGTGAAGTATGTGCGGTGAAAATTACGACTGAGAAGGTGCTCAGGAAGCTTCATGGTCTGAGGGTGGATAAATCTCCTGGACCTCGGGTTCTGAACGAAGTAGCTGGAGAGATTTTGAAGGCATTAACAATGATCTTTCAAGAATCGATAGGTTCTGGCATTGTACCGGATGACTGGAAAATTGCAAATGTTATTCTACTATTTAAGAAGGGTGGGAGACAGCAGAAAGAAAACTATAGACCTGTTAGCCTGACATCAGTGGTTGGGAAGTCGTTGGAATCGATTGTTAAGGATGAGATTACGGAATACCTGGAGGCACATGACAAGATAGGCCAAAGCCAGCATGGTTTCCTGAAAGGAATATTCTGCCTGACTAACCTACTGCAACACGTACAACACGCTGGAGGAACTCAGCAGGTCAGGCAGCATCCGTAGAAACAAGCAGTCAACGTTTCAGTCCGAGACCCTTTGTCAGGACTGGGGGGGGGGGGGGGGGGGGGGGCAGGGACCCTATAAAGAAGGTGGAGGGAGTGTGGGAAGGAGAAGACTGGTAGGTGCTAGGTGAAAAACAAATAAGAAAGATCAAAGGATGGGGGAGGGAATAGGCAGGAAAGGTGAAGAAGGAATGTAAAGGGAAAGCACTATGTGTAGTAGAAGAAGGCAGAATCATGAGAGAGGTGATAGGGAGTTGGAGGAGAAGGCAGAGTGAAACTTAGTGGGGGGAAGGGAGAGGGAGGGAATTACTGGAAGTTGGAGAATTCAGTGTTCATGCCAAGGGGCTGGAGACTACTCAGACGGTATATGAGGTGTTGCTTCTCCAACCTGAGTTTGGCCTCATCATGGCAGTAGAGGAGGCCATGTATGGACATATCCGAATGGGAATGTGAAGCAGAGTTGAAGTGGGTGGCAACTGGGAGATCCTGTCTGTTGTGGTGGATGGAGCGGAGGTGCTCGACGAAGCGGTCCCCCAATCTGCATCGGGTCTCTCCGATATAGAGGAGGCCGCACCAGGAGCACCGGATGCAATAGATTACCCCAACAGACTCATAAGTGAAGTGTTGCCTCACCTGGAAGGACTGTTTGGGGCCCTGAATGGTGGTAAGAGAGGAGGTGTAGGGACAGGTGTAGCACTTATGCTTGCAGGGATAAGTGCCAGGTGGGAGATCTGTGGGGAGGGATGTGTGGACCAGGGAGTCATGGAGGAAACAATCCCTGTGGAAAGCGGAAAGGGGTAGAGAGAGAAAGATGTGCTTAGTGGTGGGGTCCCGTTGGAGGTGGTGGAAGTTGCAGAGGATAATATGCTGGATCCGAAGGCTGATGGGGTGGTAAGTGAGGACTAGGGGAACTCGGTCCCTGTTGTGGTGATGGGAGGATGGGGTGAGGGCGGAAGTGCAGGAAATGGAGGAGATGCGGGTGAGGGCATCATTGATGATGGCAGAAGGGAAACCATGATCCTTAAAGAGGACATTTGAGATGTCCTGCAATGTAAAGCCTCATCCTGGGAGCAGATGCGGCAGAGACAGAGAAACTGGGAATAGGGAATATCATTTTTGCATTTGGCAGGGTGGGAAGAGGAATAGTCGAGGTAGTTATGAGAGTCAGTGAGTTTATAGAAGATATCAGTGGACAGTCTGCCTCCAGAGATGGAGACCGGGAGATTGAGAAAGGGGAGAGAGGTGTCTGAGATAGACCAAGTGAATTTGAGGGCTGGGTGGAAGTTAGAGGCAATGTCGATGAAATTGACGAGCTCAGCATGGGTGCAGGAAGCAGCACCAATGTAGTCGTCAGTGTAGCAAAGGAAAAGTTGGGGAGCAGTACCAGTATAGATTTGGAGCATAGACTGTTCCACATAACCCACAAAGTGGCAGGCATAGCTAGGGCCTATGTGAGTGCCCATAGCTACACTCTTGGTTTGAAGAAAGTAGGAAGAGCCAAAAGAGAAGTTATTAAGGGTGAGTACCAGTTCCGCCAACCGGAGGAGTGTGGTGGTGTTGGGGAACTAGTGAAGTCTATTGTCCCCTACCAGCCTTCTCCTTCCCACCCTCCCCCCACCTTCTTTATAGGGCCACTGCCCCCTCCCTCTGATGAAGGGTCTCGGCCTGAAACGTTGACTGCTCGTTTCCACGGATGCTGCCCAACCTGCTGAGTTCCTCCAGCGTGTTGTACGTGTTGCTTTGACCACAGCATCTGCAGTGTACTTTGTGTTAACCTATTGCAATTTTTTGAGGAAATCTCAAGCAGGGTAGATAAAGGAGATGCAGTAGGATTTTCAGAAGGCCTTTGATAAAGTGCTTAGCAAGATAAGAGGCCATGGAATTACAGGGGAGTTACTAGCATGGGTGGAGCATTGGCTGATCAGCAGAAAACAAAGAGAATAAAGGGATCCTATTCTGGCTGGCTGCCGGTTACCAGTGGAGTTCCACAGGGGTTGGTGTTGGGACCACTGCTTTTTACGATGTCTGTCAATCATTTGGACTGTGGGCTTAATGGATTTGTGGCTAAATTTGCCGATGATAGAAAGATAGCGGGTAGTGTTGAGGAAACAGAGGTGACTTAGATATTTTAGGGAAATGGGCAATGAAATGGCAAATGAAATACAATGTTGGAAAGTGTATGGTCATGCACTTTCGTGGAAGAAATAAATGGGCAGACTATTAATTAGATGGGGAGAGAATTAAAAATGCAGAGATGCAAAGGGACTTGGGAGTCCTTGTGCAGGGTACCCTAAAGGTTCACCTCCAGGTTGAGTCGGTGGTGAAGAAGGCGAATGTAATGTTGGCATTCATTTCTAAAGGTATAGAATATAAGAGAAGGGATGTGATGTTGAGGTTCTATAAGGCACTCGTGAGAGCACACTTGGAGTATTGTGTGCAGTTTTGGGCTCCTTATTTTAGAAAGGATTTACTGACATTGGAGAGCATTCAGAGAAGATTCACAAGAATGATTCCAGGAATGAAAGGGTTACCGTATGAGGAACATCTGGCAGCTCTTGGGCTGTATTTTCTGAAGTTGAGGAGAATGAGCTGGGATTTCATTGAAACATTCTGAATGTTAAAAGGCAGTTCTCTCAGAAAGTTTTCTTGGTCTTCCAGACCTCAACTTGACCTCCACTGTTCCTGTTAACTGCCATTTCTTAATTACATTACAAACTGAGGAAATGGCTATCTGAAAATGCTTTGCTATCTTCTTATAGCCTTCTCCTGCTTTGTGGGCATCATTTATTTTAATTTTCAGAGTGCTAGGCAGCTGCTTAGAGGAGCCCATGGCTGCTGATTGTTGGGACAAGGTTTGAGGAGTCAGGGTATTTATGAAGCTTTGAAATTTGCATCACCTGGCCTTTCCTAAGGATGATTGTGAACAAGCCATAACCCTAACAAGCTAGTTAAGGTCTGAGACCTTGGTAAAAATTATCTGAGAGCTCAAATCTCTTGGGGTGCCCAAACTTTTGCATGGTGCTCCTTTCCTTTTTTCCCCACTCTAAAATTGTACAAAACAAAAATAATACACTAATCTTGCTTAAAATGTTGAAAAGAATGTTTCATCTTTAACTTTATGACTTTTGGAGATCAGTTCATCTTCTACTCAACTATTCACAGTAACGGGAATTTTGACCGGCCATGCCCAAACTTTTGCATACCACTGTATATCAGGATGCTGTTTGTTGACTTTAGCTCAGCCTTTAATACTATCATTCCCACAGTCCTGATCGATAAGTTACTGAACCTGGGCCTCTGTACCTCCCTCTGCAATTGGACCCTTGGCTTCCTAGCCAGAAGACCACAATCTGTGTGGTTGGTGATAATTTCTACTCCTTGCTGATGATCAACACTGGTACACCTCAGGGGTGTATGCTTAGCCTACTGCTCTACTCTCTCTACACCCATGTCTGTATGGCTAGGTAGAGCTCAAATGCCATCTATAAGTTTGCTGATGATACAACTATTGTTGGTAAAGTCTCAGATGGAGACGAGAGGGGGTATAGGAATATCAGCTAGTTGAGCAGTGCCACAGCAGCGACCTTGCACTCAATGTCAGTAAGATGATAGAGCTGATTGTGGACTTCAGGAAGGGTAAGATAAGCGAACACGAACCAATCCTTATAGAGGGATGAGAAATGGAGAGAATGAGCAATTTCAAGTTCCTGGGTGTCAGTATCTCTGTGGACCGAGGCAGGACATAACATATTGATGCAGTTATAAAGAAGGCAAGACAGCAGCTATATTTCATCACGAGTTTGAGGTGGCATACAAGGAAGAAGTCATATCTCTGACACAGTGGTGTCAAGTAAACAACCTCCTTTTCACTGTCGCGAAAACAAAGGAGCTGGTTGTGGATTACAAGAGGAATGGAGACAGGCTAACCCCTCTTGACATCAATGGATCTGGGGTTGAGGGGGTCCTCGGCATCCACATCACCGAGGACCTTACTGTGTCAGAGAGATGACTTCTTCCTTGTATGCCACCTCATTATTGTTTGAGATAAGGCCAATCAATGTAGTGTGGTCGGCAAATTTAATCAGCAGATTGGAGCTATGGGTGGTGATAGAGTCATGGGTATACAGGGAATAAAGGAGGGGACTCAGTACACAGCACTGAGGGGCTCCTGTATTGAGAGACAGAGGGTTGGAGGTGAGGGAGCCCACTCTTACAACTTGCTGGCAATCTGACAGGAAGTCCAGGATCCAGTTGCACAAGGCAGGGTCAAGGCCGAGATCTCTGAGCTTCTTGTTGAGCCTGGATGGAACTATGGTGTTGAATACTGAACTGTAGTCCAAGAACAGCACACACTCAATGATTCAAGAACAGCTTCTTCCCCCCCACCTCCTGCCAAATGTTCTTAAATGAACATTGAACCCATGAACACTGCCTCACTATTTTTAATCTAATTCTTACTATAATCGAATTACTTATTTATTTTCATCTTTTGACATTATCATGTATTGCATTGTACAGCAGCTGCTAAGTTAACAAATTTCATGACATGTGCTGGTGATAATAACCTAATTCTGATTCTGACTCTGAATTGTTCAGTTATATCAGTTATCACAAATAAGTGACCATCTCGATTAACCAATGGCACAATTACCGTAACTGGAATCCACTGAATTTGCATTATATTGGTGTATATCTTTCATTTTGCATTTACCATATGACCTCTGATCTTGTATACTAAAAGTTTACTCTGCATCATCTATGTGCTGCATGCCCAGCATCAGAGTGGGTGAATGCAGTGCCAGGTGTAAAAATACAACAGCAACCAACAAGAGTACACTTGCTCACCCAAAAAAATAAAAAGTTAATGTTGCAGTGGCCTGTGTACAACTGTATTACAAGATATACTGGACTTCCTCCTCCTGAACTTGATCAAGAAAACTAAACAAAATATTGCCAGTGCTGGAAGCCTAGAAAACAAATTAAAGAAATGCAACTGTTTACCAACTCAATATGTGGAAAATATCTCAGGTGGCACAAAAAGAATTTAAAAAGATGCCAAAACCAGACGGGAAAAATGGGAAAAGTATACCACACATAAAAAGAGCCTCTTAGTAGATGGATAGCAAATGGCTGAGTGATTTATGATTTTTAAGAGGTGAGAAGGGGTGGAGAGAAAAGGAAATATGAAACCATGGCATAGTTGGATGGTGATGTCTGCAGAAGCAGAAGAAGGGATCTGATTTAGATTCTGTTAGCAGGCTATCTGTGGCCATACCGCTTTCTGAGATCTGAAGTGAGGAATCGGAGCTGTTGTAGACTTGGGAGAAAAAAAGGAGTACATGCTTGACCAAAATTTCTTATACTCATTTCAGTTGTGTCACTATCAGCTGCAAGAGAAGCCCACTGCTCAGTTGTTCACCTATACACTATAGTGTTTATGCTGAACTCCTCTCAAAGTCCTTCACCTAACCATATATTGTTATCCTTCCATACATAAAGAAGTTTCTTCTGATGATCCTATTTTATATTTTAAAAACTACTATATATTTGAAACCTCTAATTTTGGACTTGCTTGTGTCAGTTCTGAAATTATTGCTGTAATTCCATTTAGTTGTTAGGAGTGTAAATACATAAAGTTCCTACCCATATCTGAGTTGAGTGCTGTTTTACCTCCTGAATCTCCAACTTGAAGGAATAGTGTAGCAGTTACTTGAAAACAAACCAACACCTCTGAGAGACTGGGCCAGGCTACTCAGCACTGTATGGCATGCTTTCAATTAACAAATTTCCAACTCAATAAAGGTATGTTCAATCCTTTAATACAAAACCAGCGAAGGGGAATGATCTTGTAGTGATAAAAGCTAACAAAACTAAATTAGTGATATAGCAATCAGAGTTCAAATCAGTATAGTTAGCAAAATAACAAAGCTAGCAATGTAGTTAGCATTCTAATAACGTCTCAATTAGCGGACAGCAAACAAATATCATACCCTGTGGCATACTCACTCTGAAGTAGACTAGACTAAACTAAACAACTAACCAAACAAGAATACGTAACCATACTCATTTGCTTCTACCACACCCCAACACATGTGACAGAATACCATAATAAATGCACCACAAGCTACAATGCAGACAAAAATGATACATGGCTCCTACATCCCAGCCCCTTAATTATTACACTATAATAATTACAACTAAAATAGGCATGAAACCTTCAAGGACAAACATCTTAACATTTATACAAATGTCCTCTTTCTTCTTTCTTCTTCCAGTCAAGTCATGTAACAGTCATCCAGGCCGGATGTTACCAACACTTAGCCCAGTGCAGTGACCTTTACCACCACTCTCAAGTCAGTCAAGTCAAAGTCATGAAGCTTCTAGAGCTGTAGCTTCTCATACCTTTGCCTTCTGTAGAAGACAGATTTCGGTTATAGACCAGTCCAGATAACTGGTCTTGGTCTGACCAGTTGCACAAATCCTCTTCTGTCTGGAAAGACTTGAATGACTCTTCCCACCATAATGGGTTTTGAAGTGTTGTGTTACCAACTGTAAGCATAATGACTTCTGGGAGGAAATTGTGTTTTATAGCTGACCATTTCTGACATTCCTGTAACTGTGATAAATACTCTGTGACCTACCATGTCCTAAACAAGTTTGACATATGTTGGACCTGCTTCCCTCTGCGATCAGCATAAATGTCTTCCTTTTGGAGCTCTCTTGATGGTAAGTTTGGTGGGGTCACCTGGAGCACCAAATAAAGTAGATGACCCCAACAGACTCCCAGGTGAAGGGATCTGGTGGAGGATAAATTAGCGGACAGGCCTATTGCAGGAAGCAGAGAGAGATCTCCATTTTAACCTTTCTGAGCTCCTCCACTGAGAGACAATCTTAGCCGATTTGACCTTTGGCTTTCTTAATCTCTCTCTCTCTCTCTCTCTAAAGAATACGCTTGTTGTTCTTCAGCCGAGTCAGACTTGCTTCCTCTTCTGACTAAGAAACAAGAGAAGGTTATTAAATTTCAAGAATCCAGGTCACTGTATTCCTCAAACAGGTCCAAGATGAGAAGTGATGGATTCTACTTGTTATGGCGTCCACCTACTTTTCAATCGCATCGGCATTCATTGTAACATTCCTCTTGACTTCCCGATCATCTAACAGAAGTTCTCCAGAACAATCAGGATTTTCAGGCCATTCACTTTCAGGCTGAAGAAGGTTCTGAGGCCTTGACACACATGTCTAGTTCTTCAGAAATGCTTTCACCTTCAACCCTCCAGAGGCCACATCTGCCGGGTTGCTTGAACTGTTTACATACCACCATTGAGATACTTGTGAGATCTTAAGAATTTCTGAAACTCTGTTTGCAACGAAGGCTCGGAACCTGGAAGTTTCATTCTTGATATACTTTGGCACAGAAGTACTACCAGTTCAAAACACCAAGTCCTGAAGCTGCATGTGCAACTCCTTCCTCCACATTGTGTCCATACAGCTTGCCATTGTAGCAGTGGTGGGACTTCAGCGGAGTTGCCCTAGAATTTTGCATGATAAAGGCACTACACCTGAGAGTGCGTGTTGTGCAACAACAGGTAGGTCACTGCTCCATAGCTGTCTTCGCTTGAATCTGTAAAGTGGTGTAACTTCTTCAAAATCCAGGGGTTTCAAATGTCTAACAACCCTGAAGTCTTCCATCTGGCAGAGTTCTTCCAGCCAGCCTGTGCACTCATGATCAACTGATGTTGGTATAGCATCAACCCAGCCTAGGCCTTTCTTACATTGATCTTGTAGGATCTTCTTGGCAGATGACACCACCAGACTCAGGATTGATAAAGGGATCATAGATGGAACTAACTGTGGAGAGGATCCCCTTTCAGATGAGTGGTCTGTCTTAGACTGTGAACTGAAACTTGAAAGTATCAGACGGAATGCACCACTGCACACCCAGTACTGTCTCTACCGAAGCAATATCTTGATCCAAATCCAAATCCTTTATGTCTTTCACTCTTTGCTCTTCTGGTATCACTGCTAGCACTCTTATGTTGTTTATCTGCTGGAATTATGGGAAGTTTACAATCATGATTGCCAGCCCCTGTAAGGTCATTAGATACCAGGGCACTGCTCACTGCTGTGTCTGATTCTTTCAGGGCTTGTTTTGGTTCTGCACACTTTTCATTGAGTGAATATGAAGTATGCTGGGATGCTTGCCACTGCATACCTTGCATGAAAGACGCTTCCTGTAATCCTTGTGCACAATTAGCCAAGCCAGACACCATTTTTTTTAGGAAGACAATCTTCTCACTATGAGCGCTTTTCTCCAGCTGAGGGCATGAATCCAAAGTATGTTCACCTTCACAGAACAGACAAGCCCTTTTGTCTGACAACACCGTTTCCTTCGGTTCGTTCCAGGTTTAGTTTTAGCTTTACTTCTCTGAGTTGTCTCAGTAGTGGCAAAGCTATTTCCTTTAGCCTTAGAATGATATTGTGTCTTAGTTTTGTTTATGCCTTTGCTTACTGTTGGTGATGTACCATCCTGTATATTCCCAAATATAGGTGTGTAGTGGTCTTTACTTGCCTTTCTATAAAATCAACTATGTCAGTGAAAATAATTTTACATTTGTGCCTTTTTTTGCATTTTACAGACCACCACTTTCCATTTATTCCACAACATATAGGGCAGTTTCTTTACAGCAATCGACATTTTTAGCAGGCATGTCCAGCCCGCACACGTACTGCGTTTCTTCCACAGTATTGTAACAGCCTCTAAGTAAAAGACTCTGGCCTTGAAGAGCTTTCATGTCTTCAGATTTGATTAATACCCACAAAAGAGCCTTTTGCATGTGGGCAGATGTAATTTTCTGTTCATTACCAAAATGTCCCTGTAGTAAAGCCTTAGCTTTTACATATCCTTTCTTAGGGTAAACATGCTGGCAACTTCTGACAAGTTCTCTATGGCAACCTCTAGTGTACTGTTCAAGGAAATAGAGACAGTCACTGCAGCTGTCAGTCCTGCCTTCAACACTGTTTCCAAAAGCCCTCATGAATGCATGATCCAGGAATAGATCACCATCAAAGATTTGAATCTCTCTTGTAAGCAAAGATGAAGTATGTTGCTGTTGTACCAATAAGGTTGTTATGCCATTTTGTTTCCTCATAATATCGTTAGAACTATTTTGACCTCTGTCATCTAAAACAAGTGTGTTTCCATGCTGTAAGTTAATGTACACATGAACACTTCGAGCTGTTGGTTATGACATTGGTTCAGAGTGCCTCATTAGTGCAGGCTAAGACTAAATATCCTGAACTACCTCTTGGGGGTCTTGTTCATGTTTCACAGACACTTGAGGAACAAATAAATCAGCATTGACATTGTGTGTTTGTGTTTTTGTTTTTCTTTGTGTCTTTTCAATATAGGAACTCACACCATAGGACTGTCATGCTGGAGCTGTTTTAGCACTCACCACACGTGAAGCCTTTAGCACATTAATTTTAGCCATATGTGCGTCAATTTCTTCCTCCAACTTAAGCTGTTCCTTCCTTTTCCATAGATGCTTCTCTTGCTGTTCCATCTGCTCCTCTTGCTCTTGCAGTGCATGTTTGTCCTTCAGTAATCGTTGACATGCTAAATCAGCCTCTGTTTTAATGCGTGCAGTGGAGGTAGTAGATGCAGCAAAGCTTCAAGCGCTGACATTAGACGCACGGTCTTTGGGTTTCACATCATCTTGAGGGTCAGATGCTCTATGCGTAGTCAAAACATGCCTTGGAATTTGAGAACTATTGTCTGATGAAAGGTGAGACACATATTCACTTGTTGCAGCAACATGATCTTCAATGTTTTCTCAATGTACTGCAATAACAATCAATGTTTGAAAACCCTCTGTGTGGTCTTCCTTGTTCAAGCTTGGAGAGTAATGGGATTTACATGTGATGTTACTCAGAAACAGCTGAAATTAAACTTGTATGGCATTTTCTTTAATTTTATTGACATTTGTTTCATACTCCTTTTGAAGACTTTCAATTGGATTAGCCTTAGCTTTAATTTCTCTTTTGCAAGCCCTAATTCCAGTGTTGTTGGGCCAGTTCCATGCTTTGATACACTTGTCTTACTTCCTCTATTTGTGTGACTTACAGTTAACTCTTTGTTCACACACAGCACTGGCAATATTTGATTCAATAGTGTAGTGAACAAACAAACTATATGCACATCCACAGCACTTAAACTAGACCAAGCAAAAACCACATGATGGAGCAGCAGTCCCCAATGGACAGCAGCCCTGACCATTCAAAATTGTGTTCAAACCACAAATACAAAATTAATGGTGATATGTATGTACTTTGATAATAATTTTTTTCTTTGAAACAACAAAGGGTTGCAGATAATCCTACTGCAAGCTGCTCCTGTTTCTGATCTGTTGTTTTCAGTATTGCGATTCCAATTTCACCTACCGGTCCAAGGCAGTTCTTTCTGGAGACTCGCGTTTGTTTAGTATAACTTTTGTTGTTAACACAATGTAGCGGTTACTTGAAAACAAACCAAAACCACTGAAAGACTAGGCCAGGGTACTGGACACTGTATAACGTGCTTCCAAATAATGAATTACAAAATCAAAAAAGGTACATTCATAGAGTCATAAAAAAGTACAGCACAGAAACAGGCCCTTCAGCCCATCTAGTCCATACTGAACCATTTAAACTGCTTGCTCCCATTGACCTGTACCCGGACCATAGCCCTCCATACTCCTACCGTCCGTGTTCCTATCCAAATTTCTCTTAAATTTTGAAATCGAGCTCGCATACATCTCTTAAGCTGGCAGCTCGTTCCACACTCTCACGACCCTCTGAGTGAATACGTTTCCCCTCGTGTTCACCTTAAACTTTTTACCTTTCACCCTTAACCCATGACCTCTAGTTGTCCCACCCAACCTCAGTGGAAAAACCCTATCTATACCCATCATTATTTTATATATCTCTATCAAATCTCTTCCCAGTTTTCTGTGTTCCAAGGAATAAAGTCCTAACCTAGTCAATCTTTCCATATAACTCAGGGCCTCCAGACCTGGCAACATCCTTGTCAACTTCCTTTGTACTCTTTCAACCTTATTTACATCTTTCCTGTAAATGCGCGGTTGACCAAAACTGCACACAACACTCCAAATTAGGCCTCACTAATGTCTTGTACAACTTCAACATTGCATTCTATCTTGTGTGCTCAATACTTTGATTTATGAAGGTCAATGGGCCAAAGGCTTTCTTTATGACCGTATCTACCTGTGATGCCACTGTCAATAAATTTTGGACCTGTATTCTCAGATCCCTGTGTTCTACCACATTCCTCAGTGCCCTACCATTCACTGTGTAACACCTACGCTGGTTGGTCCTACTGAAGATCAAGACCTCGCACTAGTCTACATTAAATTCAATCTGCCATTTTTTCAGCCCATTGTTCCAGCTGGTCCAAGTCCCAGTCTTTCTTGCTGCCCAGTGCACCCTCAATCTTGGTGTCATCCGCAAATTTGCTGATCCAGTTAACCATGTTATCATCCAGATCATCAAGAATCCCCAATGCACCAATCCCCGCAGCATGTCACTATGTCACAAGCCTCCACTCAGAGAGGCACATCTACTACCACTCTCTGTCTTCTCCCACAAAGCCAGTGTCTAATCCAATTTACTACTTCATCTAGTGTGCTGAGCAACTGATCCTTCTTAACCAACCTCCCATGCAGGACCATATAAAATCTCTTGCTAAAGTCCATGTAGATAACATCCACTGCCTTGCCTTCATCAACTTTTCTGGTAACTTCCTCGAAAAACTCAGTAAGATTGGTTAGACATGACCTATCATGCACAAAGTCACGCTGTCTATCCTTGACCATGTCCATCCAAATACTCATATGTCCGGTCCTTTAGAACACTTTCCAATAACTTTCCCACTACTGATGTCAGGCTCATTGGCTTATAACTTCCTGGTTTATTTTTAGAGCCTTTCTTAAACAGCGGAACAACATTGGCTATCCTCCAGTCCTCTGGTACCTCACCTGTCCTTAAGGATGATTCAAATGTCTCTTCTAGGGCCCTGGCCTCCTGCAAAGTCTGAGGGAACACCTTGTCAGGCCTTGGGGTTTTATCCATCCTAATTTGTCTCATGGCAGCAAACACCCTCTCCTCTGTAATCTATATATAGTCCATGAAGTTGATAACATTTTTCCTCATTTCTATAGACTCTATCCATCTCCTGAGTAAATATAGATGAAAAACATTCATTTAATATCTTCCCCCATCTTTTTTGGCTCTTCATTACCATTCTGATCTCCCAGACCAATCTTGTCCCTTGCAATCCTTTTGCTGTCTACATATCTGTAGAGTACCTAAGGATTCTCCTTCACCTTGTCTGCTAAGGCAATCTTGTGCCTTTTAGCTGTTATTTCTTCCTTAAGAGTTCTCTTACATTTCTGATATTACACAAGCACACCTGCCTATACCTGCAATGTACCTCCTTTTACCTTAAACAGGGCCTCAATACCTCTTGAAAGACAAGGTTCCCCTACACCTATTGTCTTTACCTTTTATTCTAACAGGCACATACAGGCTTTGTATTCTCAAAATTTCACTTTTGAATGCCTTTACTTTATTGTCACCAAACAATTGATAGAGCATACAATCATCACAGCGATATTTGATTCTGCGCTTCGCGCTCCCTGAAGTACAAATCGAAGTAACTATAATAAAAATTTAAATTATAAATCATAATTAGAAAGTAGAAAAGGGAAAGTAAGGTAGTGCAAGTCAGGTCCGGATATTTGGAAGGTACGGCCCAGATCCGGGTCAGGATCTGTTCAGCAGTCTTATCACAGTTGGAAAGAAGCTGTTTCCAAATCTGGCCGTACGAATCTTCATGCTGCTGAACCTTCTCCTGGAGGGAAGAGGGACAAAAAGTGTGTTGGCTGGGTGGGTTGTGTCCTTGATTATCCTGGCAGCACTGCTCCGACAGCGTGCGGTGTAAAGTGAGTCCGAGGATGGAAGATTGGTTTGTGTGATGTGCTGGGCTATGTTCACGATCTTCTGCAGCTTCTTCTGGTCTTGGACAGGACAACTTCCATACCAGGTTGTGGTGCACCCTAGAAGAATACCACTTATAAAGTACATGCTTTGTCAGGAAACAACCTGTCCCAGTCCACACTTGCCAGATCCTTTCCAATACCATCAAAACTGGCCTTTGTGTAATTTAGAATCTTAATCCAAGGACTAGAGCTAGCTTTTTGCATATTTACTTAGAAACTAATGGTGTTATGATCACTCGATACAAAGTGTTCCCCTGCACAAACTCCTGTCACTTGCCCTGTCTCATTCCTGAACAGCAAATCAAGTATTGCACACTCTGTGTGACATTTTCTCTGACTAGTAACGCCACCGCTCCTCTTTTAATCCTCCTGTATGCTCTGTAGCATCTAAAAAATCGGAACCCCTGGAATGTTGAGCTGCCAGTCTTGCCCCTCCTGAATTGAAATATACACAGCTCAGGACATTAGTCGCACCATGCTCAACCATGCTTGATTCCTGGCTTTGAGGTTTTAACAACATCTGTCTTCACAACCTCTCCACTGTCTGTTCTGACACACTGGTTGCCATCCCCCTGCAACTCTAGTTTAAACCCCTTTCTCTCCGCCCCCTGCCCCCCGTGCAGCACTACAGCACTAGCAAACCTTCCCACTAGCATATTAGTCACCTTCTAGTTAAGTGCAAAATTTACTTTCTGTACAGGGCTCACCTTCCCTGGAAGAGAGCCCAATGATCCAAAAATCTTATGCCCTCCCTCCTACATCTACTCCTTAGCCACAGGTTAAACTGTATAATCTTCCTATTTCTGGCATGGTTAGCAATCCTGAGATCACAATCCTGGAGATCCTGCCTTTACCTTAGCGCCTAACTCCCTCAACTGACTTTGCAGAACCTTGTCACTCTTCCTTTGTATGTCATTGGTACCTATGTGGACCACGACCTCTGGCATCCTTCCACTTCACCCTTCCACTTAAAAATGCTGAGAACTCAATCTGAGATGTCCCCGACCCTGACACTGGGAGGCAACAAACTGTCCAGGAATCTCATTTTCATCCACAGAACCTCCTTTCTGTTCTTCTAACTAATGAATCTCCTATCACCACAGCTAACCTCTCCTTCTCCACCCCCCCTCCCCCCACCTTCCCTTCTGAGTCACAGAGCCAGACTCATTCCAGAGACCTGACCAATGCGACTCTCCCCTGCTAGGTCAATTCCGCCCCCCACCCCCCCACTCCTCCCCAAATAGTATCCAAAGTGATATATTGTTGTTGAGGGGGATAGCCACAGGGGTACTCTGCATTGGCTGTTTATCATATCTATCACACCCTCAGCCTCCCAAATGATCCGGAGTTCATCCAGTTCCTGCTCCAACTCCTTAACTCTTAGTGTTAGAAGCTGCAGCTGGATGCACTTCTGGCAGTTGTAGGCCTCAGGGATACTGAAGGTCTCCCTGCCTTGCCACATCCTGCAAGAGGAGCATTCCACTATCCTGCCTGGCCTCTTTACTGTTCTAACTGAGCAAATATAAAGAAGGAAAAATGTTGAAATTGTGTAAGACATTGGTGAGGCCTAATTTGGAGGATTGTGTGGAATATTTGATTACCTGCCTACAGGAAAGATGTAAATAAGAATGAAAGAATACAGAGAAAATTTACAAGAATGTTGCTGGGACGTCTGAGTGAAAGGGAAAGATTGAATAGGTTAGGACTTTATTCCTTGAAACATAGAAGATTAAAAGGAGAGCTAATAGAGGTGTACAGAATTATGAGAGGTGTAGATAGGATAAATGCAAACAGGTTTCTTCCACTGAGGTTGGTGAGGCTACAAGAGGTCATGGGTTAAGGGTGAAAGGTGAAAAGTTTAAGGGGGACATGAAGGGAGACTACTTCACTCAAAGGGTTGTGAGAGCGTGGAATGAACTGCCAGTACAAGTGGTGCATGCAAGCTTGATTTCAGCGTTTAAGAGAAGTTTGGATAGGTACATGGGTGGTAGGGGTATGGAAGGCTGTGGTCCCAGTGCAGGCAGTTTAATTGGTTCAGCATGGACTAGATGCTGAACTAGGGTCTTTTTCTGTGCTGTACTTCTCTATGATTTTAATAAACTGTGGGTGGGAACTCCACCTGCATCTTTTTTGCCTTCTTTGAGTCAAGCCTCTCCTCACTGAAGCCTCAAAGAGCTAAAGGCTCAAAAACCCCATTCTAACTCTGTCCACTTCAAGAATAGCCGCTCTGCTTGCCTGACTTTAATTTGTTCTTGCCAATCAATCCTGATTGCTGATTGGCCGCTGTTGAAACTGCCAAGAGTCGCTGCTTTTTCTACTCAATCATTGAATCTGAATGAGCCACTCTTCCCAAGCTTCCAATCTCAGATTTGCCGCTGCTCAAAGTTCGGTTCTTTATTCTGAAATCAGCAAAGACAAACAATCTTATAACAATAAAAAAACAACAAAACTAAATTAGCAATATGGTGAGAAACTAAATTAGCGATATAGTGATCTTAGCATTCAAAGCAGTGTAACTTGGCGAAATAATGAAGTTAGTGATCTAGTTAGTGTTCCAATAACACCTCAATTAGCTGTCACCAAAAAAAATCATGCTCACTCTCCACTAAACTAAACAACTAACAAAGTGTGAATAGGTAACGATACTCATTTGCTTCTACCATACCACTCCCCAACCCATGAGACAAATTACAATAATAAACTACAATACAGACAGAAAATAGATATATGGCTCCAATGGACAGAAAATAGATACATGGCTCCAACAAATAGTATTGTTGTAGAAATTACTTCTAAATATTAGAGATTTGGCTTGTGAATATTTTGCAAAAATATCAGCACTATCTTAAAACAGTGCCACATGAGAGGTTAGTAAACAAAATGAATGCATATAGTAAGTCTAATACATTGATTTGGATTGAGGATTAGTTAATGGAGATACAACAGGAAAAAAAGGGCTAATTTTGTGTTTGGAGACTGACTAAGGGGATACCATATTGTTTTGGAACAAAGATTTTGGATTTAGGAATCAAGTGTAATATTCAGGTTTGTTGTTGATATAAATGTATTGACAGTGTGGACTGTGAGGAGGAATGCAGCGATTCCAGGATATATATACATGCAGTAAGTTTACCACGAAATGTTTTAGGAATGAGGCGATTTAATTATGAGATTGGAGAAAATGGTATTTCTCCTTGAAGAATAAGTAGCTAAAAGAAGGAATGGGAGGTATTCAAAATTGAGTCCTTAACTCATAGGATAAAGCAAATCATAGTTGGGGACTTCAACCAGCCTTGTTTGAAGAAAATCCTGCCCAATTACAAACAGCATATAACCTGTTACACTAGAGGTCCCAACACACTGTACCACTGTTATACTAAGGTTATGAATGCCTACCATTCCATGCCCAGACTGCATTTCGGTAAATCAGATCACTCAAGTCAAGTCTATTGTCATTTCGACCATAATAATAATAATTTACTTATTATTTAATTATTTATGGTTTTATATTGCTATATTTCTACACTATTCTTGGTTGGTGTGACTGTAACGAAACCCAATTTCCCTCAGGATCAATAAAGTATGTCTGTCTGTCTGTAAACTGCTGGTACAGTACACAGTAAAAACGAAACAATGTTCCTCCAGGACCCTGGTGCTACATGAAACAACACAAAACTACACTAGACTATGTGAGACAGCATAAAGCTACACTAGACTACATAAAACAGCATAAAAACTGCACTAGACTACAGGACTACATAAAGTGCACAAAACAGTGCAGGGCAGTACAATAATAAGACAATAGGCGCAGTAGAGGACAAATTACAATATAATAATAAATGATGTAGATGTCAGTCTAGACTCTGAGTATTGAGGAGTCTGATGGCTTGAGGGAAGAAACTGTTACACAGTCTGGTCGTGAGAGCCCGAATGCTTCGGTACCTTTTACCAGATGGCAGGAGGGAGAAGAGTTTGTGTGAGGGGTGCGTGGGGTCCTTCACAGTACGTAGCTTTGTGAGTGCAGCGTGTGGTGTAAATGTCTGTAATGGCAGGAAGAGAGACCCTGATGATCTTCTCAGCAGGCCTCACTATCCGCTGCAGGGTCTTGCGATCCGAGACAGTGCAGTTCCCAAACCAGGCAGTGATACAGCTGCTCAGGATGCTCTCGATACATCCTCTGTAGAATGTGGTGAGGATGGGGGGTGGGAGATGGACTTTTCTTACTTGGTGTCCTCCTACCTGCATACAGACAGAGGCTAAAGAGTAAATTTCCAGAAATTGGGACAGCAAAGAGGTGGTCGTGGGTGGCATGTCCTGGGTGGGAGGTGCCAGCCAGGACATGCTCTTTTCTCACTGCTCCCATCAGAAGAAGCTACAGGAGCCTCAGGTATCACAACACCATGTTCAGGAACAGTTACTACCCTTCAACCTTCAGGCTCTTTAGCCAGAGGAGACAACTTTGCTCAACTTCAATTGCCCCATCTTTGAAATGTTCCCACAACCAGTGTTATTGATATTTATTGTTTGTTTATTTATTTATTTATTTATTATTTCTTTCTTTTTGTATTTGCATTTGTTGTCTTTTGCACACTGGTTGATCATTCAAGATGGTGTGGTCTTTAATTGATTCTATTATGGTTATTATTCTATTATGGATTTATTGAATATGCCTGCAAGAAAATGAATCTCAGGGCTGTCTATGGTGACATATGTGGACTTTGATAATAAATGTACTTTGAACTTTGCACAACTAGAGGTCGTTCAGAATTAGAAGAGCAAAAAGGAAAATGAGAAATTACTTCAATGTTTAAGAGCAGGGATAGAATTAAAGATTTCCTCATTCCCCCTTGAAAATTTTTTTTTGATTTTGTTTAGCTCCTTAGCTTGTACTGAAGTGCTCCCTTATTTTTGTTTCCTTCACTGATGAAAATAGTTTAACTTTCTACCCAAATAATGCTTTTATATTTTTATCAGATCAATCAGGTTGTCAAGCCTTTGATCCTTTTCGCTAAAAAAAATCATACTTCCTTTATTCAGGCCAATTCTTAGCTGTCATGTTTACATTAGGACAAATAATCAGATAACCCCAAGCAGTTGTACCATGGGTGATTATCTATAAGGTACAGAAAATCATTTGGCCACTTAACCTGGGTGTTCACTGATTCTATTAATTTTATATAGATATTGTGACAGAAATATTCAAAATGCACTGCCGCTTCTGTCGCTGAAATTCCATCCTCTAATGGTGATCTCACATGTTGTAGATTTACAGAATGGAAAATCGATGGCCAATGGAGTTACAAATGGAATTCATCTCCATAGTAATGGCTTTAGGCTGTCGGAAGCATGGCCACAAAGTAGGTAAGAAATCATTCACCTTGAATGGCAAGGATTGTATTGGATTTGCACAACTGGGATCTGGTAAGAGTAAGGTTCTGCAACTTCCCTAGGGTTAAATTTTGGGCTTTAACGATCTGGGAAAACAAAAGAGTTGTATTTCTATAGAACCTCTCAAATATGCAAGTGCATGGCTGCCAAATTTTCTTCAAGTGTGATCAGAATTAATATGTGGAAAGTGACAGCTATCATTTTGCACACACTGTTTCCACAGACAGGAAATTATGATTTGAGCAATGAATACATTGGTCAGTGATGTTCTTAGAATTGTCCCATTTATTCATCTTTGGCTTCCTGAGAAAGGATTCTGAGACTCAGTGTATCATCTCATCAGGAAGATGTAGCTTTGTAAACAATAGAGCAGACACCAGCTTCATTAGTACAGTACTGTCATTGGCCAATTTTGTTTTTAGTACTCAATTCTCTGGAAAACAGCTGCAACTCAATTTTGATTCAGTTGTAAGTGCTGCCGACCTGTACTCAGGTGATGCCAAAATGAGTCCAGGATCCTTCTGTTCCTGTGGTTGATAGTCATAGAAAAGTCTTAAAGTAAAGACCATAAGCTACAATTGGAAGTTTTAAAACTTCGGAGGAGATGCAGTTGGCACAAACAGGCTTTGCTAGGATTCTGTAGAGGAGATGAGGACCCAATTTCTATACTTGTTCTGCTTTTAAAAGAGTCTTCAACAAACCCAATTTGCACAAATAAAGTTTCTTGAAATAGAACTTCATTAGTTTGTTTCAGACAGTGGAAGTTACTTAAGCAAATCAACTCATACCTGGTTTGTAATTTACTCTTTTTTCCTGCCTTTACTTCATAACCTTTAATAGTTTTATTTGGTGAAGGAATAAATCTCAATTAATATCCAGTATCATAGCTTTTTAAGAAAAAGAGTTTCTAAACAACATACAGGTGGTCCCACTGTAAAAAAAAAAACTGGTTCCATTTTTGCAAATATCTGTAAGTCAATGTTGTCCAAAAGTTAGAATAGACAAAAATACTGTATGGCAGGATTTCCCAACCTTTTTATGTCATGGACCCTTACCATTAACCAAGGGTCCATGAACCCCAGGTTGAGAACATATGCATTTATGAAGTCAAATGGCTTGTGTTCTAAACAGGTTTGAGTGTATAAGGAAGTCTTATTGAGGTTACTCAGGGCTTTTCTGAGACCTTATGTAGTGTGATATTTGCAGGTCTCCACATCTTTATTTTCCTTGGATGCATACAGTGCAGTTTGTATAGATTAGTGCTGAGGAGAAAGTAAGTTAAATTGGTCAATACCAACTAGATTTTAGAAGAATGACATTGAGTCATGGAAATTCTGAATGAGATTAATGAAGATGTGCTAAATGTTTTTTTTTGGTGCAGCTGGGGAGTATAGAAAAAGGAGGATAGTCTCAGGATAAAGGGGTGACTGTTTTAGAATTGAGATGAAGTTAAAATCTGTGTGGAGAGGGTTTTGAATTTTGGAAATTCAGCATATCATAAAACCGACTGTGACCCTTGCAGTGCATATACACGAAGCTCTGCAAAGAGTTAAGCACATTCTCAAAAATCACCCAAGCAGGAAATGTCCTTCAGGGTTTTTAATGAGATCTTACTTGTGAAACTCAGAAGTTACGTAAAATACATGTTAAACTCAATACAAAATTGCCATGCACCTGAATATACTAATACTGTTGATTATTC
This sequence comes from Hemitrygon akajei, assembly GCF_048418815.1. Classification (NCBI taxonomy): domain Eukaryota; kingdom Metazoa; phylum Chordata; class Chondrichthyes; order Myliobatiformes; family Dasyatidae; genus Hemitrygon; species Hemitrygon akajei. Next base: position 7,366,630 of record NC_133155.1, on the reverse strand, counting down.
CCACGATCAACATTAACCATGGTAATTCACACACACCACACCAATAACTAGCCCATGTAAATAAGAGTAAACTTGTGGTGCAATGATATCTTAATAATGATAAGTGAAAAACATAATATTTCCTTCAAAATATATCTACTAAATGTTTACCAAAATTAACAAAACTTAAGACTCACAGATACTGCTGTTTCAGGCGTAAATAAATAGCGGATGGAGATGGATGTCTTTCCACGACATGCCTCAAAATAAAATCCCAATTAACCTCTGCCGGAAATGATATAAAAGCATCTTATGTACAGGAAGTGATGTTCATAGGTGCGAAATGAACTGCACCTCTAAAGCCCATAACCCTCTTGAGTGCTCAGACACGGCTTGGATCATTAAATTTTTCGACTAACGGAAATGAATGATACAGTTTTGGACAGGAACGTGTTCCTGATCTGGGATCAGGCATGACCATGTTGAATGGGCAGAGCAGGCTTGAAGAGTTGTTGTTTGATTCTGTGCTCATATGAATTGCCCTTTCAGCCTTCTAAACTGTTAAAATAGTAATGGTATTAACAGTTCAGGAAGGTACCTCATCATTACCTTCAAGGGCAACCAGGCTTGGGCAATAAATCTTGATCTTGACATCCGCATACCAGTGAATAAAACTTTTTAAAATAAACCTTTTAACCTCACTGCATTCTATTTCCATGTTCAATGTGGTAAGATGCAGTGACAGAAATGAGCAATTATTTCAAAAGTTTGGGGTACTTTTTGAAAAATAATGGGACTCTATCTTTATTGTGGATATTTAATATACTCTTTTTGGTTTTGGTCATCAGGATGTGGACTTTTCTCTTTACAGTGTTCCCTACGAATTGTCACCACACTTAGAAAAACTGAAACAGCAAGCAAACGATGCCTTCTCTCGGCAACAATGGACACTGGCCATTCAGCTTTATAGTAAGGCCATTCAGCAAGCAGCCAGAAACCCCACGCTTTATGGCAACAGAGCTGCAGCCTTCATGAAGCGCAAATGGTAAGGAATGTTCCTGCTTCACCACTGGAGTTGCCTAACGATCTAATGAACTGTAGGTTCTATTAACTAGTATGCCTGGTTATTTAGATAGATATTTGGCATCGGTAAGGTAGAGGGTACAATTTTTCTCCAGGTTAAGGGAGTCCAAAACTAGGAGACATAGGTTTAGACTGAAAGAAGAAAGATTCATAAGGAGCCTAAGTAGCATCTTTTACATGCAGAGAGTGGTGAGTATATGGAATGAGCTTCCAGAAGAAGTGGTTGATGCAGGTGCGATATTATCATTTAAGGAGCACTAGTATAGGTACTTGGAGGGATGAGGCTTACAGGGCTATGGACCAAATGCAGGAAAGTGGGGAGTAGCTGGGTGGGCACAGTGGTCAGCATGAACTGGTTGGGCTAAAGGGCCTGTATCCATTCTGTATTGCTCTATGATTCTTATCATTTTGCTTTGCCTCTTCTTATTCCTTCGTTGCTGCACTGAGCTGGAATCTCTTCTGTAGGGCCACGTATCTGTTTTCTATCTGCATTGTATTTTGTGTATGTTTAGTATAGTAAACATTATTATGCTTACTATGGTAGTTAGTCACATGAGCTGGGCCGTGGTAAAAGCAAAGAGTTTAGTTACGGATTCATACTTTGTCTTTGGATTTTGGTTGGAGTCATTTAGAGTTAGAGACAACCAGGTGTGATGTCTTTTTGTTTATTGCTTAACTTTGTTTAAATCCGCTTAATTTCACCTAATATTGCCAGTTTTAGTTTTGTTAGTTTTATTGCTTCAAAATTGTTTGTTTTGCTAGTGGTTTAATAAAGGATCAAATACATTTCTTTGACTTTGAACATTATCATTGGGGATCAGAAAGCGCAACATACAGGATGGCTCCCCTTGCTTGGTTTCTAACTGCGGTGTTGGTTTATTCGAGTAGCTGTTACATCTTCCATGTTTGTTTATTTTGGCTTTCTGAGACTAAATGTGTAATATTGATCATGGCTCACTTATGCTTTCAACATATCATTTAAGAATGGGGATAACCTGAATGGCAATAGCAACATTTGAGATGGAGTTAGAATATTAAAATATAATAAGCTTTCTGTTAGTGTTTTTTTTATAATGGGTAAGTGAGAGGCAAAGTGGTAAATATGGAGGATGGTAGGAAGGTAGCGCTAGTGTCTGGGATGCACTTCTAAAGGTAGTAGTGGAGGCAAATTAAAGTTAGCACCTAAAAAGTATTGGAAATGAAATAGTTCTGCAGTCCATTGGGGAGAGGGAAAAAGAATGGATTACTTATTCAGTAAACCACCACTTGAACCAGAGAGGGACTAATATTCTTGCAGGGAAATTTGCTACTGCCACATGTTAGGGCTTAAACAACATTGGCAGTGACCGAGTGGTTGTGTGGGTCTTTGAGCAGGAGTAAGTTATGGGATAAAGCAACAGCAACACAAGCAAGTTTAGTAATCGTAATAACCAGGGTACCGTAAAGAGAGGGAAAGAATTCTCATTTAAACTGTATTTATTTTACTGCCTGAGGCCTAACAGTTAAGGTGACTGAACCAAAAGCATGGATTGGCATTAGGATGTTATAGCCATAACATAAATGTGACCGAAAGAAGGACAGGACAGACAACTTCAGGGTACAGATAATTCAGGTGTGACAGAGGTACAGGTAAGCTAGGAGAGGGTGTTGCTTTTTTTGATAAAGGAGTATGTAATGGCAGTGCTTAGAGATGACATTCTTGGGGGATTGTCCATATGGGTAGGAACTTAGAATCAAGAAAGGGAGAGTCACTCTAACTGTATTATAGACCCAACAATAGTCGGTGGGAATTTGATGAGCAGGTGTGTAGAGAAATTGCTCATAGTTGTAAGAATAATAGGGTGTATTAGTGGGAGATTTTAATTTCCCCAGTTTGACTAGGTCATCCAGAGTGTTAAAGACCTGGAGTGGTTGGTATTTGTCAACTCTGACCAGGAAGATCAATAACTAGAGGACCTCCAATATACCGGACCTCCTCCGGCCGTTGGTGTAGTGGCATCAACACCGGACTTTAAGGCGAGTGGTCCTGGGATGGAATCCAGCCAGGGCCCCTTGCACGCTTTCCATCCATGCTGAGTTGAGCATTAAGTTAGTAACTTGGCCTCGGGGAAAAACAGACAAATGCTGAAGAACCAGCAAAAAGTGCCACCTGATGCGCCACAAGGCGCAAAAAGGAACAACAATGGGTAGGAACTAGCAAAGGTCGATTGGGTAAGTCTGCTTGAAGGCAAAGGAACAAACAAGTTGGAAGCTTTTAAGAGTCCAGGGGTAGCATATTCCTGTTAGGTTGAACAGTAAACCTTGCAAGCTTAAGGAACCCTAGCTAACAAAAGGCATTGAGGCTCTGGTCAAGTTAAAGAAAGAAGCATACATTGAGGTTGGGGATGAGTGAATCACTTGACAATATACTTGAGGGAAATAAAAGAGGGCAAAGGGAAGGTTTGAGACAGATCTGGCAGGTAAAGTTAAGAAAATCCCAAAATGTTCTATAGTTACATTAAGAGTAAAAGGGTGGCTAAGGAGAGAGCAGGTCCCCTTAGAGATCAGTAGGGCCATGCTATGTTTCCGGTTGCAGGAGGTATTTATGATATTTAATGAATATTTACCCTCTGAGTTTATGGTTACTCAAGAGATAAGGGAAACAGGTGGAGATGTTTTAGAGAACATTTATATTACCAGGAAGGTGACGTTGCAACTTTAAAGGGCATGAAGGTGAATAAATCCCCAGAGCCTTACTGAGTGCAAGCTTGGACCTTATGGGAGGGTAGAGAGGAATGCTTCCATCTTTAGCCACAGGTGAGGTTGCTAAAGTAATTCTGTTGTTTAAAAATGGTAACAAGAACAAACTAGAGAAGTACATGCCAATCAGCCTGACATCAATGTTGGGGAAATTACTGGAGGAAATTCTGAGGGAGAGGATCTACCAGGATTTGTACAGGCAAAGTGTGATTAGGAAGAGCCAGCGTGGCTTTGCGCATGAACCTTTTAGAATTTTTTTTTTGAAGAGGTAACCAAAAGTGTAGATGAGGGGGCAAGGCGGTGAATGTTGTCCCTTTGGTCTTTAGCAAGGCCTTCTGCAGGGTCCCATATCATAGTTTGGTCTGGAAGGTTAGATCCCATAAAATCCAGGGAGAGCTAGTTAACTGGATTCAGAACTGTCCTGGAGGAGGTTGGAAGCAAGGGAATGGCAGTTGAAGTTTGTTTCTTGTCATGGAGGCCAGAGGTATACTACAAGGAATGGTGTTACAGCCCTTGTGGTTCATTATTTATATAAATGATATGGATGCAAATGCACAAAGCTTGTTCAGTAAGTTTGTGGATGACAGCAGATTAGGATGGGTTGTTAGTGAAGAAGGCTGTTGTAGATTACAGAGGGATCCTGATCAGTTAGGGAAGTGGCATGCGGTGTGACAAATAGATTTCAATACAAATGAGCATTAGGTGATGTGTTTCATTTTTGTAAACTCAAGCCACCATAGGAGCTGCATTGTAGGTCATTAGGGAATGTAATGGAATCGAGGGAACTAGGAGTATAGTTCATTGAAAGCAGCATCACAGGTAGACAGGATTGTGAAAAGAGTGTTTAGCATGCTGACATTCATCAGTCAAGACATTGAGTACAAGAGTTGAGACTTTATTTTGCAGATGTACAAGTCATTGATGAGTGTAAATATATTGTTTGATTAAACATTTTGTCCATTTAAATCATTAATTACTGGTTATATGTAAAAGTACATGAATGGCATAGGTCATCACGTCATAAGTACATATCTCGCTAAAAAGTAAAAATGAAACTGAGACTCGTTATTTCTGGCTCCATGTTTTATTTTGATTAGCTTTATGTTTTGAAATTACAAAACGTAACAGTGGCAACAAGGAAAATTTAAACGAATCTGAGGCAACAATCTGCCTGTGACTACCTACCTGTAGCAAGACATAGAAACATAGAAAACCTGCAGCACAATACAGGCCCCTCAGCCCACAATGCTGTGTTGAACATGTACTTACTTTAGAAATTACCTAGGGTTACCTATAGACCTCTTGTTTTCCATAACAGGCTGTGATGCAGCCAGTCAATACACTTTACAACATATTCAGAGCATAGTAGCCTATAAACCAAGTCTGAAAGGTGTGCACAGGCTATAATGCATCAAACATATACTTAAGTGCTTTCATAAAGTAAAATCTGTCACTTGGTTGACTTTATTGATTATAATTAATGCTGCTAAATCCATTCCACAAACCCTTTGCCTGAATGTCAGAGCAATTTAATGATCACTGTTTTCCTATTTATGGCTGACTCTGCATTCTCAAATTTTTAGTGTTTGAATTATAGTCAGTGTACTATATATAAAGTGAAGTGGGTGTTTTAAAAAAATGTGCCATTTATTATCGTGAAAGTATTTTGAATCATTGTGTCAGTATAGGTGTTATTTTTTCCAAATAAGACAAGATCAATGTCGCGTGAGCATAATGGTTTCATGCTGAGTAAATCCAGCATCTGATTTCTATCCTTTTTCTTTCAGGGATGGAGACCATTATGATGCTCTCAGAGACTGTCTGAAAGCAATTTCTTTGAACCCCTCCCATCTGAAGGCCCATTTTCGTCTGGCACGTTGCCTGTTCGAGTTGAAGTATGTTGCTGAGGCTCTGGAGTGCCTTGATGACTTTAAGGGCCGTTTTCCTGAACAAGCCCATAGCAGTGCCTGCGATGCACTAGACCGAGATATCAAGGCTGTGCTCTTTGCAAAGAATGATAACTGTAAGTCCCTACAATCTTGCTAACTGCAGTGTACATAGTCCCATCACAAAAATCAGACTTGTACATGTAACATTTATAATCTGTAATTGTAAAAACGCATATAAGGATTGGACAGGAGATTCTGCAGATGCTGGAAATCCAGAACAACACATACACACAGAGGTCAGGCAGCATCTATGGAAATGAAAATAGTTGACTTTTCTGGCCGAGACTCTTCCTCGGGAATGGAACGGAAAGGGTGAAGGTGCCAGAATAAGAAGGTGAGAGAAGGAAGAAGCTAGAAGATGATAGGTGAAGCCAGGTGGGTGGGAAAGTTAAAGGGCTGGCGAAGAAGGAATCTAATAGGAGAGATTGGACCATGGGAGAAAGGAAAGAAGGAGGGGCACCAGGCGGAGGTGAGGAGAAGAGGCAAGAGTGGACAATTGAAGAAACAAAATGTTTGTACAAAACCCAAGAGTCAGTATATAGAAACAAGGAAAGGCAACACTAACTAAATGTAGACATTGCCGGAAAAAATTACAGGCCCCAGATATAGGTTCAGGTGTCTGAACTTTGTCTCAATCATTATGTTCTGACATGGAAACATGTCCTCTAGTCCCTTGCATCTGCACCTACATGGATCCTCGCAGAAGATGCACAGACACCTTTGTGACACCAGGAACACGTGGCACATATGGCAAGGTATTCAAACTATAACCCATTACAAGTCCACCCTATGCGTCAACGACAGTGACTCCTCCCTTCCTGATAAGCCGAATGCCTTCTGTGCATGGTTTGACTATTGAATGATGTGAGATCAAGGGAAAAAAACACCTATTCCCCCCCCCCCCCCCCCCCACACACCCCAGTGAGGAACAGGCACTCTCTCTGGCCAGGATAAACCCACACAAAGCTGTGGGGCCAGACAACATATCTGATCAGGTACTGACAGACTGTACGACCCAGCTAACAGAGGTCTTAATGGACATCTTTAATATCACTTTCAAACAGTCCATTTCCCTGAAGGATTCAAGGCAGCCACAATCATTCCGGTGCCCAAGAGAGTGATGGTAACTGGCCTAAACGATTACTGCCCAGTGGAACTGACTTCAACAATTAGAAATGCTTTGAGTGGCTGTAGTGGATTGTATAAAATCACACCTACGAGCTACTTTCACAGCCTTCCAATTCACTACCACTCAAACTGGTGCATAGCCTTAGCCCTCCATTCCATCTTGTCCCATCTAGAAAACGATACCTCATACACCAGGATGTTGTTCATCGACTTGGTGTTTAACATGATCACCCCCCCACCCCAGAGGCTGGTAGGTTAACTATCCTCACTGGGACTCAACACCCCTCTGTAACTGGATCTTGGACTTCTTGACAGAAAGACCCCAGACAGTCTGAGTTGGCAGCAACATCTCAAGCTCCATCGCGCTGAGCACTCGTGTCCCCCAGGGTGGTATGCTCCACCCGCTCCCGTTCTGATTTCATGACTGCACTACCAGGTCCAGCACAAACCGCATCATCAAGTTCGCTGATGATACAACAGTAGATGGCCTCATTATCATCTGTGATGAGTTGTCATACAGAGAGGAGGTGGAGCGGCTTGTCAGATGGTGCAAGAACAGTCTGAGTCTCAATGTGAACAAGACAAAAGAGACAATTGTGGACTTCAGGAAGAAGTAAGTCAACCTCCCTCAATTGCTGTGCATTGAGAAAATGAAGAGCACAAAGTTCCTTGGAATGCACATAAATGGACCATCTTTCCTGGACCCACACCTCCTCCTCACTAGTCAAAAAGGCACAGCAGCATCTACACTTCCTGAGGATACTAAAGTATGCAAGGTTCCTCACCCCAACTCTTAACAACTTCCTACAGGAGCACTATCGAGTCCTGTCCTGCTGCATCATTGTGTGGTATGGAACCTGCAAGGCATCAGACCACAAGATAGTAAAGCCTGCTGAGAGAATCATCAGGGTCTCCCTCTCCCTTTTGTGACATTTACAGGAGCATTGTTGAGGATTCCTAACAACCATCCCACAATCTCTTTGACCCACTACTGTCAGGAAGGAGGACCTGAAGCATCAGGCCTAGGACAGTCAGGCTGTGAGACTAGTAAACACTCTGCCACCACCAAAGTCTCATCAGAGAGCTGCTTACTGTACTGCCTACCTCTGCTGCACACTGCATGCAGTTTGAATTATATTAATAATTTATTTATGGTAATTCAGTGGATTCCAGTTAATTGGGTCATAAGTTAATCAGGGCAGCTGTTTATTTGGGATAACTCTTAAAGAACAAAAACTAAGTCAAAACAGGATTCCCTTTGTTTATTTGGAACTCTATGCTGCTTAATTAGGACAGGAGACTGTTGCAGAATAGGTTCTAACTAGAATCATTTGTGTGTGCTTGCATGGCCATTTGACATTACACCGTGCTTAGAGTGATCAGTTTTTAAATAGCATCAGTTACAGAAACAGCCAGGAGTGAAAATGAAACTATTTCGCTACTTCAGCGAGCTAGGAATTACGAAGGCATCAACAATGATCTTGAATGTTACAATGAGAATAAAGATTTGGAGAATGCATCTGTCTAAAGCATTGTATGAAGGCAGTCCATTATCTGCATTAGGTGTCTATACCGATCCTGTTCGTTTACTGTCAGTCAAACGAACACAACAGGTGAATTCATCCATCAATAACTACTAAAGTTCTAAGTTCAAAGTGAATTTATTATCAAAGCACATATATGTCACATGAGATTCATTTTCTTGTGGGCAAACTCAATTAATCCAATAACCATAATAGAATCAATGAAAGACCTCATCAACCAGTGTGTAAAAGACAACAAACTCTGCAAATACAAAAAGAAAGAGGAAAAAAGAGAAGTAATAATACTAAATAAATAAGCAATAAATGTTGAGAACATGAAATGAAAAGTCCTTGAAAGTGAGTCCATAGGTTGTGGGAACAGTTCAATGATGGGGAAGTGAAGTTGGGGCTATAGATGAATTTAAGCTCAAGGATAAAAGCATTAATTTTTTGGTTTTTTGGGGGTCTCACAGTCATTGGGGGTCAGCTGGAGTGATGCCCAAAAGATACTTAGTGAGTGCTTGGTATATTTATGAGGTTTTGATGGACTGATTTGCAGAGTGATGATAGTGTCTGTATAGTCTGGGCTGAGAGGGCATAATTTAGACCTTGTGGAGAGCATCCGGCATCATTACTACAGCAAGGGTTTATATCATTAGTTTTCATGGAAATTCAGGTAATTTGGAGTGAACTTTACATGTCATTAAAGACTGTCTTGTTAACTACATTCGTGTGTCCATCTTGATGGCACCCAATGAACAAAGTCACTTCCTTGTGGCACTAGAGGCCCAGGTTCAAAATCTGACCTCGGGTGTTGTCTGTGTGGAGTGTGCCTGTTCTCCTTGTGACTGCCTGGGTTCCTTCCCCTTGCAGTTCAGTAGGTTAATTGTTCACTGTAAATTCCTCATTGTGTAAGTGAGTGGTCGAATCACATGCAAGTTGATGAGAATTTGAGAAAAGTTTAAAAATGAATTAATGTAGGATTATTGTAAGTGGGTAGTTCAAGTCAAGTCAACTTTTATTGTCATTTCGATCATAACTGCTGGTACAGTGCATAGTAAAAATGAGACAATGTTTTTCAGGACCATGGTGTTACATGACACAGTACAAAAAACTAGACTGAACTACATAATTAAAAAAACAACCCAGAGTTGATGGTTGATATAGATTCAGTGGGCCAAAGAGCCTGTGATTCTGACTCGAAACAGTGGGAAGGAGTCTCCACTTTTATATGAACTTCTTACTCTCCACTTTTGCAGCTGATGAGAAAAAGACAGGATCTACAACCCCAATCCGCGTCCGATCAAGTGCTAGGAAAGATTCCATCTCTGACGATGAGGTGATTCTGAGAGAGAGAGGTTACGATTATAAGTCGCGCTATTGTGGCCATTGCAATACTACTACAGACATCAAAGAAGCCAACTTTTTTGGAAGGTAATTATATAATTTTCACAAAGGCACCAAGGATTTTTAACTCACTTTTAGGTTTTCAGTGTGTATAGGATCAGGCACTAAATTGCAGCAAAATGTGGTTTTAAAGAGCCACTTCTGTGCACCACTTTATAGGGCAGCATAGTGGTTAGCACAACACTTCACTGTACAGGCGACCTGGGTTCAATTCCTGCTTCTGCCTGTAAGGAGTTTGTTTTCTCCTCGTGACCGCATGGGTTTCCTCCATGCCCCAGTCTTCCAAAGGTTACGGGTTGGTAGGTTAATTGGTTATTGTAAATTGCTCCATGATTAGGCTAGAATTAAATCAGGATTGCTGGGCTGCGCACCTCAAAGGGCTGGAATGGCCTGTTCTGCTCTGTATCTCAATAAAAATATTCCCAGAATTGTTAATATATTCCAATCAGAATGTAAAAGTCCAAACTGTGTAAATACGGCAGCATTTCAGTTTCAGTTCTGGGAGTTGCTGCTTAATGCTGCTTGTATCTCCATTTCTGGAGATCTCTGAATGCACAATACATCAAATCTTGAACTGGATGGGCTTCAACAGCACAAGACCACAAATATAACCTTCAGTGGCCACTTTATTAGCTACAGGAGGTACCCAATAAAATAGCCACTGAGTGTATTGTGGGAGCATTAATGATGCTAGGACATTCAACACAAATGATCTGCAGTAGTACTGAGGAAAAGAAGGATCTTAGAGTACAAGTACATAGGTTCTTGAAAGCAGCAACACAGGTAGACAATCTGATTAAGAACACGTATGGGATACTGGTCTTCATTAGTCAGGGCTTTGAATATAGAAGAGGCTGGAAAAGCTAGGTCCGTTCTTCCTGGACAGGAGGAGGTTAAAAGGAGACATGATTAAGGAGCATCAAATTATGAAAGATATCAATAGATTAGACTGCAGGAAAATTTTACCCGTAATCAGAGATATACAGAACTAAAGGACATAGACTTGGCTTAAGGGGGAAAAATTCATGGAAGAATCCATACAAGACAAAGGAGACTTTCTTCACCCAGAGAGTAAGTACCTGGAATGCACTGACTGAGAGGCTGGTTGATCTGACAGCACTTAAGAAATGTCTAGATCAGGGGTTCCCAACCTGGGGTCCATGGACCGCTCAGTTAATGGTAAGGCTCCATGGCATTATAAAGGTTGCAAACCCCTGGTCTAGGTGAACACTTGAATTGCATAAGCATAGATGCCTATGAATCAAGTGCTTGGCAACTAATCAACTTGGACTTTAGGCCGATGGCTGTAGAACTCTGTGATTCTATCTTCATAGTAGCTGGGAGCTAATAGTGGTAGGAATTGGCACAGGGATTTGGTGTAAGGAAAATATCAGGACTACGGGAATGGGAATGGAGTGGTACATTTGGTAAATGGCTGAATTTAAATGTTACTTTAGTATTTCAGCAGAGGGGTGGATAAACAGACCTTGTTTTGATTATAAATGAGATGATTTCCTTTTCTCGTGGCAAATGATTCATCTTTCCTTTCAGTAATGGTCAATACATTGTCAGTGGTTCTGACGATGGATCGTTTTTCATCTGGGAGAAAGAGACAACAAACCTCGTTCGTGTTCTGCAGGGAGATGAATCGATAGTGAACTGTCTCCAACCTCACCCAAGGCACTGCTTCCTCGCAACAAGTGGCATTGATCCTGTGGTTCGTCTATGGAGTCCAAGACCAGAGGTACAAACAAAAAATGACTGAGTTTCCAAATTGGGGGGTGGGGAGCCCAGGGAAAGCAAACTAAACGCCACATTGACCTGTGGAGCACAAGAACTACCAAACAATTTACAATTGCAAACAGAACAAATTGCAACTGCTAGCTGAACATTAAGCCAACTAACATCAACATGGTAGCAGGTTCACTATTCTAAACATGTTCTGGAAAGAAGCCTCCCCACAATTCATTTATGGAATTTAATAATGAATGTCTACAATTATGCCTGTGCGATCTGGACTTCCGTAAGTATGAATGCATCACAGTCTAACTTCTAGAACTGGCTGTGCAGGTGGCACAGTAGTTTAACATGGTTACCAAGAACTAGGCACTAGATCCTTGTTCAGGAACTATTTTGTTCTTATTTAGAGATACAGCATGGTAATAGACCCTTTTGGTGCGAGCCCATGCTGCCCAATTTCACTCGTGACCACCTGGAAGAAAAGCATTCAGTCTCGGGGGAAAATATACACACTCCTTACAGCGGTGGAATTGAACCCAGGTCGCTGGCAGTGTAATGGTGTTATGCTCTCCACTACACTACCGTGCCGCCCACCCAACCAGTTCTAGAAGTTAGACTGTGACTCATGCAAGTCCAGACCTAAGAACCAGAATCAGGTTTATTATCACCGGCATATGTCATGAAATTTGTTAACTTAGCTAGAGCAGTGCAATGCCATACATGATAATATCAAAAGAAAAATCAATCAATCAATCAATTACAGTAAGTATGTGTGTATATTTTTATATATTTATTTAAAATAGTGCAAAAACTAATAATATATATTAAAAAAGCAAGTGAGGTAGTGTGCATGGGTTCAATATCCATTTAGGAATCAGATGGCAGAATGGAAGAAGCTGTTTCTGAATCACTGAGTATGTGCCATCAGGCTTCTGTACCTCCTTCCTGATGATAACATTGAGAAGAGGGCATGTCCTGGGTGATGGGGGTCCTTAATAATGGATGTTGCCTTTCTGAGGCACCGCTCCTTGAAGATGTCTGAAGGTCCTTTAAGAGGCATTATTGTATAAATTCATTAATAAATTCCATAAATAAATTGTGGGAGGTTTCTTTCCAGAACGTGTTTAGAATGGTGAACCTGCTGCCATGTTGAATAATTGAGACAAGCCATGCAGGTGCCTGTAAAGGCAGGAAAGAACAGAAGGTTATGCTGATTGGATGAGGTGATGTAACAAGGGAGGAAGCTAATGTGGAACGTAAACATAGCATCTATCAGTTAGCCCAAAAAGCATATTCCTGGGCTATGAATTCTACATTTTAAAAAATGGATGTTAACGATTGTCCTTCCCAATTTTGGTAAACAAAAGTTTTGCATAGGTGAGAAGTCCTCAAGCAGTCAGCAAAGGAGGGAGAGGATGGTGAAGGCTTGACAGAGAAATTTGGTGTTGGTGGGACACTGTGCAGGAACTGCGTGAATGACAAACGGAAAATATAACAGCAGGTCACTTAACTGTGAATGGGTCACTTGTGTATTGTTATTAGAAGTTTGAGACTGACCCACTCTGAGTCTAAATTGTTTTTTTAAATGAAGGTAATGAAATCTAGGATTTTAAAAACAAGCGCACATTGTTGGAGGGGGAAAGAGTAACTTCAAATGCAAACGTGATATCAAGGCAGAAAGTGGCTACTTCAAATGATAGAAGATTTAAATCAGCGCAGGAAGGAATGGTGATGGATCCTTTCTGGCACTTGGTATTAATTTGCAACAGATCTGGGAAGCATCTGCAACAGGACCACAATCTCTGAACTTGAGATAGAATGAAGAAACCAAAGCATCATTGGTCCATTGTAATGGCTCAGCGCATAATCAGTGCGTTAGCCTGAGCTGCCGATCTAATACCAAGTAACCATGTTCTTTGTTTCCCAGAGTGAAGATCAAAACGAAAGAGTGATTGAGGACATGGAAGGGGCTTCACAAGCAAACCAACGACGAATGAACGCAGACCCGTTAGAAGTAATGCTTTTAAATATGGGGTGCAGGATTACTGGACTGTCCAACAGTGGAATGGCCTCAGATGATGAAGAAAACTCCGATGGCCAGGTGCAGTGTCGGCCGAGTTAAGAAGCGACTGGAAGAACAGCGCACTTGGGACAGACCAGCAAACAACCATCAGTTTAGTGTCCGTGGCTGAAACACTACACTGTCCTCAGCTACACATAAGCCATGTTCAAGAAGCAGTGACAGGGTTTGCGTCCTTTCCAACGTCTGTCTCACTCTCATATGGATGGACCCTATACCAGGCTTCAGCAATGTTGCAGCCCTCTAGTGAACTGGGTCAAAGCTGACCTGAGACACATAACAGGAGACAAATTGTTTCTGATGACTGAGAAAGACATGTTTGATAAGCAGAACATTTTGTAAATTGTTTAGATGCTGCTTTCAGTTTGTATAAATGCTTCCTCTTCTATCATATTCAGTCCCTTCATGGTGACAGTCCATCGGCAACAGACAGTCATATTGTGGTAAAGCAAATTCTGTTAACAAACCTTGGTCACAGTTTGAGTCTGTGTTTCCAAATGCAGTTTTCATTGTAGAGGGTCACTGTCCTTGATAAGGCCCTTAGCTAACACTTATGTCCATCTCAGGCCAGTTATAGAGTGGGAAGTTAAGTAACTGAGCATGTTAGGTGAACCAGGCATGCTAATGTAGGGTCATGGGAAGCAACCCAATTGCATTTGCTGTGAGATTGACAGTAACTATAAAGGATGAGCTTGATTCAGGAGTACCTCAGTACAGGGCCTGTGAACAATCTGAGTGGGTTTCTCCCCATATACATTGCCCCAACTCCCTCCTCACCCCTCAAACCCGCACCTTCCCCCTCCTCTCCTCTTGGCCTTCCCCACCCCTCCTCTCCCCTCGAATTCCCCACCCCCCTCCTCTCCCCTCAAACACCCCACCCCCCTCCTCTCCCCTCAAACACCCCACCCCCTCCTCTCCCCTTGAACACTATCCTCTGCTCTCCCTTCGAACATCCTGGCCCCTCCTCTTCCCTCAAACATCCCCTACCCCTCTCTTGAATACTTCGGCCACACCTCTCCCCTCGAACACCCCACCACCCTCCTCTCCCGTTGAACACCCGCCACTGCTCTCTCCTCAAACACCCCAGCCACACGTCTCCCGTCGAACACCCACCACTCCTTGCCCCTCGAACACCCCCTACCCCTCTCCCCTCAAACACCCCACCCCCTCCTCTGCCCTCAAACACCCTGGCCCTTCTGCTCCCCTTAAACATCCCCTACCCTTCTCTCCTTGAACACCTCGTACACCCCCTACCTCTCTCCCCTTAAGCACGCCAGCCACACCTCTCCCCTCGATCACCCCAGCCACATCTCTCCCCTCAAACACCTCGGCCACACCTCTCCCCTCGAACACCCCAGCCACACCTCTCCCCTCGAACACCCCAGCCACATCTCTCCCCTCAAACACCTCGGCCACACCTCTCCCCTCGAACACCCCAGCCACACCTCTCCCCTCAAACACCCCAGCCACATCTCTCCCCTCAAACACCCCGGCCACACCTCTCCCCTAGAACACCCCAGCCACACCTCTCCCCTCGAACACCCCAGCCACACCTCTCCCCTCGAACACCCCAGCCACATCTCTCCCCTCAAACACCCCGGCCACACCTCTCCCCTAGAACACCCCACCCCACTCCTCTCCCCTTGATCTACCCCCCTCTCCTTATGGCCTTTAATGCACCGAGTCTGTGATTATCATCTGCTCTCCAATACTTGGAATGTCCAGTGCTCCTAATAAGGAATCCCTTGGTTTGTATTAAAGAGCCAAATCTTAGTCCTTTTAGGATCTTGGAATAATGTCATCTTTGACAGAAGACTTAGAATATGCAGTGTGGATTTGTTATCTTTTGGTTTCTTTTTACTGCCTGCACCACTCGGTTGATGCGATATATGCACATTTAAATATCGTGTTACCAGCTTTGCATAAATGCAGCACGATCGATGGTGGAGCAGGGAGGGGTGATCTGTCAGTCTCATTCTGATTCCTCATTTTTGTTTTCTGAAGTGGAGGAACTTTTATTGGGTATTTAAAAGTTGTGGAGTGAGGTAGAGGAGAAAGTTTCACCTCTGGGAGAGGTCATGTGAAATGCTGGCTGGAATGTGTCTGGAGATGGTGGGAGGCTAACATCCATTTTATTAGAGCATAGAATGGAATGTATGACAGGCATTCTGGTGGAGTTGGTAAGCAAACTATATTTCCACTTCTGAGATAGCGCTGAAATCTAACACTGAGGAAATACGCTGCCTCAGTGAGAGTCTCGGTTGGTTCCACTTGAACTGAATGAAGTATTACACAGAAACTAATGATTTGGGGCAGGAAGACGGATGGTGTGCAAAGTGGAATATCTTGGAGCTGACAAAGTACTGTGCTTTGTTGTAGGTTTCTCAGTACAAGGGCACTTAACTGTGGGTGTATAGTGGAAGACAACAAATTGTACGCTCAATGTGCAAAAGAGGTCTGATTCATTCAGTCTTTGCTGCCAATGAGTGTACAGTACAGAGGGTGTTTGATTTACTGACACCATCACTTTCTGTACAAGCAAATTCATCACTTGTATAGGCTGTTTGCTCGAGACAAGTCTTCTTCACTTACTGCTGAATTGGAAATGGATTCATGTCACTGCTACATCCATTTACTTTGAAGGTCACTAATTTATTACTTTCACAAGATTGGAAGAAATTATTGGTTCCAGTCCACAAAAATGGGTCAAAAGGGTCAAAAGCCCCCATCATCTGCACAATGATGGCTTAGTCACTGATCACTTCAAATTACTTTTCTGCTTAAATGCTCACTTAAACTGATGAAATAGAAGGTGAGGTGTTAAATTATTTAAGATATGTTTCTTGAAATTCTCCATAGGATCTACAGTTAGTACTTGACCAGGAGAAGATGTTAAGATTGAGATATTGTCAGAATCCAAAGTTAACTGCCAGCTGCTCCCACTATCAGCCATAATGTCTATGACTGCATTGCTGAATTGTTAATAGTTAAGTATAATTTAGGTATGATGTGGTTATGAATCAGAATTTTTCAGTATAAAATCCTGCCTGGGTCTTTTGCTCATTTGCAGTTGTTTGAGACTCTTGAACTGAAGCTGTAACTGACACTGGCGTCAATCTACCAATGCGTGGCACTGGGATTACTTTCAACTGGCTTATTGGCTGAGTCATTGTGGTGAGATTAGTGGGTCAGTAATTGCAAATCCACCAACTCAAGAGTTTGGTGCCAATTGTATGTTTAAACCTCACACAGTTTGTTGCTCCTGTTCTTGTCTGTGTATTGATGATGACTTGCCCGTGGGAAGCTGCTAACTATAAAATTAAAATGTTGCTCCAGAGTGTTGAGTTTTGCCAGCATTAAATGGCCAATTTAGCAGAGTGTTGGTTTTTCTATAATTCCTAATTCTAAATGGACTACTGCTTTCAACAACCTTGTTACTCCTCATGTCAGTGCAATAAAAGCTCAAACCCCAGTAATGTGGTCATTAAATACTGAAGTTTTACCCATGTCTCAGCAAGTTGCTCTCTTCAGGCCTGTGCAGTGACAAGTTGTTGCTGTACAGTTCCAGTGATAAAGGTTTAAATGTAACCTACATGAAGTCTCCATGTTTCACCATGTGGCCACTTTCACTTTCCCCATGTGTGTCGGTATTTTCCTATGGCCCAAAGAGGCTGTTTGGCAAATTGCCCCAAATATAACTGGTCAGTAGAAATATTATAGGGTGGAATTGATGGGGATGTGAGATACACTCAGAGGCCATTTTATTTGGCACAGGAGTGGAGCTCGGTCTGATATTTTGCAGCTGTAGCCCATCCACTGGTGTGTGTTCAGAAATGCTCTTCACACCACTGTGGTAGTGCCTGGTTATCCGAGTTACTGTTGCCTTCCTGTCAGCTTGAACCAGTCTGACCATTCTCCATTCTCCTCTGACCTCTCATTAACAAGACATTTTGCCCACAGGACTGCTCACTGGATTTTTTGTTTTTGTTTTTCACACTATTCTCTGTAAATTCTAGAGAAGGCATTCCCAACCTTTTTCTATGCCATGGACTTCTACCATTAACCGAGGGGTCTGTGGACCCCAGGATGGGAACTCCTGCGGACTGTTCTGTGTGAAAATTCCAGAAGATCAACGGTTTCTGAGGTACTGGCACCAACCATTATTCCAAAGTCTCTTAGATCACATTTCTTCCCTGTTCTGATGTTTAGTTTGACCAACAACAGAACTTCTTGACCATGTCTACATGCTTTTATGCATTGAGTTGCTGCCACATGATTAACTGATTAGATATTTGCATTAATGAGCAGGTGTACAAATAAGCAAAGAGGATTATAATACTTTGAGAGATGTGATCAGCAAAGAGTTGAGGCATCACTATAGTGATGAAACAGGCAGATAATGATTTAACAAATTGTTTTACATAGAAATCTACAGCCCTTCAGCCCACAATGTTGTGCCAAACATGTAACCTACTCTTATATTACTGACTTGCTTACCTCCATATTTCATCTTTTCTCTCTATGGCTTTTTTAGTTGCTTTCTTTTGGTTTTTAAAAACTTTCCACTAAGCCCTCTCTTTAGCTTTTATGCTGTCTTTGCCTTCCCTTGTCAGTCACAGTTGCTTCAACCTTCCTTTAGAATACCTCATCTTCCAAGATGCTCCCAGAAGCACCAGCCATTGCTGTTCTGCCATCATCCCTGCTAGTGTCGCCTTCCAATCAACTTTGGCCAGCTCCTCTTGTGCCTCTGTAATTCTGATACATCCAATTTTAGCTTCTCCTTCTTAAACTGTATGGTGAATTCTATTATATTATGATCACCACACTTAAGGGCTCCTTTACTTTAAGCTCCCTAATCAAATCTGGGTCATTACATAACAGCCAATCCAAATTTGCCATTCTTCAGTAGGTTAAACACAAGCTGCTCTAAAAAGGCATTCTACAAACTCCTTCCCTTGGGATCCAGCACCATGTTCAAGGACCAACTTCAAGAACATATTGCCAGTGGTTTCTGCAGAATGTGCAATAACTACAACAATAGATGAATATCTAGGTGTGTAAACTGCAACTCAGATCTCTTATATATCGCGTTGCCATCTATATGGAGCCAGGAATATAATCCATCAAGCAAATCAGACTACTAAGACTGCAAGAACTCCCACTCAGACAATAAATTCCAGGTGCCAGCCACCCTCTCAGTGGAAAACATTCTTGATCGAATTCCCTTTAAAGCTCTTGCCCATAACTTTCAACTATACTGTTTTAAAATACATTTGCCAATGGGAAAAAAATTTGCTACCACTTTATTGAGATACAGCATGGAATAGGCCCTTCCAGCCCTTTGAGCCACGCTGCACAGCAACCTACTGATTTAACCCTAGCCTAATCATGGAACAATTTACAATGGCCGATTAACCTACCAACTGATATGGTGGGAGAAAACCGGAGCACCCGAAGGAAACTTACACGTTCACAGGGTGAACTTACAAACTCCTTACTCTGATGGGAAATAAACCTAGGTTTATTGCTAACCACCACACTACTATGTTTATGCCCTCACAATTTTGGACACTTCCACAGTATTTTTCTTTATGTTTTTGAACTACTTATTTATATATACACTTAATTGTATTTTTGTAATTTTTATTACGTAATACAATGTACTGCTGCCACAAAACAACAAATTTTGCGGCACATACCAGTGATATTAACATAGAAACAGAAAACCTACAGCACATTACAGGCCCTTCGGCCCACAAAGCTGTGCCAAACATGTCCCTACCTTAGAACTACCTAGGCTTTACCCAGAGCCCTCTGTTTTTCTAAGCTCCATGTATCCATCCAGGAGTCTCTGAAAAGACCATATTGTATCCGCCTCCACCACTGCCGCCGGCAGCCCATTCCATGCACTCAGCACTCTCTGCGTAAAAAAACTTACCCCTGACACCTCCTCTGTACCTACTTCCAACCACCTATGCCCTTTCATGCTAGCCATTTCAGCCCTGGGGAAAAGCCTCTGACTATCCACACAATTACTGCCTCTCATTATTTTGTACACCTCTATCAGGTCACCTCTTATCCTCCATCGCTCCAAGGAGAAAAGGCCAAGTTCACTCAACCTATTCTCATAAGGCATGCTCCCCAATCCAAATCACATCCTTATAAATCTCCTCTGAACCCTTTCTATGGTTTCCACGTCCTTCCTGTAGTGAGGCGACCAGAATTGAGCAGAGTACTCTTAAGTGGGGTTTGACCAAGGTCCTGTATAGCTGTAACATAAGTCTTAAACTCAATCCCACAATTGATGAAGGCCAATGCACCATGAGCCTTCTTAACCGGAGTCAACCTGTGTAGCAGCTTTGAGTGTCCTATGGACTCGGACCCCAAGATCCCTCTGATCCTCCACACTGCCAAGAGTCTTATCATTAATGCTATATTCTGTCAGCATATTTGACCTACCAAAATGAACCTCCTCACACTTATTTGGGTTAAACTCCATCTGCCACTTCTCAGCCCAGTTTTGCATCCTATCAATGACCCACTGTAACCTCTGACAACCCTCCACACTATCCACAACACTTCCAACCTTTGTGTCATCAGCAAATTTACTAACCCATCCCTCCAGTTCCTCATCCAGGTCATTTATAAAAATCACGAAGAGTAAGGGTCCCAGAACAGATCCCTGAGGCACACCACTGGTGACCGACTTGGATGCAGAATATGACCCGTCTACAACCACTCTTTGCCTTCTGTGGGCAAGCCAGTTCTGCATCCACAAAGCAATGTCCCCTTGGATCCCATGCTTCCTTACTTTCTCATTAATACATGGGGTACCTTATCAAATGCCTTGCTAAAATCCATATACACTACATCTATGGCTCTACCTTCATCAATGCGTTTAGTCACATCCTCAAAAAATTCAATCAGGCTCGTAAGGCACGACCTGCCTTTGACAAAGCTATACCTAATCATATCATGCCTCTCCAAACATTCATAAATCCTGCCTCTCGGGATCTTTTCCATTAACCTGATTCGGATACTCGTCTCTCAGTTTTCCCTTAGCCTACTCCACTTCAAGAAAAACAAACCCAACCTATTGATTTTCTCGCAAAACTAAGGCACTACCTCCCAGGCAATGTCATCTCTTCATCAAGTACTTTCACATTTCACAATTAATGTAGAATCCATAATAAAAATCATTCAGTGTTCCATGGTGCAGCTTAATATAAACTGCAGTCCAGATCAGGGTTAATTAAAATTTGTTAAGTCAATTAATTGGAACTTTGTAGATTTGCACAGACAGAAGCAGATAGGTAAAGAATAGTACTGAAGTGATTTCATGTTTGAAAGCATATGTTAGCTTGAGAAGCTGTTTGGGACACCAGCATTTCCTGAAATGACAGATCAGGCAATCAACATAAGGAAGATTTTACAGACCAATGCCTGGAGGTTAAAGAAAATCAGCTGCAATTAAGTATTATTTCCAGAAGGTGCACATAAATTATTGTGCATACTATATGGGAAAACTTGAAACTGCAGTTCGCACAGGGTGCTAATGAGTTTACTTCAGCATCTTAAGTAGTACAGTACTTAGACACTTGGATGGAAAAGTAGAGTTATACATGCTTAACCAACACATACAAATTGCTGGAGAACTCAGCAGATCTGTGGAGGGGAATAAACACCAAATCCTGACGGAAGATCTCAGCCTGAAATTCCTCTCCACAGAAGCTGCTTGACCCGATGAGTTACTTCAGCACTGTGTGCGAGAAAGGCTCAGTATTTCCAGAATCTCTCCTGTTTATCAGACAGGCTTAATGCAGGCAACACCTCTATCATGGGCACTAGACTCTCCGCCATCGAGGACCTCTTTAAAAGGCAGCATTCACCGTGGATGACTCCTTCCGGGACACTACCTCACTATTTTGCTCTCTTTTTGCACTTTACGTGCTGCAATTGAGTAATTTTTGCATATTCCCGTCACTAGTGTCACAGACGAATTATTTCATGACATGGGTCAGTAAACCTGATTATGATACGAGAAAGTATGATACGATAAAGTATGTCTGTCTGAATAGTGTAGATAGATATCATGGCAGACGTGGATGAGGTGTGTTTAGGTCCCATTTATATCATTCAGCTCTTACAATCATGGCTTGTGGCAACTGGTATTGCATAAAAGGACATAGAGAAAGTCTCCATTTCTAAGGTATTTCACAAGTATAGACTTGAATCCTAAACATTATGATTTATTGGGATATAGCATGGCATAGGTCCTAAATTCCGGCTCTTTTAGCCACACCGCCCAGCAACGCGATCTAACCCTAGCCTGATCACAGGGCAATTTACAGTGGCCAATCAACCTACCCACCGGTAGTTCTTTGGAGGGTGGGAGGAAACCCTCGCATTCCACCGGGTTGGGTGGGGGGGAACGTACAGTACAAACTCCTAAACAGGACCCCGGCGGGAACTGAAAGCGGGTCGCTGGTATTGAAAAGCGTTGCGCTCAGCATTACACTACCGTGTTTCAAGGTACAGGTGTTTGAAACCAGTTGAAAAATTGTAAATAAGATCAGGACACCGCAAAGATACTAGACTACGTCAGCCAGATCTTAAGACGACGGGGAATTGACTCGTGACCAGCAAGTGATTAATTTGGAAAAACAGCATTATGCAGGTGGCGAGAGAAGCTACTTTGAACCCCACAGGGAAAAGGCATTAAAGCTGGCAAGAAAACCAGCTCCAAATTCACATATTATCTGCCTCTTACCATCACTCTTAAAGATCGCACATCCCAAGTTAGACAGAGACAAACGCTCCCTCAAAGTCATTGCGTTAAATACATTTATTTCGATTTGATTTACATTCTGAATGTCGATAAGATTCGGGGGAGCATAGCTCAATGCCACAGATCGCAACCGCCGGTCCTTCATTTACTGGCCCAGGGGACACAGCCGCGGAGCCGTAAGGCGGCGGCGATCAGGAAGGGCGTCCGGTGTCCCCTACATTTCAGGCGGGATTTGATGCTCTGGCTGCGGGCGACGAGTCCAACCTCTCCCTGTTGAGCTCTAAGTCGGATCCGATTAACCAGCTCCCCGTGCTCCACCGCCTCCTGCTCGGCCCGCACCAACATATCGTGCAGCTGCTGCAGGCTGACCTCCAGCTCCCGGACCCGGCGCTGCCGCCGCTCCAACTCCAGCAGTCTCCGCCGGGCTTCTGCGAACTCCACGCTGCTGCTCGGAGTCACAGCCCGGGACACCGCTTCGCCCTCCGGACCCTCGCCGTCCTTCTCCGGCTTCACAACATTCGCGTCTGGGCTCGTTCGTGCGGCTGCTTTCGCTGCCACCTTATCCCGGAGCTTCACCATAGCGGAACCGGCTGCAGGGCTCCGACTCCGGAGGGAGCTGGCGCAGATCGCGCTATGGGGGTGGAGGTGTCGCAGAGTGGGCGGGGCTGCTATATGACAGGCATGAATGGAGTGGGCGGGACTTGTGTATGATTGGCAGGAGTGGCATGGGCGGGGCCGGTACAGGGTGGGCGTGGCTCACTGAGGATGGGTAGTCCACACATTTTAGTATACAGTACTGTACTGTAGATTGTAGAATCATTTCGGCTCTGGGTATAGCGGTGGGGATTAGTGGTGTTGATCATAGGCCTCAAATTAATAGTTTCCGGGGAATTTTACACGTACACGAGACAAATCAGTATCAGTACAGAACTCGTAATGGATGAATTGCAGGAATGTACACAGACTAAATATCTTGATTCTTGGTGCCGAGGACTTGATTTGGGAGCAGACCAGAAAGTCGCTCACTAACACAACATCTTCGACACCAACTTGAATCCCAGATCCTCGGCAACTTCCACATCCTCTCTAATATATGAACTTAAAGCAATTTTCTCCCGGGTTGGACATCTCCAGCCCTAGAGGGCACGCTTCTGGGGTGAGAGGGGGAACATTCAAAGGAGATGTTCGAGGCAAGCTTTCTTACACAGAGAGAGTGGGTGTGTGGAATGCGCCGCCTGGCCTGGCGTTTTAATAGCTATCAGATATGTCAATGAATGGAGAGAGATTAACGTTGGGTAGGCAAAAGAGATTAGTTTAGCTATATGTTTAATTAGTGTGACACTGTTTCATTCTGTCCTATGTTCTATTGCCAGGCCGTCTCTTCACTGTTTATTGTTACATTGCCCTGCTGGGGCAGATAACAAATATTATACAACAGCAACAGTATCAGCAGCAGCCAGTCTTCAGACATGAACATGGATTGTAAATTAAATTTAAATTGCAGCCCTGAACAATAATATTCCTGGAGCTGGGGACACCAGTTGATTACAAACCAGACAATTCTGATTAGCACTATCTGGGTGTCTGGAGTGCGGGTGGGAAGAAGGACGTGTATGCAAACCACATGTAAACTCAAAGGAAGCGTTGTGGATACATTGTAACTGTAGAATTGTCCTGCTGTTACCTTTGATCTGTAGCATATAAAATGTCATGTGATATTGGGTTGAACAGGTCTGTTCCTCCAAGAGTGTCTCATTGTATTGAATAAAACTTGCTTCAGGGTCTCTCCAGCACTTTACAACTGCTGCAGTTTATTATTCCACTGTGGTGGTCATCTGTAGGACCAGACGGAGAACTGAAGATGCTGCAGGTGTATGTAGACAAGTGGGTAAGCAGGAACAAAGCAGATGCATTCTAATGTGGAAAAGATGTTGAGGTTATCCACTTTGCCCAAAGCAGATCGTTTTTTAGTGGTGAGGGATTGGTTAGTATTGATTTTCAATGGGACTTGGGTGTCTCTGACAACCAACATGCATGTGCAGTAAACAGGTAGGGAAGCCAACAGTGTGTTGACCTTTGTAACGAGGAGGTTTAAGTATGAAAGTAAAGATGTCTTGCTGAAATTTTATAAGGTCATAGTGAAACTGCACCAGGAGTATTGAGTATACTTTGGTCCTTTTTACCTAAAAAGGTTATTCAAGGTACAATCATTATCAAAGTATGCACATGGTATACAACTCTGAGATTCATCTTCTCCAGACGGCCACAAAACAAAGAAAACTATGGAGCCGTTCAAAGAAAAACATCAACCTCCCCACGTGCAAAAAAAACAAATTGTGCAAACAGCAACAAGAACCCCTCCCCCCCCATGCACAAATTGTAGAAGTTAAGCCTCTATAGAGTTCATAAGAGTGAGAGGAAGTGCAAAGTTCTTACAGGATCCAACAGACTGGGTGTTTGGAGGGTGATTCCCCTGACTGAGGAGTGTTGAGCTGAGGACCGCAGAATAAGGGGTAGGCCTTTAGGGCTGAAAGAGGAGAAATTTCTTCCATCAGATGGTGGTGAATCTTTAAAATTCTCTACCTGGGAGGACTCGTGTCCTCGATACTTATTGCTTATTTATTAATGATTTTAATTTCTTTATTTTTGTATTGCACAGTTTGTTGTCCTTTGCATACTGGTTGAACACCCAAGCTGGGTGGTCTTTCATTGATTCTGTTATGGTTATTATTCTACAGGTTTATTGAGTACGCCTGCAAGAAGGAGATTGAGACAAGTGAGACTCCCCCATAACCGTCTTAACTGAATTTTACAGGAGCACCATTGAAAGTGCCCTGACAAGTTGCGTCTCCGTCAGGTATGGGAGCAGTCGAGCATCAGACCTGGAGTCCCAACAAAGGGCTGTGAGAGCAGCTGAGAGGATCATAGTGGTCTCCCTGTAATCCATTGGGGACATTTATCAGTAGTGCTAGGTATGCAGGACCTATTAGCATTATCAACAATCCCACCCATCCTTCCAGCATCCTCTTTGAATTTCCACCATCAGGCAGGAGACTCCGATGCATAAAAACAAGAACGGCCAGGATAGGAAACAGTTTCTTCCTTCAGGTCGTCAGGCTTCCGAACGCCCTGCTGCTTCGCATTTGAAGTGTCACCAGATAATTTGTACTGTACCCTATAATATTTAATTTATGCACTTTACTTTATTTATCTATGGGTAATTTATTTGTAGATTTACAACTTCCTTTCCTGAGTTTTTGTGTTGTTATATGTGTGTTATGTGTACTACAGTGCTTTACACCCTGGTGTGGAGAAATGTTGTCTTATTTGAGGGTATACATGTGTGTTGCTAAGTGACAATAAACCTGACTTGTCTTGACTTGAAAAGTAATCTCACGGTCATATATGGTGATATATATGTACTTTGATAATAAATTTACTTTGGACTTCAGAGATTGAAAGTACATTTGTTATCAAAGCAGACATATCTGCTTACAGGCAGCCACAAAACAGGAAACCCAAAAGAACCCAATTTTAAAGAAAAGACCAACACCCAATGTGCAAAGAGAAGGGGGAGAAACACAAGTCATGCAAACAATAAAGTAAGCAAAAGCTTTCAGAGAGAAATTGAGTCCACAGACCCGAAGCCCAGTGCAACTGGAGTGGGCCCATAGTCTCAGTTCATCACACGGAGGGGCAAATTGTGTGCAGCTCACAGACAGGAAGCACTCTGAACATCATGGAGGCTCAGTCATTCCGTTCATTCCAAACAGACGGATAGATTTCCGGATAGGAAGGGAAATGGGGATAGTGCAGGAGAATGGATAGTAGGGATAGTGAGGTGGAGGATTAGCCCTGACTATGATAAATGGTGGAGCAGGCTCATATAGAAACATGGTCTACTCCTGTTTTTTCTCGTAGAATCACACGGAGCAGAATAATGTGGCTGTCTCAGGTGGAATCCACTCTGCCTCATCCTTTTGGATCAGTGTAGGCTGATCAGAACCAGTCAGAGACAGGACTGAATCTGCAAACAACTGCACTGCTGACAGGAATCTGCTCAACTCTCTATCAAAGCCTGTGTGCTGCGTGAATTACTGAAGGTCAGGGCAGTACTTCGCCACAGGAATAAATAAACTAGAAACGAAGCAAGGGTTTGTGTGTGTGCACGTGTGAGAAAGGAAGAGATTGAATCACTGAGGAGGAGGGACACGGGTGGATTTAAACACATCCCGGGTTTGGCGGTCTCTTTAAGGGTTTTTGTTTAATGTGCAACATGATTCTCTTGTGTTTGCAAACATACAAAATGACTGAGTCTCCAGCAGGTTCAGGGCAGGAGTGAGGGGCGGCCAACCCAGCCAAGTTGTGTCAAACACAAACAGCCGGAATCAGCAAGGATTTCACCAAGGGCTTTATTAGTGCTGGCCTTCAGAGTGCGCAGAGCACCTGAGAGAGAGGAGAGAGGCTCGACACGGCGACGACCACAAGCTGAGCAATGAGCTTCTCAGAATTTTACTTTAATGTGGACAACGGTTACCTGGAGGGTTTGGTCAGAGGATTTAAAGGTGGGATCCTGAAGCAAGCAGACTTCCTCAACTTGGTGCAGTGTCAGACTCTGGAGGGTGAGTTCCTGCTGCTTTCCAGCTCACTGTCACTGGGAGAGTTTGACAGGTTGCCACATTGGCGCCGGAGTGAGTGGTGGCACGTGCGGGCTGACCCCCTTCCCTTTGTTAGTTATTCACGCAAACAACGCATTTCACTGTATGTTTCAATGTACATGTGATAAATAAATGGATCTGAACCTGAAGGTGAGAATCACTTTCTCCAGCAAAGTAACTCCTTCCTCCTGTAATTCTTCATCGGTCAATTAGCTTCTGAATGTTGGCGGATACGGGAGGGAGAGGTGCCTGGGACAGAATGGGGGGAATGTGGCAAGGGAGGACTCTGTGGGCTAGATGGGAAAGCAAGGAGTGGGGAGGGCATGGATTATGCAGAGGGATATAGATAGGCTCAGTAACCGGGCGAAGATGTGGCAGGTGAGGTATGAGGTTATCCACTTTAGAAGGAAGGACAGGAAAAAAACCAGAATATTTTTCAGATGAAGAATGATTGTAGAATTCTACAGTCTAGGTGGATCTAGGAATTCAATATTTTAAAAATATTAAAAATATTATTTTAAAAATTTAAAATAGCATACAGGGATTGGAAGAGAGTGGGAAGTAGTTCTTTATCGATGAAGAGCAAGGAAAGTTTTGCCACAGACGTCCATTGGGGAGACAGTAATGGAAGGACTGTTAACAGTTTTGGTCATCTTTCAGAAAAGGGATATACTTGATTTGGAGACAGTTCAGTACGTGCTTGTTGTTCAGCCCCGGGATGAAAAGATGCAGATTGGACATATACTCGCTGGAGTCTGCAAGAGTAAAAGCTTATTTATATATATATATTAATTAGATACAGCACAGAATAGGCCCGTCTGGCCCTTCGAGATGCTCAGCCCAGCAATCCTTCAATGTGATCCTAGCCTAATCACGAGACAGTTTACAATGACCAATTAACCCACTGACCGGTACATCTTTGGACTGTGGGAGGAAACCAGAGCACCCGGAGGAAAGCCACACAGTCATGGATGAACGTACAAGCTCCTTACAGGCAGCAACGGGAATTGAACCCAGGTCACTGGTACTATAAAGCTACAGTACCAATTATGAAATTTAATATTCTGAGGGAACTTAACATTGTGGGATATCTGAAGTTAAGCCTCACTTTAGAATAATAGATCATTATTTAAAATGAGGAAGTTTTTTGTTCCTCTCAGAGTTATGGATCTTTCGAATTCCTTAACCCAAAGAGCTGCAAAGCCTGACTCTTTAGTTATATTAGAGACAGAAGTGTTTGGTCTTTAGGGTAACCAAGAGTTAATGGTCAGCAAGCAGAAATAGGAGTGGAAAATAACACTCAATCAGCAGTGATGGAATAGAAAGCTGGAAGGGAATTAAAGAGGCACATGGCGTCTTCCCCTTGCTCTTCACGTTCTTATTTTCTAACTGCTTTCTGGTATGATACGTGTTTAACATTACAGAGTCCCCTTGAGACTCAATGGCATTATCCAAACCCATCACCGGTATTGTGAGAGTCACTGGACAAGTGATGTAAATAGTGGCTGTAAGTATGGCACAGACTAGGTGCCATGTGGCTCATGTCCTGATTCCAGCCCCCACCCACCCCGTGTCTTTCCACTATTACACGTCAGGAGTACGTTGAGTGAAGTTCCAACTCAAAGGATGAAACCATCCAAGATGAAGTACTCAAATTTATTGGCACCCAAACCATATCCCATAGCCACTCTTCCAAAGTCCTTGGGACTTTTTCAACTTTCACCAATTTCTCCAGTACAGAGGCTCCTCAAATGACCCGACTTAAGGAAATCCAACTTTACACAAATTCTCCCATATAATTTTAATGTGTTTTTCAATCTAGCAATCATAATGAAATATTTCATGTTATTCTTTATTGACTGAGTACAATATGTGCTAGGGCAATTATTCAATGGCATCAAAATTCAAAGTTCAAATTAAATTTATCATCAAAGTACATATATGTCACCATATACAACCCCGAGATTCATTTTCTTGTGGGCATACTCAATAAATCTATAGAATAATAACCATAACAGAATCAATGAAAGACCACCTCCCAACTATAGTGCTTGACCAGAGCGTAGAAGACAACAAACTGTGCAAATACAAAAAAGAAAGAAATAATAGTAATAAATAAATAAACAATAAATAAAGAGAACATTAGATGAAGAGTCCTTGAAAGTGAGTGTATTGGTTGTAGTGATAGGGCAAGTGAAGTTGAGTGAAGTCATCTCCTTTTATTCAAGAGCCTGATGGTTGATGGTTAGTAACTTCCTGACCCTGGTGGTGTGAGTACTGAGGCTCTTGTACCTTCTACCTGATGGCAGTAGAGAGAAGAGAGCATGTCCTGGGTGGTGGGTGTCCTGATGATGGTTGCTGCTTTCCTGTGACAGCGTTTCATGTAGATTTAAGCAAGTGTACATAGAGCATTTATGTATGGGTTTCTATGGAAACAGGCATTTCTGACTTAGGGAGAAACTGGCTTATGGGTAGGTATCCTGAAGTAACCTGGGACTGCCTGTACATATGTTTTGTATCGGGACTAATTAGTCCTTTAGTTCCTCATTCTTTACATCCCCAACCATCTCTAGCAGGTTTTTAATGTCTTCCATTGAGATATACACAAAATATTTGCGTAATTTAGACCATAAGACCATGAAAGTAGAAGCAGAATTAGGCTATTTGGCATCGTCTGTGCCACCATTTCATCAAGGGTGATCTATTTCCCTCTCAGCCCCAATCTCCTGCCTTCTCCCCATATCCCTTCATACCCTGACTAATCAAGAATCTATCAACCTCTGCCTTAAATATACATCAAGACTTGGTCTCCACAGCTGCCTTTACCAAAGAATTCCACAGATTCACCACTCTCTGGCTGAAGAAATTCTTCCTAATCTCTGTTCTGAAAGGTTGTCCCTCTATTCAGAAACTCTGTCCTCTGGTCTTAGACTCTCCCACCATAGAAAACATCCTCCCCACATCCACTCTGTCGAGGCCTTTCAACATTCAATAGGTTTCAATGAAGTCATCCCTCATTCTTCTGAATTCTCGTGAGTAGAGACCCAGAGCCATCGAACGGTCCTCATACGACAAGCCATTCAATCCCAGAATCATTTTTGTGAACCTCTTTTGAATCCTCACCAATGTCAGCACATCCTTTCTTAAATGAAGGGCCCAAAGCTGCTCACCGTACTCCAAGTGAGGCTTCACCCGTGCCTTATAAAGCCTCAACATTACATCCTTGCTTTTATATGCAAGTCCTCATGAAATGAATGCTAACATTGCATTTGCCTTCCTCACCACCGACTCAGCCTTTGGGGAATCCTGCATGAGGACTCCCGAGTCCCTTTGCACCTCAGATTTTTGAAGCTTCTCACCATTTTGAAAATAGTCTATGCATGACCATACCATTTTTCTGCAATGTCCTTATTCCAAATTAGAAATCTGTCCTTCTCTTGTCTTTTTTGGAAACACATTTACTCTCATCAGTCTTTTTCATTTTAGAGTTCCCAAGGCCTATGTCAAAGAGCAGGGGAGGTGTCCCCAAAGTACTGGCCAATATTTAACCTGCAGTCCATACCCTTAAGAATGTGTATCTGGTCATTATTGTAATCTCATGATAGGGTGAGTTTCCCCCAATACAATCGTGATCACATCATCGTAGGTGAAGGGCGGCCCATTGGTTAGGTTTTTTTTAAATAATCCAACGTCATGTAAAGGGTTTTGAAATGCTAATCTTTAGTTTTACCTGGGCTAATTGAGTCATTAAATAGAGGAACAAAAATAAGTGCTTAATTCCTTGACCCACCCCACCACTGAGCACATTTACATGGAGCTTTATCGCAAAGCAGCATCCATCACCAAGGTCCCCCATCGTGCGGGCCATGTTCTCTCCTCACTGCTGCCATCAGGAAGGAGGTACAGGAGCCTCCGGACTCACACTACCAGGTTAGGGAACAGTTATTACCCCTCTTCCATCAGGCTCTTGAACCAGCGGGGATAACTTCACTCAACTTCACTTATTCCAACACTGAACTGTTTCCACAACCTATGGACTCACTTTCAAGGACTCTTCATCTCACGTTCCCAATATTTATTGCTTATTTATCTATCTATCTATCTATCTATTTATTTATTTATATTTACTGTGAATTCCCAAAGGAAAACGAATCTTATGTCACGTATATGGTGACATATATGTGGTGGTTGTCTACTGTATCGGGCGGTGACAGGAAACCTGTGCGGGAGAGTTTTTAAAGTGGAAAAGCTGTTGCACTGGGGCAGTTCCACTCACTTGCCCTCGGAAGTCCGGGCCCAGTGGTACAAACAAGTGTCACAAACTGGGGTCTTCCTTGGTTGCAATAGATGGGCATGATGTCTTCTGTGCCTTATCAGGCCCTTCGCTCTCCACAAAGTGTTGCAGAACCACCTTCCTGTAGATCTCATCTGCCCTGTCCACGGGAGCAGACTTTGCAAGCTGGGACAGGCATGTCCCTATCTCACCGGGGTGTGAGGCCTTACCTGCTTTAGCCCGCCTGTCGATGTGGTGTACTGGGGTGTCACGTGCAAACGGCTACTTGGAGCCACAGGTGAGAGCTGAGTGTCCAGTGGGGAACAAAGATGAGTAAACTGTCCTGGAATGGAGATAACAAGCCCCTTTATCAGAGGTGCTACCTCTCCCTGGACACCCCACACACACTGACACTGACTTTGATAATAAATTTACTTTGAGCTTTAAATCACAGACATTCCATTGTTGGTCTTGGTTCTAATTAAATTTCATCTGTGTTTTTTGAAAAGATTTTCTGTCTAATTGTCTTTCTGCAGACCTGAAGCTCCATCTCCAGAGCACAGATTATGGTAGCTTTTTGTCTAATGAAACTGGCCCTCTGACGGTATCAATGATTGACGACAAACTGAAACAGAAACTGCTGCTGGAATTCGTCCACCTGAGGAACCACGCACTGCAGCCGCTCTCCACCTTCCTGGATTACATCACGTTAGTAACGAGGACTTTGTACTGTTGTGTTCCTTAGGGAAGAGAACGCTAAAGGGGGCCTGAATAAATTGCAATTCATCACCCAGAAACGCAACGATGGGCGAGCAAGTAATCAAAGATTAAAAAGTTGCTTTATTTGTTCAGTGAAACATACCCATTGCATCAAATTGAATCAGCGAGACAGCCCGTGAGTGACGCCATGCTCGCAACGCCAACATAGCATGCCTACAATCCTGAACCTAACCCATACGTCTTGTGTATTTCATACTTCAGTTAGGTTTGAGTAATCCTGTCTCTGTATTGGTTGATTAAGCTTTCCAGTTCATTTAAGTAACTGATTACGGGCTATAAATTAAGGTTATTGTTAATTAATGTTATATTATTAATATAAATATACATTAGTTGTATACGTCATCACGGCACCATGTGATACGTGTGCTAAAAGTAAACGAAGTTAAACCGGTATTTCATTTGAAATAACTTCATGTTTTGAAGCTACAAAACGTGACAATACGTCATTGGAACGTGGGTGGAAACCAGAAAACCCATGCGGTCACGGGGTGGGGTGGTGGGGACGTACAAACTCCTTACAGACTGCAGCGGGAGTTGATCTCTGATATACAGATAGCACTGTAAAGCGTTGTGATAACCACTACACTATCGCGTTGCCCCAAAGAATAATCAGAGAATAATCGTGCATGATTGACAGTCAGTAACTGGGCTCCATTAGCCTGCGCTGGACTAACTGTATTATGCCCCCATTCATTTATACATACTAGGCTACAGTGCTAACTCTCAATGTTAGCTTCCCAAAACTCATAATTCAGTGCTCAACTTAATGACAGTATTATGAAATGCTGCAGAGTTCAGTGTAACACGTGCCCGATGTAACATGTTCTTGGTGTAACATGTGCCCCAATGTAACACATGTCCAGTGTAACACGTGCCCATTATTTTAAAGGTACAGCTACATGATTGACAACGTCATCCTGTTGATTACGGGCACATTGCGCCAGCGTCCAATCTCTGAACTCCTTCCTAAATGCCACCCCTTGGGCAGCTTCGAGCAGATGGAAGCTGTTCACATTGCCCAGACTCCTGCTGAGCTCTACAATGCCATCCTGGTTGACACGCCACTAGGTAAGAGAAGACTTGGTGTCCATTACAGGGGCTGCTAGAGTAGAAACAGGGCAGGCTCTGGGGGTAAAGGCAGTGTTAATATTTCAGATCAATGACCCTTCATCAGAACTGTGTGGAGAGTTTTGGAATTTAAGTAGGGAGACTAAAATTTAACACAACTTTTGGTTAAGAGCAATTAACTTATTTTTACCTAAGACCATGAGTCATAGGAGGAGAATTAGGCCATTTGGCCCATCGAGACTGTTCTGCCATTCCATCATGGCTGATTTATTATCCCTTTCAACCTCATTCTCCTGCCTTCTCCCTGTATCCTTTCATGCCCTGATTAAAAAGAACCTATCAACCTCCTCTTTAAGTATACCCAATGACATGGCCGTATATGGCAAGTAATTCCACAGATTTACCACCCTCTGATTAAAGAAATTCCCCCTCACTTCTGTTTTAAAGGGACATCCTTCTATTCTCAGGCTGTCCCCTCTGGTCCTAGACTTCCCAGGCTCAACAGGTTTCGTTAGACCGAGGCTCAACACTTCCATTAGATCTTCATTGCCTACAATTCCCTGAGCTTTCAAAAATTCCTCTTCCTCCATTTTAATTATTCTTGATGATCCAGCCTCTACATTTCTCCAAGGGGAAAGAATTCCAGAGATGCCCCAATCTCTGCAGAAAGGAATTCCTTTGTACCCGTGTCTTCATTGACCCA
Source organism: Hemitrygon akajei (assembly GCF_048418815.1). Classification (NCBI taxonomy): domain Eukaryota; kingdom Metazoa; phylum Chordata; class Chondrichthyes; order Myliobatiformes; family Dasyatidae; genus Hemitrygon; species Hemitrygon akajei. The sequence goes on along the minus strand of NC_133155.1, from coordinate 7,332,732 downwards.
CCCATTATTTGGAAATGACCTTTCATTTGAAACTCCCCTGGTAGTGAAAATCTCTCAGCATCTGCCCTATCATTCCCTCTTAGGACCTTAAGTTTCAACAAATTCACCCCTTATTCTTCGAAACTCCAAGAATACAATTTAACTTCTCTTGATAGGACAGTCCTCTCATCCCAGGAATTGGACACCCTTCGACGTTGCCACATTACCTTATTGATCAGGGCACCAAAACTGTGCTCAGTACCCCAGGTGTAGCCTCACCAGCACCCAGTACAGTTGCAACAAAGATTTCCCTATTTCTAACCTCCAGCTGCTTTGCAATCAAAACCTCACTCTGCCATTAGCCTTGCAGTTGGTACTTCAAGCACAAGAACGCCTGGATCCCTTTATACTTCCCTCTCCTGCACTCTCCCACCACACTGTGCAGATTTTTACTAATTTAAAGGCAATAGTGGGAAACAAACTTCAAAATCAGAATCAGGTTTAATATCACTGACATACATTGTGAAATTTGTTGTTATGTGACAGCAGTACATTGCAGTACATAACATATGCTACAATTTACAATGAGATATCTGTATACATATTCAGTATAGAATAGTACCACTACATATATTATATATACATTATATATATTTCTGATATATGTGTAGTGATTAATGATTCATGGACCATTCAGAAATCTATTCTTGTCATATCATTCTCCTTAGCCATTAGAAATAATGGAAAGGGACACTCTGAATTACAAAGCATTACTTCCACTATTAATTCATAAATTCATAGCAAAATATTGTACAAATAACCTGAAAATAGTGAAAACATGCTCCTTTTTCACTAATCTGATCATATCCAAGTTCTTCTCTCCGTTAGTACATTAGTTCTCACTCTTAAAAATATTCTGGACTCTGTGAAAACACTTCTTATTTGTCATTTGCAAGGTGTACCTGCATCCTCACAGCTTTCAATTAAAATATCTTTACACTTCTTCTCTCTGAGACTATTCTCTCCTCGTTCCTTCCAATTGTTACCTATTTTGAGCGACAAGATTCTACCTTATTGGGAGGCTGAGGATCTCACTGGGTATGAGTCCATGTAGAAGTAGCTGAACCTCTCTGTGTGACTGGTTGAAGCAATGGGACGGGTTTTTTGTCCCTGTGTAACTGGTCAGTGCTAGGGAATTGAGACTCTTCCTGTAGTCAATGTTTCTGATACTGATGCACCATCAATAACTCTAGGAGACTGGAAGTGAACGATAGGCTTTTATTTACAGCGAAAAAGGGACCACGACCATGTCGAGAGGAGCAGTGCCCCCAATTGCCTTTATACAGGGGTCTGTGGAAGGAGCCACAGGAGCAGTCAGCGGGGGGGGGGGGGGGGGGGCCTGTCCAGACAGGTATACATAGTTTACCACAGATACTAGATGTTATTATCATGTGACAATTTTTCTAGTGATATTGTTATGATTAACCTCAACGTAAATTTGGTGATTTTCAATTCTCAGCTTCCTTCTTTCAAGACTGCATCTCAGAGAACGACCTCGATGAAGTCAATATTGAAATACTGCGAAACAAACTTTACAAGGTAATGGTTAAGGTTCGAAGTTGAAAGTAAATTTTATTGTCAAAGTACACATATGTCACCATACACAATCCTGAGATTCATTTTCCTGCGGGCATACTCAGCAAACCTATAGAATAGTAACTATAACAGGATCAGTGAAAGATCAACCAGAGTGCAGAAGACAACAAGCTGCACAAATGCAAATATAAATAAATAGCAATCAATAATGAGAACATGACATAAAGAGTCCTTAAAGTGAGATCATTGAGGTGGGAACATCTCAATGGATGGGCAAGTGAGTGTGGTTATCCCCTTTGTTCAAGATCCTGATGGTTGAGGGGTAGTAACTGTTCTTGAACCTGGTGGTGTGAGTCCTGAGGCTCTTGTACCTTCTACCTGATGGCAGCAGCGAGAAAAGAGCAAGGCCTGGGTGGTGGCGTCTCTAACGATGGATGCTGCTTTCCTATGACAACATTTCCTATAGATGTGCTCAGTGGCTGGGAGGGCTTTACCCATGGTGTAGTGGGCCATTTTGTAAGATTTTCCGTTCAAGGGCACTGGTGTTTCCATACCATGCCTTGATGCAGCCAGTCAATATACTTTCCACCACACATCTACAGAAGTTTGTCAAAGTTTTAGATGTCATGCCGAATCTCCGCAGACTACAAAGAAAGAAGAGACTCCTAAAGAACTCTGAAGGTAGATTCCAGCATGTAACTCTGCCAGGTGTATGTTATTCTAATTAAACATCCTTTGACTCCTTTGAATAGGATACAGTCTGTTATTCACTCTAGGTCCCCATTATTCCATATAAAAACCTTCACAGAAATCCAAGTTAAATTAATTTTGTTTTCTCAATTTACTCGGCCATTACTAGACATCATCAATTATTTCCTGCTCATGAGCCTCAACTTTGCTTTTCAGGCATATCTAGAATCGTTTTACAATTTCTGTAAGGAGCAGGGTGGACAGACTGAACAGGTTATGTGTCCCATTCTGGAGGTAGGAACTCTAATTGTTATCAGTAAAGAGTGACTCCAGCGGTCTGGTCTGGTGATCCTCAATCCATTGGAACAGTTGTCAAGGTGTTGAACCAAGTAGAGGCTTGAGTTTGAATGCAGTCACAGGAAGCTCCGAGATGGCCTTTTCTGGGGTGAAATCTGTCAGTGGGTGTGGAAGTGACTTTTAAAGTTCTCCATGTCTGTCGCTTGACTCAAGAGCAAATATTGCCTAACTCTGGGTCTATGATTGGGGCTTGAGACAAAGACCAAAATAATAGATTGGCGGAGCTTAATTAGGAGATAGACAACTAATGTAAAAGTTCACCTGTGATCTTATTCAAAGAAGAGCAGGCTCTTCCTCTTCGTTGGAAAGAAAACCCTGCTTCTGAAATACTTTATTACTTCGCCATGTAACATTTTTAATTATTGTGTTTAATATATCAAGCGATGTAAGGAGGAGTCTACGAGAGGGCAGAGCCTCAGAATATGAGGATGTACCTTTAGAACAGAGACGAGGAGGAATTTCTTTAGCCAGAGGGTGGTGAATCGGTGACGTTCATTGCCACAGATGGCTGTGGAGGCCAAGTCATTGGGTATAATGTAAGGTTCTTGATTAGTTGGGGAGTCAAAGGTTACGGGGAGAAAGTAGGAGAATGGGGTTGAGTTGGATAATTGAAATAAGTTGAAGAATAAATTGCAGTGTTGCTATTTCATATAATCATTTATTACAGAAGGGAATAGTATCACAGGATTGTTGGACACTGATGTTATTCGTGTATTCAAAAAGGAAGAGGGAACTAAAGATCAGATGCTTGATAATTAGCCTTTACTGAAAGATATGACAAAAAAAGAAACATATAAAGAGAAGTAAAGTGCTGTCGGTATAGACGTCAAAAAAAGATGCTCATGCTGAATTCTTTCAAGCAACGATTCAGATTAGGGTGAAGTAGTGGATGGAATCTTCGGGAATTTCCTAAAGATCTTCAATAATTTACCAGCTAATAGACTCATAATGAGGGTAAGAGTATTAGCATGTACAAAGAAGAATAGAAAGGAGGTTATTGATTGAGTTCCTCTCTGCACCTCGTGGTGCATCGGGCAGCAACCTTGCCATTTCTTTAGCATTTTTGTCTATTTTTTTAACGAGGCCGGGTTGCTAGCTCGACACTCAACCCAGCACAGATGGAAAGCGAGTAAAGAGCCAGCCAGATTCGAACCCAGAACCACCCGCTTCAAAGCCCAGTGCAACGCCACTACACCACTGGCCAGCTAGGTTGTCTATTAAACAGAGAGTAAAGAATTCTCTGGTGCTGTCAGAAGTACTGACTCACAATAAATGGTGCAGGACCCACTGGCTGTCAAGCACACAACAAAAAGGACCACGTCCTTTCACCCTGCTTTGACATTTAATGAGATTACCATTGATCTAGTGCCCCAGAACCACTTTCCAATCCAACCCCATGTCTCCTATCGACCTCAACACCTAATCAGTGACTAATTACTCTTCATTTACACTAATGGTTTGAACTTGGGAATCAGAAACTCAACTTGAAAATTTGCAGAGGACACTAAATTACCATCTGTGATTGCAACTGAGAAAAGATGTGACAAATTAAAGGCACGTTAATAAGCTTGAGGGATGGACGATCAATTTACAAATGAACTGCCGTATAGATCTATTGATCAGCAGAAAAAAGAGAAAGCTAAGCGTGTTATATAATTGGTGAGAGACGGTGGTGCCCTGAGACACAGATTAATCTACATGATTCACAAAACGTTTGTGTGCAAGTACAGAAAATATTTGGAAAACTCACAGCCTAGTTCCTTTAATGTAAGTGGAACTCAATACTAAAGTAAGTTATGGTTATATTAGGTATTGGTGAAACCACATCTGGATCCAAGGGGACATTGCTTTGTGGAGTGAACTCGGCCTTTTCTCCTTGGAGTGACGGAGGATGAGAGGTGACCTGGTAGAGGTGTATAAGATGATGAGAGATATTGATCATGTGGATAGTCAGAGGCTTTTTCCTGGGGCTGAAATGGTTGCCACAAGAGGACACGGGTTTAAGATGCTGGGGAGTAGGTACAGAGGAGATGTCAGGGGCAAGTTTTTTACTCAGAGAGTGGTGAGTGCACGGAATGGGCTGCCGGCAATGGTGCTGGAGGCGGATACAATAGGATCTTTTAAGAGACTTCTAGATAGGTACAATAGACAGTAGGTGCAGGAGTAGGCCATTCGGCCCTTCTAGCCAGCACCGCCATTCACTGTGATCATGGTTGATCATACACAATCAGTACCCTGTTCCTGCCCTCTCCCCATATCCCTTGACCCCGCTATCTATAAGAGCTCTATCTAACTCTCTCTTGAAAGCATCCAGAGACTTGGCCTCCACTGCCTTCTGGGGCAGAGCATTCCACATATACATGGAGCTTAGAAAAATAGAGGGCTATGGGGAAGTCTAGTAATTTCTAAGGTAGGGACATGTTCGGCAAAACTTTGTGGGCCGAAGGGCCTGTATTGTGCTGTAGGTTTTCTATGTTTCTATCTAGTAATGGTCTACTGATTATAGGATATTAGTGCTTTGGAAACAGTGTAAAGAAGTTCTACAAGACTCATACCTGGAAGAAGCAGGTTGTTTATGAGGAAAGGGTGAGTAGACCAGGCTTGAATTACCTAGTTTAGAAAAGAAAAAGGTATCTGGATTCAGATATTTAGGGTCCTGAGAATGAAGGTAAGGATGACGTTTACTTTGGTGAGATGATCTAGAACAAGGGATCTTGGTTAAAAAATATGGAGAAGTCAAATTTTGACAGAAATGAGATGAATTTTTTTCTTTCAGTGAATTGTGAGTCTTGTGAAATTCCTCCTCAAAGACCTGTGAAAGCAGGGGAAGATAAATACACTCCGCTGTGGACGGTCTCAAGCCCAGCTGCAAAAGGAGGAGGGATGGGCATGGGGCTAACAACCCCATCTCATAAAAACCCTGTGCTACAGAAACACCAGCAGTACCTCCGAAGACCTCATTCCTGGGAGAGGAAGGATCCTCAATGGGCTACACCTTGAAAGACTGAAAGTCCAGGACAGAGGACTCTGGCAAGCTTCCGTCAGTGGCCTCTGCCCCAGTGGGTTTAAGAAGGGGAAGAAATGAAATACTCGAGAAGCAAAGGGTAGTGTGGGGGTTAAAAAAGAAGAGGTTACCAACAGTGCAGACACATTCACGCTGAATGACTGTGGAATGACAACAGGCTTCGGGAGTCAAGTGGCCCACACCTGCTCCTGATTCATCAGATGAAATCATTCAAATGAATGATGAATAACAACCCACAAAGAGCAAACAAAACCACAGGGATGTCTACAGTGGGAGAACTGGGAACAGAGCGTTTGTCTTGGTTCGGTAACGTAACAGCTTCTGTGCACTTTCAGGTACAGAACTGGCAAAAGTGCAAAGAGGATTTGCCTTTCATACGAGTATCAAAGCATTCACTGGGGTAGACTTAGAAGGCAGTAACCAACGATGTAGGATAAAGGACTTGGCAGGTTCTTGTTTATCCAGAAAGTGGTGAGCTTGTGGGAATCACAGTCGAAAAGGGTGGGCTGAGGTGAATAATGCTGATGCATAATTGGAAATGCGATAAGCGTGTGGGTGAGAATGGATCGATGTTGGTGGTTGAAGTTAGAACGAGGCTTATGTGGGGCAGAAACACTGGGATACAGCAGCGTTTTGGTGGTATTTCTGAGGGCCTCTCTGTGGGTGGCATCACCTTCTGGGGCTCCACCTTACTTCCCGGTAACTTCTCCCTGTAGTTTGAAGCTGACCGCCGTGCGTTTATCATCACCCTGAACTCCTTTGGGACTGAGCTGAGCAGAGAGGACCGATCTGCACTGTACCCTCGCTGTGGCCGACTGCACCCTGATGGCTTAACCCTCTTGTCCAACGCAGAAGATTTTGAGCACGTGCGCGCAGTAGCTGCGTACTATGTGGTACGTTCTCTTCCTGAAACTTCTCATTGACCCCACTAACAATATGCCGTATTTACATTTCAGGCTATGGGTGCTGACAAGTGTCAAGGTGAAGAAGAGGGTAATGCTTAGTCAGGGACTCATAGCTCCTTGATCTCTTTGTGTGGCTGAGAAGTTGAGAGAAATACCCAGAGAGAGTCACTGACACGATCTCAGTGGCCAGGGAGTGAAAGAATGCTCTTCTTAACGGCTGGAAAAGTGTCCTGATGAAGAGACTTGGCCCAAAACGTTGACTCTATTCCACTCCATAGGTGCTGCCTGACCTGCTGAGTTCCTCCAGCATTTTGTCTGTGTTTGATGCACCATCAATAACTCTCTGAGATGTGAGGTGAGATATAGGCTTTTATTGACTGGAAGAAAGAACAAGCAGCAATTGACCACCATGCTACATCCTGGAGACTGAGGGCCGGGCTCAGGCCCCAATCGCCTTTATACCGGGGTCTGTGGGAGGAGCCACGGTCCGTGGGAGGAGCCACAGGAGCAGTCAGCAGGGGGGACGTGTCCAGACAGGTATATGTAGTTCACCACAGTGTTACAAGGAGGAGAGTCTGGCCAAAAAAAAAGAAACTTTAAAACACAATAGATACTGAAGATGTGCACACCTTGAACAAAATACACAAATTGTTGGAGAAACTCGGCATGTCAAGCAGTAATTTATTGTGGGGAGTAAAGAGCCGATATTTCGGGCTGTGGAGTCCCTTCTCTTGGCGTGAAAGTATGACTTTTTACTCCTCTCCATAGGTGCTGCCTGACTTGCGTATGAAATTTTGTGTGTATGAAAGTTTTAAAATTTTACTCCCCTTCAGCTAAGACTACTAAAAGCCCGCTCTCCTCCACCCCACCTCCTCAAACACACTCTGACCAGTACCGTATCCATGCCATGCAATCTGTCTTCAAGTTTCCTCCCAAATTTCAATGGTTGCTCACCTGTGATGATTGACGATCACTGTCGATGGGTGTGGTCCCAAACTCATGGGTCCAGACACCCCCAAACAGTGCCAACTGCTGACTTCTTCCTTCTTCTATGTCAACAGGAGTATAAATATTTGTTTGAAAATGCGGGGAAGGATTCTGATGAGAAGACGCTTGAGGACAAGTTCTTTGAATATGAGGTAAAGGCTACTCATCCTCTCGGTCAAAAATCCTTCGTATCCCCTCAGGCCACTGTCCACTCACCCTTTCCTACCTCTGCTACCCCAGGCCTCTTACTTACCCCATCTCATGTGCTCGGAACGTAGTGCCCTGCCTTACGACATGGAGCAGAATTCAGCTTGTCAAGTCTGGTCTGCAATCCTGTAGCACTTCCTCTGCAACTCCCCCTCACAGTCACCCTAGCACCGACCCCCATTCTCACCCCGTCTCCCTACTTCCCTGTCTCTTCAAAATGCTCTTTGTCCTATGTAGGACTCATCAACCAATGTCCTACAACCTCTCCCTTTCCCTCTTGTTTCACCGTTCCCCTTTATTCCTCTTTTTCCCCCGATTCCTGCACGCACTCTTCTCTTCCCCCCTCCGCCCGCCATGCCCGCCCAACACCGTCAACCATCATCCCAGTTTAATTAAGTTTAAGTTTAATCATTCATCCGTACATAAATTCAGCCAAAAGAAACAGCGATCCCCTGGGGCCAAAGTGCAAAACATATTACCAACAGCACACAGCACAAATGGATATAATTTCAGAAAAACATACAGTTCCAAAGAGAAAAAATAATAATAATACTGTGTTTAGGCCTGGGCACATTTTATTTTTAGTTATGTATTTATTTATTTGGAAATACAAAGAACTGACCCTTCCAGTCCTTTGAGCCGGGCCGCCCACAACCCCCGATTTAACCCTACCCTAATCAAAGGACAATTACAATGACCAATTAACCTACTAGACGGTATATCTATGGACTGTGGGAGGAAACACACGTGGTCACAGGGAGAACGTACAAATTCCTTACAGAGGGCACTGGGATTGAACGCCAAACTCCGACGCCCCGAGATGTGATAGCATCGCGCTAATTGTGGTTTGAACCTGTAACATTTGAGCTGGTCCCAGATTCCTACATTTGTTCATTTTGGGCAGGACTCAGTTTGGGGTGGAGGACTGAGGCTGTGAGCTGATTCAGAACGACGGGGGTATGAGGTAGTTAGAGACTGTCTCTGAGAGTGACGTAATGCTTTCATGCTCACACTCCTCAGGTGAAGCTCAACGTGCTGGCGTTTGACAGCCAGTTTCACTTCGGCGTGTTTCATGCTTACATGAAGCTGAAAGAGCAGGAATGCCGGAACATTGTGTGGATCGCAGAGTGCATCGCTCAGAGGCACCGTGCTCGCATCGACAGCTACATCCCCATATTCTAAACGCACAGCCACGTACGTACACACACACACAGCTAATGTCACCAACTCCTGCAGCACCTACCAAGAGGCTGAACTTTAATAACCAGCCCGCCTGAGAAACCACCCTCCCAATAAACCGCAACTAATTTGCTCTTTTGCTCTTTGTATAATTTGTCGTCAGTCATTAGCCGGCTTTCACGGTCTATCCAGTGAAAATGGTTCCCAATAGATAAACAAGCATCGGCGTGATTGGACATGTGTGATCCTAGTAATAAGCCCTGTCAATTCTGTCCGGTTTATTGTATTCTGCAATACCACGCCAATCAGAATGATTTATTTGACCGGATTATACTCAGCCACTGGTATTCAACTAAAGGTGAGAGTAAATCCTTGTGCATAAGCCATTAAAAAAATCATAACTACTTTTCAGAATCAGAATCAGGATTCATATCACTGGCACATGTCATGAAATTTGTTGTTTTGCGGCAGCAGTACATTGCAACACGTAATAAAATCTGTAAATTACAATAAGAAGTATATATTAAAAAATTAAATAAGTACTGTAAAAAGAGAGGGAAAAAAAGTCGTGAGGTTGTGTTCGTGGGTTCAATGTCCATTCAGGAATCTGATGGTAGAGGGGAAGAAGCTGTTCCTGATCACTGAGTGTGTGTCTTCAGGCTTCAGTACCTCCTCCCTGATGGTAGCAATGAGAAGAGGGCATGGGGGTTCTTAATGACAGATGCCAGCTTTTTGTGGCACTGCCTTTTAAAGGTGTCCTCGATGCTGGGGAGGCTAGTATCCGTGATGGAGCTGGCTGAGTCTCCTTTCTGAGTTCTCTGTAAAGGAACATATGATATGTCTATGTCACAATGGTAGTGTCTCATTGTGTCGGGGTCTGGTCTTTGGGAGAGTCACATTGCTTGATCCCACTATATATTGGGGCTGTTATTGTGCCCCACTGATGCTGTGTAATGTGATTGTCTGTGTCAAGATCAAGTTCAAGATAGAACAATCATTTCTCACGTTCTAACAATGCATGAAAAACAGGCTATTCATTGTCAAGAAAATGGGTTTGTTATACCATGTCAAAGCAGCTGATGGTTTCATCACACACCGGGAGTGAAAGATGATGGATTCATCACATCGTCCCAGTGCAGGATAACAGGCAGTCCCATTGTAGGATAATGGGCAGTCCCAGTGCAGGATAACGGGCAGTCCCAGTGCAGGATAACGGACAGTCCCATTGCAAGATAACGGGCAGTCCCAGTGCAGGATGACGGGCAGTCCCATTGCAGGATAACGGACAGTCCCAGTGCAGGATAACGGGCAGTCCCAGTGCAAGATAACGGGCAGTCCCATTGCAGGATAACGGGCAGTCCCAGTGCAGGATTATAGGCAGTCCCAGTGCAGGATAACGGGCAGTCCCATTGCAGGATAACGGGCAGTCTCATTGCAGGATTATGGGCAGTCCCATTGCAGGATAACGGACAGTCCCATTGCAGGATTATAGGCAGTCCCATTGCAGGATAACGGGCAGTCTCATTGCAGGATTATGGGCAGTCCCATTGCAGGATAACGGGCAGTCTCATTGCAGGATTATGGGCAGTCCCATTGCAGGATAACGGACAGTCCCATTGCAGGATTATAGGCAGTCCCATTGCAGGATTATGGGCAGTCCCATTGCAGGATTACGGGCAGTCCCATTGCAGGATAACAGGCAGTCCCATTGCAGGATAATGGACAGTCCCATTGCAGGATTACGGGCAGTCCAGTGCAGGATAATGGGCAGTCCCATTGCAGGATAACGGACAGTCCCATTGCAGGATTATAGGCAGTCCCATTGCTGGATTACGGGCAGTCCCATTGCTGGATTACGGGCAGTCTCATTGCAGGATAACGGGCAGTCTCATTGCAGGATAACGGGCAGTCCCATTGCAGGATTACGGGCAGTCCCATTGCAGGATAACGGGCAGCCCCATTGCAGGATAACGGGCAGTCCCATTGAAGGATAACGGGCAGTCCCATTGCAGGATAATGGGCACACCATACTCTGCAAATGCGCGAGAATGGAACAGAATAGAACTTTATTGTTATTGTTCAAGACAACGAGATTTTGATGCCACTACAGACTGTGCAAAACATATATTTACAATGCATGCAGGATGGCTTAATTTTTAAAAATTTAATAACACTCCATAACCCTCAAAGGGATTGGCATTTATTTGTCAAGATTATACTCAGCCACTGGTATTCAATTGAAAGTGAGAGTTAATCCTCGTGCACAAACCATTAAAAATCATAACTACTTTCAGAATCAAATCAGAATCAGGTTTAATAACCCTGGCATATGTCATGAAATATGTTATTTTGCAGCAGCAGGATATTGCAATACATAATAAAGAATATAAATTACAATAGGAAATGTGTTTATGTTAAATAAATAGACCAAACAGAAAGAAAAACGTACCGAGGTGGTTCGGTGTCCATTCGGAAACCTGGTGGTGAAAGTGAAGAAGCCCCATTGATACTACGCAAAGTGATTGTCACTGTCAAGATCAAGTGTAGCATTGTTCAGCTGCACAGCCACCCTCAGCCCACTAGAATGCAGTTACCATGTGGTGCTGAATTCTCACTTTTATTACAGAACGCCGCTGATCTTCATTTATACTCTGCAAAGATGAAATATAAGCACAATGCGAGGTGATCAGTCTTGGATCTGTGGTATCCTGCTTCCTCTGAATGTTCTGGGGTTTAGTAAGGAGTTAAATTTGGTTTCCCAGACCCACCTCTCTCTTATTCCGTCAATTGTCCTCGGATGAGACAGTGCTGCATCAATAGCTCAGTCTAGGTCTGACTCATTCCAGCTGACCAGCCCAGTGCAGGCACTGAGATTGCAAAACTACCAATGTCCGCTTCCTGTTTAAGCAACTGTGCCTCGTATTGGATCCTGAGAGAACCAGGTAGAGCGGGGGTCGATCGGATTGATCCTTATGGCTCATATAGAGACATGGACATCACTGGGGATTTCTTTGAATGGACCTGACTAGCCAACGATTTATTAGAATTCTAAGACTTGGGGTCTTAGTAAAGCAGACTAGTTTCTTCATGTATCACTGCCACTTCACAAAATTGAGAGAAAGCTACATTAGGGTGTAGTTTTGTACTTCACAGTTTGGTTCCACGGGTAATCAATCAATCATTCCTTCACTTAACTTGTTACTAATCCCTTGTCTATATTCTCTTAGCATTAATAAAAATGATCCTTGTGTAGCAACCTCCAAATATTGGTCCAGACAGAGGCACTGTTCGGGGATAGTGGTTTTAATTGATCGATTGAGATACAGTGCAGAATGTGCCCTTCCAGCCCTTTGACCCGTGCTGCCCAGCCACCCCTCCAGTTTAACCCTCGCCTAATCACAGGACAATTTACGATGATCAATTAACCTACCCAGTACGCCTTTGGACTGTGGGAGGAAACCAGAGCACCTGGAGGAAACCCACACGTCCAAGGGAGGACATACAGAGACTCCTTATGGATGATGTCGGGATTGAACTCTGAACTCCGACCCCTGCGATCTGTAATAGCACTGCGCTGACTACCAGAGTATTGAAGTAACAGGTGGGTTGCCGCTCGACGTTTGTTCACTACACTCCGACGTGTTAGGATAATAGGCTAAAGACTGGGGTGACCACATCGCACCAAGGGACGATGGTGGATTGGTCACGTTGTGCTAATGCAGCACAAATCGTGAGCTTGGTGGAATACTGGGTTGGGGCGGCTCTGCTAAAGGAACTCAGCGTTAACCAGAACAACCAGCCGAGCCTCTTTCTAAACTCTGCCTTCGTCACTCTTTCCTACATGTACGATGAAGGCCGGACCCTCACCATGCACCGCCACCCCCCCTCCCCCACCAACCCGGCTCCAAGGTTATTCTTAACATTGGCTCTAGGCAGATGAGATAAAGGCTTGTGCTCACGTGTGCTGAGAATAATAATTAACCCTAAAGTATAGTGGGTGCCGACACCCCCCCAGTCTATTACATTCCACCTTGCCTCTGTAAATATCTCTGAACATGCAACGTGTTGCTGTGTGTGTTTATACAGTGTTCCTGCTGAATAGCAGGGTCATGTGATATGATGATGTAAAAGTTTGTACAATTTTACTTTTTATTTATTTAATGTAATAACAGGTTCTCCCAGACCAATTAGCCTGTGACATGCAATTACACCCACGCGGTGGCCAGTTAACCTCCTGAACCTTTCCGTTTTCCTCTCTCGGTCTTCGGAATGTGGGAGGAAACCGGAGCACCGGGAGGAAACCCACACAGTCACAGGGAGGAGGTACAAACTCGGCGGGAGTTGTACGCGGGTCGCTGGCATCCAGCCTGTGAAATTTGCGGGCCCCTGTCGTAACCTGGGGAGGCCCGGCTGACTCTGGGTTCATTCACAAGGACATCACCATCTCCTGTGGTGAGACTGCCCTTCACCAAACACTCCTTATGTACCTTGTACTTCCACAAGGTCAAAGGCCGAGGCCCCGGGACCATTTAACCATTTTCTTTCTGTTTCCTGTCACTGGCTACATGGCTGTGTCATTTGTCCAGGAACTTTGCACTCTCCTGGCCATTCCATCTGACATTCCCGCTGGACCTCCAGATGTGCTCACATCTGCCTTTCAATCCGCGGTGTGTTTGGAATAACACATAACCTGGCGGTGTTGTGAGGCCGCTGGTCTGTCAACAAGGTGCAGCAAGTGGCTTCGTCCTCTGCTGCGAATGTTTGGCAACAACTTAATTATTATAAGTTTAACTTAACAGCGCGTTTCCTGTTTCATTATTTTCCCTTCCTGGAGCACCTCGTGACGTCAGCGCTCACCTGGTCCAGGTGGATCTGCCGGGACGGGGCAAGAGAGTCCGAGAGCGACAGGGCAGAACGGGATCGACCGAGTGGGCAGGGACCCGCTTGCAACCCGGAGCAGAGCGCGGGTGGCGGGTCGCGGGAGCCGACCTCGGCGGGGCCTCGCCTCCCAGGAGCGTGTGTTATGGTAAGGACCCGGAAACCGAGGCCCGGCCGCCGATCCTGGGAAGTTCTGTTGAAACTTTTCTTTAACTCCCCGGGGAATGTTGGCAAAGGCTGGGGTGAGAGAAGGAAGGGGGACGAGAGGGCTTTAAGTGAGCCTGAAGGGAGGGGAGAATGGGGCAGGCGAAGCAGGAAAATAGTGAACAAGGAAGGGGACAGAGAAGGTTGGGAGAAGCCTGTGACAAGGTCCACATGAGAGAGTTTTACATTTCTGTAGCGTGCTGAGTTTTTTTTTGCTGCAAGTGAAGCAAGTTGAGATTTTATTAAATGTTGTGGTGTGGGGAACGTGGCAAGCGGGACGGGGTTAGAGGGTAGAGTGACCGCGGGCACGCAAGGGTTGTCTGGAGAATTGGCACCAGGTCCGTGGCCCCGGCTGTTTGCGGGCAAGGTGTTAGTCATGGTGCTTTCCCGAATGTTTCTCCGGCTCCTCGAGCGGTCTTGGGGACGGCGAGGCTGCCACACACTCTGAGGAGATCCGTGAAGCGTTTTCTCTGATCCGCAAACGTTCGTGGCGAGTTCGAGAATCAGGTTTATTATCACCGACATATGTCGTGAAGTTTGTCGTTTTGCGACAGTGCAATGCATACTAATTTAAAAATTACTGCAGCTTACAATAAAAGTATGGCAAGTGGGGGGTGGTGTTCTTGATTCCATTCGGAAATCTGATGGTGGAGGGGAAGAAGCTGTTCCTAAAGCATTGAGGCTCCTGTACCTCCTCCCTGATGGTAGTAATGAGAGGAGAACATGTCCAGGTTGGTGAGAGTCCTTGATGTTGGATTCTGCCTTCCTGAGGCATCATCTTTTGAGAATGTCCCCACGGGTGGGGAGGCTAGTGCCCGTGATGGCTGAGTTTACAACTTTCTGCGGTGTTTTCCGATCCTGTGCGCTGGAGCCTCTGGACCAGCCATTCAGAATGCTCTCTGTGTATAGACCTTTGCTAGGGTCTTTGGAGACACACCAGGTGTCCTCAAACTCCTAATGCAGGGTTGCTGCAAGCGTGCCTTCTTTGTAATTGGGCCCAGGGTAGAGCCTCGGAGATGCTGACACCCAGGGAATTTGTATTTGTTCTTCTTTTCCACCACTGTCACTTAGACCTTGTCACGGGCTTCTCCCTCCTCACTCTTCCATCCCCTGCCATTCCTTCTCTTTGCCCTCAACCCTCTTCTGCTCCCTTCCTCGTTCACCCCTGATGAATACTGGAGCGTGTCCTCCCTCAGAGTGGAAAGCTGGCTCTGTGATATTGCCAGTGTCTCCTATGTTGAGAAACGAGCTACTTGAGTCATCTGCCTTGTGTTGGAGTTGATGTGTTGTCCAAAGCTCTCTCTGTCTCTAATCCTTCCAGCACAGCTTTTCATTGTGTAAATTTAACTTCCCTTTAAAGGTGCCCCTGCTGTTTTCCCCCAACTGCTCTTTATTACAGTGGTTTATTTATTAAAGTAATTATTCGTTTAAAGCAAGGATGTTATGTTGAGGCCTCACTTGGAGTATTGTGAGCAGTTTTGGGCCCCTTATCTAACAAAGGATGTGCCGACGCTGGAGAGGGTTCAAAGAAGGTTTGTGAAAATGATTCTGGGGTTGAATGGCTTGTCGTATGAGGAGCGTTTGATGGCTCTGGGTCCGTATTCACTGGAATTCAGAAGAATGAGGGGTGACCTCGTGGAAATTTATTGAATGTTGAAAGACCTTGGGAGGTAATGTGGAGAGGATGTTTCCTGTGGTGGGGGAGTCTAAGACCAGAGGACACAGATAGAGTGGATGTGGAGAGGATGTTTCCTGTGGTGGGGGAGTCTAAGACCAGAGGACACAGATAGAGTGGATGTGGAGAGGATGTTTCCTGTGGTGGGGGAGTCTAAGACCAGTGGACACAGAATAGAGGGGCATTCTTTTAGAACGGAGATGAAGAGGAATTTCTTTAGCCAGAGAGTGATGAATCTGTGGAATTTGTTGCAGCGGGCGGCTGTGGAGGTCAAGTCATTGGGCATATTAAAGACAGAGGTTAATGATTAGTCTGGTCATGAAGGGATTTGGCAAGGAGGCAGGAGACTGGGGCTGAGAGGGAAATGGATCAGCCGTGATGAAATGGGCCAAATGGCCTAATTCTGCTCCTATATCTTATAGTCTTGTTTAGAGATACAGCACGGAACGTCTAGCAACCCAGCTATCTAACCCTAGCCTAATCACACAACAGCTTACAATGACCAATTAACCTACCAGCTGGTACGTCTTTGGTGTGTGGGAGGAAACCCACGAGGTCACGGGGAGAACGTGCAAACCCCTTACAGGCAGTCGTGAGAATTGATCTCTGAACTCCAGTGCCCCAGCACTAGCTGCTGTGCTACCTGGCACCCAGATAGGTACATCTCTGGATAAAGAAGTTTCTCCATACATGCGTCGTAAATACAAAACGATGACCGACTTCCTGTAGATGCAAGCATCTGTGCCATCCGCAGGAGCCCGTTCGTTATCAGAAATCCCTCGATCTTCATCGCGGGTCGGAAGGGCTCGTTCCCCGTGTCCTATCGTGCTCTGCTTTGGGTTCACTCACCTCCGCGCGGAACTGAGGCCGTAGCTCTTGGTCCAGCCGCGGCGATGACTGGCTTTCGGGCGGCAAACGCACTTCTGTGACCCTTTTGTTCTAAATGTTATTTGCTCAGTTTGAATTGTTTGCACGATTGGTTCTGTGATTTTGCACATTGGGTGTTTGACAGGTTTGTTTTTAAATGGGTTTCTTTGCTTTGTGGCTGCCTGTAAGGAGACGAATTGCAAGGTTGTGTATAGTTTGGTAATAAATGTACTTTGAACTTTGGACACTAGTCGATCTTCCCTGATAGGCATTGCCTCTGTTCGATTGCTATTGTAGAGCAGCTTTTTGGTGTGAAGGAGCTACTTGTGTGGCAGGGCACGATGCCTCATCATTCGTTCACGGCTGGGCGTTTTCAGCTGCTAAGTTAGACTCCCTCAGCAGCCCTTGCATCATCTGGGATGTGACGCCATCGTCTTCGCGCCCTTTCCTTTCCTACCATGTTGGTTCCTTCTGTAATCTTTGATTTTTTTTAAAGCCCAACTCAGTGAGAATATTTGACTAATTGGACGGGTTTGAGACCACCTGTGAAAGAATTTTACCGATGTGTCAGTGCTTTTTGTGGCTGCGTTTTCCTGAATGGCGGAAACGTTTTTAAATTTCATTACATCATTCCGTATGGGAGTGGGGGGTGGAGCAGTCAGATGGCAAAGACTACAGAGGGAAAAAGCTGAGGTGTAGTGGCCGCTAATCAAAAGTGCTTTGGTAATGAGGATGTGAAAAATGTAAGAGATTCTTGGTAAAAAAAAATTTAGAATCACACTACAATACAGGTACATCTGACCCATCGAGTCTGTACCAGGTCTTTCAAAGACCAGTCCAGTTAACTCTTTCCCTTGTCCTGTGGTTATTTATCTATTTCCTTTCACAAAGTTACTGTTAAACCACTTCCTGTGAGGCACTGCACTCTAAATTCTCTCTGCTTCTTGTATTTTTCTCCGATTTCTTTGTCAGTTGTCTTGAAGCTATACTCCAATTACCACATGTAACCTCCTGCAGGCCAGTTCCCTTTACTTACCCTGGGTTAACCCTTCATGCTGTCAAACAGCTCCTGGATTTCTTGGTTGTGAGGAGAGCAACGTGCCGATTGACAGCTGTGTGATTCATCATTGGAATAATTCCAGCAGATTCCTATGTTATCTTCTCTGAATCTGTACCTCTTCTTAAAGTGGGATGTCCAAATTTAGACATCAGCTGGTCATTTCCCTCTTCACTCCTTCCTCATCTCACTCCCCCCACACTTTGTTCCTTGATGGTCCCTGCATTGTTGTATAATTATTTAAGTTTTCACTCACAACCAAGCTAAACTGGAACTTGATTTGTGACGGTGATGCAAAGAGGCTTCAAGTGATGCCAGCAAACTGACTGAGCGAGCAACAACGTCTCCGATAGAATACGTGCAGAAAATTGCAGGGTTATCTAGTGGGGGAAAACATGGAACTGCTGAGGACTTTTAAATGGTGAGAGAATGGGGAATGCCTGTTCCAAAGGACCTGGCATCATTGTACAGAAGAATCTGTTGGCTGTTCTGCAGGAGTAGCTTATCTGGCCTCTTGTTGCTTTCCTTAATCTTTTATCTACTTTCTGCACCACACCTGTGTCTCAGAATAGCTAAATGTCAGCTGGTCTCATTCTGGAGTACAAGGAACTCAAAATGGCCAGAGGAACTCGATGGTTCGGGCAGCAGAGTAATAGATAGACTACTCTTCAGGTATGTTGGCGTGTGGCCTAGTGGATAAGGCATCGGTCTAGTAACCTGAAGGTCGCTGGTTCGAGCCTCAGCTGAGGCAGCGTGTTGAGCAAGGCACTTAACAACACATTGCTCTGCGACGACACCGGTGGGCAACATCGGTGGCGTGGAGAGGGGAGACCTGCAGCTTGGGCAACTGCCGGTCTCCCATACAACACTGCCCAGGGCGCAAATCCATGGTCTCACGAGACTAACGGATGCCTGAAAAGAACTCTTCAGGCTGAGACCCTGAATTACGACTCTACACCAGACTTGAAGTAGGGTCTTGACCTGAAATATTGGCTTTCCATTTATCTCCTCATGCTGCCTGACCTGCTAAGTTTATCCAGAGGTCTTCAGTGTCTCCAGCTTCCACAGCGCCCCCGTGTGGAGAACATCAAAGATTCAGCACCCCCTGCATGTTATAAACACACCCGTGGTCAGCATGCTGTCTGCTGAACTTGTGCAGCGTGCATTTTGAAGCGTGTTTCATTTATGGTGATATTTTAGTTTATGTGCTCTGTGTGTTTTCTGCTTTGCGGCCCAGAGGAACGTTGTTTCGTTTGGTTGTATAAGTGATGACAATAAACTTGAAACACAAGAGTTTCTTCGGATGTTGCAAATTCAGAGCAACGCACACGAAATACTGGAGGAACTCGGCAGGTCAGGCAGCATCTCCAGAGGGGAATAAACAGTCGATGTTTCAGGCCGAGTCCCTTCTTCAGGACTGGAAAGGAAGGGGTAGGAAGCCAGAATGAGGAGCGGGAGGGGAAGGAATATAATCTGGCATGCAATGGGTCAAGCCTACGTGTGCCAGCTCGGACTCCTTCCCCATCCCACCTTCTCAGTCTGGCTTCTGCCCACTTCCTTTCCAGTCCTGATGAAAGGTCTCGACCAGAAACTGTTTATTCATTTCCATAAGTGCTTCCTGACCTGCTGAGTTCCTCCAGCATTTTTGAGTACGTCCTTTCTTGCCTCTGGTATTGTTTTGAGGCATCAACCTGCCCCCACCGTACAGCGAAAGGAGTTTTCAATGGCCAGAACAGCAGACGGTCATGTAATTTGTATATCAGATCAGAGCGCTGTAGGCTTGGTAGCTGTCATGGTAGCCCAGTGGTTAGCGTGAGGCTGTTGCAAGTCGGGACATTCTGGAGGTGGGAGTTCAATTCTGGTGCCGTCTGTAAGGAGTCCCAGTACGTCCTCCCCGTGGAATGTATGGGTTTCCTCCGGGTGCTCTGGTTTCCGCCCACAGTCCAAGGACATACCGGACAGGTTAAATGGTCATGTAAGCTGTCCTGTGAGTAGGCTAGGGTGAAGTTAGGGATTGTCGGGGGTTGCTGGAGCCACAGCTCAAAGGGAATGAAGGGCATTTTCCATGCTGTCTCCAAATAAAAATATAAAAAGACAGTCCTTAGCCAATTAGTTTTATGCTGTGCGATGCTAAAGAACAACAGAGACCGTGGGACAGTACAACATTCTTCCTGTATGCATAAAACTTGTGTTCCGAGGCACGACTGCGTAAGCACGTGGACGTCATCCAGTTAGAACTGTGAGAAGAGTTTAAAAGGAGACAGCTTTACAGAGCGGGCGCAGGGGTAGGAGGACTTTGGTTCAATGAGGCTTCGGTGATAATGGCTCGAGGTGAGGTAGGTTGCCTGTGTAGAATACAGACAGGAAGTATGTGTGTGAGGCCAGTGTTCTGTGCTCGGTGTCAGATGTGGGAAGTCCTGGAGACTCCCAGCCTCCCGGATGGCCACATCTGCGCCAGGTGCGTCGAGCTGCAGCTCCTTAGGGACCGTGTTAGGGAACTGGAGATGCAGCTCGATGACCTTCGTCTGGTCAGGGAGAGTGAGGAGGTGATAGAGAGGAGCTGTAGGCAGGTAGTCACTCCAGGGCCTGGAGAGACAAATAATGGGTAACAGGAGAGGGAAGGGCAGGAGTCAGAGGCTAGACAGTACCCCTGAGGCTTTCCCCCTGAACAATAAGTACTCCTGTTTGAGTACTGTTAGGGGGAGACGGCCTACCTGGGGGAGGCAACAGTGACCGTGCCTCTGGCACAGAGTCTGGCCCTGTGGTTCAGAGGGTAGGGAAGGGAAGAGGATGGCAACGGTGATAAGGGACTCTATAGTTAGGGGATCAGACAGGCGATTCTGTGGATGCAGGAAAAAAACATGGATGGTAGTTTGCCTCCCAGGTGCCAGGGTCCAGGATGTTTCTGATCGCATCCAAGATATCCTGCGGTGGGAGGGAGAACAGCCGGAGGTCGTGGTACATATTGGTACCGATGACATAGGTAGGAAAAGGGAGGAGGTCCTGAAAACAGACTACAGGGAGTTAGGGAAGAAGGTAGTAATCTCGGGATTACTGCCGGTGCTACATGACAGTGAGAATAGGAATAGGATGAGGTGGAGGATAAATGTGTGGCTGAGGTATTGGAGCAGGGGGCAGGGATTCAGATTTCTGGATCATTGGGACCTCTTTTGGGGCAGGTGTGACCTGTACAAAAAGGACACGTAGCACTTGAATCCCAGGGGGACCAATATCCTGGCGGGGATGTTTGATAAAGCTATTGGGGAGAGTTTAAACTAGGATTGCTGGTGGTGGGAACCAAACTGAAGAGACTGGGGAAGAGGCGGTTGGCTCACAAATAGAGAAAGCTTACATAAGAACATAAGGAATAGGAGCAGGAGTAGGCCAATCGGCCCCTCAAGCCTGCTCCGCCATTCAACAAGATCATGTCTGATCCAATCTTAACTCTAGTTTTCACCGAATCCCACAAGGCAACAGTGCCAACCAACAGGGCACCATGCCGCCCATTTTATTTTATTATTCATCCCGCCCAAACCCATGTGATCACCCGGGGGGGGGGGGGGGGGGAACGAGTTGCCAATTGAGGAGAAAAAATCTGGAAAATTCCTCTCCGACCCATCCAGGCTATCGAAAACTGGTCCAGCAGATCACATGGCTGATCTAAACCTAGCCTCATGTCCACTTACCTGCTCGCTCACCGTATCCCCTAATGCCATTTTTATCCAGGAAAATGTCTTTCTCCGTTTTGAATTTATTGAGTGTAGTAGCTTCCACAACTCTCTGGGGCAGTAAATTCCACAGCCCCACTATCCTCTGAGTAAAGAAATTTCTCTGCATCTCAGTCCTGGAACGGCATCCCCTTATTTTAAGATTATGCCCCCTAGTCCTAGTTTCACCCATCATTGGGAACATTCTCCCCGCATCCACCCAATCAAGCCCCTTCACAATCTTATATGTTTCAATAAGATCGCCTCTCATTCTTCGGAACTCCAATGAGTAGAGTCCCAATCTACTCAACCTCTCATCATACATCAACCCACCCATTCCCGGAATTAACCCAGTGAACCTTCTCTGCACTGCCTCGAGAGTCAGTATGTCCTTTCTTAAATCTGGACACCAGAACTGCACGCAGTACTCCAGGTGTGGTCTCACCAATACCCGGTACAACTGCAGTAAGACCTCCCTGTTCTTATACTCCATCCCCCTAGCAATAAAAGCCAGCATTCCATTGGCCTTCTTGACCACCTGCTGCACTTGCATACTAACTTTTTGTGTTTCCAGCACCAGGACCCCCAGATCCCTTTGCACAGAAGCACTTTCCAGTTTCTCTCCATTTAGATAATAACTTGCTCTATTATTTTTCCTGCCAAAGTGCACGCCCTCACACTTGTCAGTATTATATTTCATCTGCCAAATGTCTGCCCAATCACTCAGCCTATCTATGTCCCCCTGCAGGGTTTCAATGTCCTCCGCACTCATTACACTCCCTCCCATCTTTGTGTCATCAGCAAACTTCGATACGTTGCACTTAGTCCCTTTCTCCAAATCATTAATATAGATTGTAAAGAGTTGGGGTCCCAACACCGACCCCTGCGGAACACCACTAGTCACCAACTACCAGTCTGAGAATAAACCATTTATCCCAACTCTCTGTTTTCTGTTAGAAAGCCAATCCTCCACCCATGCCAGAATATTATCCCCAATCCCATGATTTTTTACTTTAAGTAATAATCTTTGGTGTGGCACCTTGTCAAATGCCTTTTGGAAGTCCAAATACACCACATCCACTGGTTCCCCTTTATCTACCCTATATGTTATGTCCTCAAAGAACTCAACAAATTTGTCAAACATGACTTCCCTTTTGTAAAGCCATGCTGACTTTGTCCTATTAAGCTATGTTTATCCAAATGCCCTGTTACTGTTTCCTTAATTATCGATTCCAACATTTTGCCAACCACAGATGTTAGGCTAACTGGCCTATAATTCCCAGCCTTCTGTCTATTGCCCTTTTTAAATAAAGGAGTTACATTAGCATTTTTCCAATCTGCCGGGACCATTGCCGAGTCCAGCGAGTTTTGAAAAATTATCACTAATGCATCCACAATCCCGACCGCCACTTCCCTTAAGACCCTAGGATGCAAGCCATCCAGTCCAGGGGATTTATCCACCTTCAGTCCCATTAATTTATCAAGTACCATTTCCTTGGTGATTTGAATCGTAGTTAGCTTCTCTCCCCCTAGAGCCCCCTGTTTATCCAGTGTTGGGATATTTTGAGTGTCCTCTACTGTAAAAACTGATACAAAATATTTGTTCAGCGTTTCCGCCATCTCCATGTCCCCTACCATTAATTTCCTGGTCTCATCTTCTAGGGGACCAACATTTACTTTAGCCACCCTTTTTCTTTTTATGTAACTATAAAAACTCTTACTATCTGCTTTTATACTGTTATCTGCTTGGAGACAGTGTGTGAGGGAGGATATGATAGAGAAGGAATGCACTCAGACTGATGGTTTGAGATGTGTCTATTTTAATGCAAGGAGTATTACGAACAAAGAGGATGAGCTTAGAGTGTGGATCAGTACTTGGAGATATGATATTGTGGCCATTACAGAGACTTGGATGGCTCAGGGGCAAGAATGGTTACTTTGAGTGCCAGGCTTTAGGTGTTTCAGAAAGGACAGGGAGGGGGGCAAAAGAGGTGGGGACGTGGCACTGCTGATCAGAGATAGTGTCACGGCTGCTGAAAAGGTGGACGTCAAACCAACTAAACATTCCTACAATTTCTGCCGACAGCACAAAATTGTTGGAACAACCTCTTTCTTTTGAGGAAATTGTTGAGGCTGTGCGCTCATTACGTTTGAGGAAAGCTCCGGGCCCAGGTGGATTTTCTGGAGAGTTTTACAAGATCTTTTCCTCACTGCTCATACCTCATTTATGTTCAGTTTATTCGCATTCATTCAAGTCGGGCAGACTCCCTCAATCTTTTTATGAGGCCTCCATTTCGCTAATCCTTAAAAAGAATAAGGATCCAACTGAATGTTCTTCTTATAGACCAATTTCGTTACTTAATGTTGATACTAAGTTTTGCCCCATAGGATTGAAAATATTTTACCATCTGTCATTTCCAATAACCAAACTGGTTTATCAAAAATCGATATTCTCACTTTAATATTCGTCTGTTATTAAATGTTATTTATTCTCCGTCTAACATGATATCGGAGCGTGTGGTATTCCTGGATGCTGAGGAAGCTTTCGACAGAGTTGAATGGAATTATTTATTTAAAACTTCTGAAAAATTCAGTTTTGGACTTGTTTTCACTAATTCTCATAATTCCTAGCCATTTAAGCTTCAGCGTGGCACTAGACAAGGCTGTCGGTTGAACCCTTTGTTTTTTGATCTGGCCTGAGAACCTTTAGCCATCGCCTGTCAAGAATCTAATGCTGTCACCGGTATTTTAAGGAGATGCGCTATTCACAAAGTCTCGCTGTACGCTGATGATCGGCTGCTATTTATTTCTAATGTTGGGACTTCATTACTTTGAATAATTTGATGCCAACAAATTCTAACCTTCCTTTCAAAATTGTAAGAAACCAATTTACCTACTTAGGTGTAACAATCACTAAAAATTATGTGTCTATTTAAAGAAAATTTTCTTACCCTATTGAATCACGTAAAAAGGATATGATCAAATTGGTCACCTCTTTCATTATCGTTGATTGGCTGAATTAACTCTATCAAAATGAATATATTACCTAAATTTATATATCTTTTACAGGCATTGCCTGATTTTATTCCTAAATCTTTTTTTGATTCTCTTGACTCTAATATATCTTATATATGGAAGAATAAGTGTTCTAGATTAAATAAAATTCATCTTCAGAAAAATAAAAAGAATGGAGGATTAGCCTCATCAAACTTTAGATTTTATTATTGGGCAGGTAATATAAGAGATCTTACATTTTGGTTATATTACATTAATTGTGAGGATTGCCCGATGTGGGTTTTTTTAGAAGCTAACTCTGTTAATAAATTTTCTATTATTTCTCTTCTTGGATCCTCACTTCCTTTGTCTCTGAGTAAATTAACTGATAATCTGGTAGTTAAACACACTATGAGAATTTGGATACAATTCAGAAAATACTTTGGCTTATTGAGATTTACTCTATGAAGTCCCATTTTTTCTAATTATTTTTTTAAACCCTCTATGATTGATGTGGCTTTTAAAGAATGGGATAGATTAGGTATTAAATACTTTCAGGACTTGTTTGTAGGGGGAAGTCTCTTTTCGTTTGAATGACTATCAACTAAACATAGTTTACCCAAAACTAATTTTTTCGATACCTACAAATGGGAGATTTTTTATGGTCTCAAATAAGTACATTTCCTAAAGGTCCTAATAAGAACCTGCTAGATGTAATTTTTAATTTGAAACCTTTTTATAATGGATCTATATCTAATATTTACAATATGCTGTTGGGAATGAGAAGTGTTCCTTTAGATAAAATTTTAAATCTTTGGGAACAAGATTTACAGACTTCAATTTCTGAGGAAACTTGGAATCATATTTTTTAATTGGTTAACACTTCACCATTATATGCCCGCCACTCCCTCCTACAATTTAAAGTGGTCCATAGGGCCCATGTGACCAAGGATAAGGCGAGGGAGGGGATTGCTGAGCCTCTGGTGATGATCTTTGCATCATCAGTGGGGACGAGAGAGGTTCTGTAGGATTGGAGGGTTGCTGATGTTGTTCCCTTATTCAAGAAAGGGAGTAGAGATAGCCCAGGAAATTATAGACCAGTGAGTCTTACCTCAGTGGTTGGTAAGTTGATGGTGAAGATCCTGAGAGGCAGGATTTATGAACATTTGGAGAGGCATAATATGATTAGGAGTAGTCAGCATGGCTTTGTAAAGGGAAGGTGGTGCCTTGTGAGCCTGATTGGATTTTTTGAGGATGTGACTAAACACATTGATGAAGGAAGAGCAGTAGATGTAGTGTATATGGATTTCAGCAAGGCATTTGACAAGGTACTCCATGCAAGGCTTATTGAGAAAGTAAGGAGGCATGGGATCTAAGGGGATATTGCTTTGTGGATCCAGAACTGGCTTGCCCACAGAAGGCAAAGAGTGGTTGTAGACGGGTCATATTCTGCATGGAGGTTGGTGACCAGTGGTGTGCCTCAGGGATCTGTTCTGGGACCCTTACTCTTCGTGATTTTTATAAATGACCTGGATGAGGAAGTGGAGGGCTGGGTTAGTAAGTTTGCTGATGACACAAAGGTTGGAGGTGTTGTGGATAGTGTGAAGGGCTGTCAGAGGTTACAGCGGGACATCGATAGGATGCAAAACTGGGCTGAGAAGCGGCAGGTGGAGTTCAACCCAGATAAGTGTGAGGTGGTTCATTTTGGTAGGTCAAATATGATGGCAGAATATAGTATTAATGGTAAGACTCTTGGCAGTGTGGAGGATCAGAGGGATTTTGTGGTTCGAGTCCATAGGACACTCAAAGCTGCTACGCAGGTTGACTGTGTGGTTAAGAAGGCATACGGTGCATTGGCCGTCATCAATCATGGAATTGAATTTAGGAGCCGAGAGATAATGTTGCAGCTATATAGGACCCTGGTCAGACCCCACTTGGAGTACTGTGCTCAGTTCTGGTTGCCTCACTACAGGAAGGATGTGGAAGCCATAGAAATGGTGCAGAGGAGATTTACAAGGATGTTGCCTGGATTGGGGAGCATGCCTTATGAGAATAGGTTGAGTGAGCTCGGCCTTTTCTCCTTGGAGTGACGGAGGATAAGAGGTAACCTGATAGATTTGTATAAGATGATGAGAGGCATTGATCGTGTGGATAGTCAGAGGCTTTTCCCTAGGGCTGAAATGGCTACCACGAGAGGACACAGTTTTAAGGTGCTTGGAAGTAGGTACAGAGGAGATGTTAAGGGTAAGTTTTTTATGCAGAGAGTGGTGAGTGTGTGGAATGGGCTGCCGGCGATGGTGGTGGAGGCAGAAACGATGGAGTCTTTTAAGAGTTTCCTGGATAGGTACATGGAGCTTAGAAAAATAGAGGGCTATGGGTAACCCAAGGTAATTTCTAAAGTAAGGACATGTTCAGCACAGCTTTGTGGGCCGAAGGGCCTGCATTGTGCTGTAGGTTTTCGATGTTTCTGTGTTCCAGAAATAGCTATATATCTGTTTACAACAGTGGCTGGAGTGGTTAGCAGTAAGGCTGATCAATACCTCCACTCACTAACCCACCCCTTCACACTCCCTACGTATTCTATACATATCCACCCACTAACCCACCCCTCCACACTCCCTACGTATTCTATACATATCCACTCGCTAACCCACCCCTCCACACTCCCTATGTATTCTATACATATCCACCCACTAAACCACCCCTCCACACTCCCTACATATTATATACATATCCACTCACTAACCCACCCCTCCACACTCCCTACATATTATATACATATCCACTCACTAACCCACCCCTCCACAGCCCCCACCACCACTACTTTATCTCATCATTTCCTGTCAGAGTCACCTTATGTGCAGTACCTCACATCTCTTTATGAACATACAATCAATCTAAGCTATTTTACATATGGTATATTTATTGTGATTTTTAACATAATTGCGTCTTTATCTTGCTGTGCTTTTGTGCTGCATCAGATCCAGAGTAACAATTATTTTGTTCTCCTTTTTACTTGTCTATATGAAATAACATTAAATAAATCTTGAATCTTGGATGAACATCCAGGAACGTTCTGTCCCACAAAAATCAGGACAAATTCTGGGCCCAAAACATCAACTATTTATTCACTTCCATCAATGCTGCCTGGCCTCCTGAGTTCCTGCAATATTTTGTGCATGCGTGCGTGTGTGTGTGTTGCTTTGGATTTCCAGCATCTGAAGACTTCCTCGCGTTTACAAATTCCATGAAGCTAACTACATCAGGAGAGTGTTACTAACAAGGTTGTCAATCGTAAGGAACGGGCCCCTCAAGTCTGCTCTACCATTGTCCTTCTCAACCCCCTTCTGTTGTTTCTCCCTGCAGCCTTTGGCACCCTTTCCAGTGGAGAACCTAACAATCTGCTTTTTAAATATCAAGTGGTCAGTGATGAGCTCATGAAGCTCAGATTGGGTCTTGCCAAAACCATTCGCTCTGGACCTTTACCCAAATGAGTGCAAACAGAAGTGGATCGAGAGAAGACTTTGACCACAAGGTAACATTCCAGGTAAAGGCAAAGGATTTCTGGTAAAACATTGGAAAATGACAGAAGTGCTGTCCGTGACTGTAGTCGTACATCACATAGTGGACACGGTTGCTGCTCTGAAGGTCAATTTCTCAGCTCCAGGACATTGTCTTCCTCGGGTCAGTGTCTCCAGCCCAGTCACCATCAGTAGTTCCCTCTATGATTCTTCATTTCAGGGGTTAAACTCTATTCAAGCCAGGCAGGATATTCTCTGATGATTGATTCACCTTCTGCTTTCCAGAAAGTGTTGTGACAATCTGCAAGGCACAAGTCAAGACTGTGATGGAATACTTTCCACTTGTCTGGATTTGTGCAATTCCAAAAATAACCATATAACAATTACAGCATGGAAACAGGCCATTTTGGCCCTTCTAGTCCGTGCCAAACGCTTAATCTCACCTAGTCCCACTGACCCGCACTCAGCCCATAACCCTCCATTCCTTTCCTGTCCATATACCTATCCAATTTTACTTTAAGTGACAATACCAAACCTGCCTCTACCACTTCTACTGGAAGCTCGTTCCACACAGCTACCACTCTCTGAGTAAAGAAATTCCCCCTCGTGTTACCCTTAAACTTTTGCCCCCTAACTTTCAACTCATGTCCTCTTGTTTGAATCTCCCCTACTCTCAATGGAAAAAGCCTACCCACGTCAACTCTATCTATCCCCCTCATAATTTTAAATACCTCTATCAAGTCCCCCCTCAACCTTCTATGCTTCAAAGAATAAAGATCTAACTTGTTCAACCTTTCCCTGTAACTTAGGTGCTGAAACCCAAATAACATTCTAGTAAATCTTCTCTGTACTCTCTCTATTTTGTTGATATCTTTCCTATAATTCGGTGCCTGGAACTGTACACAATACTCCAAATTCAGCCTTACCAATGCCTTGTACAATTTTAACATTACATCCCAACTCCTATACTCAATGCTCTGATTTATAAAGGCCAGCATACCAAAAGCTTTCTTCACCACCCTGTCCACATGAGATTCCACCTTCAGGGAACTATATATATAAAATACTTGGGAAACTTCTCAAAATCCAGCCTGTTGAAATGGCAACCTGTCTCCCCCTATAATTCAGGCACTGGCTGCACTGTGCAATGTCTACAGTTTTCACGGGGACTAGTTCCAAAACCTTTACTCTCTAGAAGGGCAAGGACAGCACACACAAGGTTTATATCTCCACCGTCCTGATCTGCAAATACATTGTTGTTCTTTCATCACAGGATTAATCTCCTGCAACTTCTCAGGGGCAACCAGAGTTGGGCATTGACCAGCCGCGTCCCTATGGTACGGATAAAAACAAAGATATTGGGTGGCAAATCATTGGCACAAGTGGTACTGCAGATGCTGGAAATCTAGAGCAATACGCACGATGTGCCGGAGGAGCTCAGCAGGTTGGGCCACATCTATGGATGGGAATGAACGGTTGACGTTTCAGGCGAGACCCTTCATCAGGACTGTGTGGTAGTTTATCACGTACATTTCAAAGGACAGCACGTGTGTTCATCCTCTTTGATATTACATCAGCAGTTAAATTATAAATTCCTAGGATAGAGAACCAGGTGTGGGCCATTTGACCCTTTGTGCTTGCTATAACATTCAACAAGGTTGTGGATGATATTCTGATTTTTCTGCACTAACCTAGTATTCTATGGCGATCTTAAAAAGTTATATATCAATGTATCTATGCCTTGAATCTTATTTATACCTTGTTGAAACCTGCTGAATATTGAAAGGCCTGGATGTTTCCTATAGTGGGGAGTCTAGGACCAGAAGGCACAACCTCTGTATAGAGGGGCTTCCATTTAGAAAAAGAGACAAAGAGGAAATTCTTCAGCCAGATGGCGGTGAGTCTGAGGAATTCATTGCCACAGACGCTGCGGAGGCCAAGTCACTGGGTATGTTTAAGCTGGAGGTGGATGGATTCTTGGCTAATCAGGGTGTCAAAGGTTACAGGGAGAAGGCAGGAGAATGGGGTTGAGAGGGGCAATAAATCAGCCATGGTGGAATGGTGGAGCAGGCTCAATGGGCCAGTGGCCTAATTCTGCTCCTATATCTTACAGTGCTGTGGTTTCTGTATGTAATCCTGTAATGATGAGCTGTTTAGCATTGATTTCATTCGTGCTTTCCTTTCTGGAAGGACATCCTTAGCACTGAATGATTGCACCAGTCAACGCCAACCTTTGTCACTCATTCAGCCTCTCACCATTTCCTCGGTGCAGGCCACTCTCCCAATGGGACTTCCCTTCATGTTGGCATGTACCTGTGCACACGCGTACACACCGGGCCTGCATTTTCATGTTGGCGTGTACCTGCGCACACGCGTACACACCGGGCCTGCGCGCACACACTGGGCGATGTCACCATTTTGTGTAGGAATAAAATTTCCCAAAACAATCATGGTCATTGAAGGACCATGATCACCCTTGTGATACGACATGGGACGTAATGATGATGATTTACCAGCACCTGATCTATAGCTGTTTCAGATGTACCAATTATTATATTATATTCCTCTCTATCTGTGACCTCACTGGGTGCTGCAAATGTTTGTTCTCCTCCAGTACTTTTCTCCCCCTATGAATCCCCAATTTTCTGTGTTCCACCGTCAGTGGCTCTGCTTTCAATGGCTAGCGACAGCAGGATCGGTGCTGGGCCTGTTGTTTCTCTTCTGTATCAATGATTTTGCTGATATTGTGGATCAGCAGTTTTCTGGATGACACCAAGATTCGGGGTGTAGTGCACAGTGAGGAAGGCTGTTGTGACTTTCAGCGGATTCTGGACCAGCTGGAAAAATAGGCTGAGAAATGGCAGATGGATTTTAATGCAGACAAGTGTGAGGTGTTGCACTTTGGGGGACCAACCAGGGTAGGTCTGACACAGTGAACGGTGGGGCACGTGTGGTAGAACAAAGGGATCTGGGAATAGAGGTCCACAGTTCCTTGAAAATAGCGTGACTAGGGTCTTCGTAAATCAGAGAGCTAAGTACAGGAGATGGGTTGTTATGGTGAAGTTGTACACGACTCTGGTGAGGCCAAGTTTAGAATATTGTGTACAGTTCTGGTTAACTACCTGCAAGAAAGATACCAATAAGATTGAGAGAGTACAGAGAAGATTTGCAAGGATGTTGCCGGGACTTGCAGACCGGAGTTACAGAGAAGGGGTGAATAAGTTAAGACTTTATTTCCTGGAGCGTAGGGGAATGAGAGATTTGATAGAGGAATACAACGTTATGAGGGGTATAGTTAGGGTAAATGCAAGCAGGTTTTTTTCACTGAGTTGAATGAGACTGGAGTTGGATGTCATAGGTTATGAGTGAAATATTTAAGGGGAACCTGAGCGTGTTGCGAGTCTGGGACGAGCTGCTAGCGGGAGAAGGTGGATGTGAGTTCCATTGCAATATAAAAGGCTATGAAAGGCTGCCCTCCAGGTGCAGTTTGCTGAGACTAGACAGAATAATAGTTTGGCACAGCCTAAATGAGCTGAAGGGCCAATTGCTGTATAAACATCTCCCCCTCCCTAAAATAATCCAATAGATTATCCATTCACCAGAATTTTTGGTCAATCTTTGATTAACAATTTTGCCTGAATATCACCTCTGCAGATTCTTTCACGAATTTCGGTACGTCGTTGTTTTAGATTCGCTCTTGATTTCCCAGTAAGTGGGGTAAGCTATTGCATGTTTAAATGATCTCCTTTTGTGCTGTCAATTTTTTATCATGGTGAAACAGCAGATGAACAATGGACTCAATCGCCTGGGGCCTTATTAGAGCTTAGAATAGACTTTGTATAGCTCATTAATCTTCTCAGACTGGTTTGGTGGCAGGCACCGCTGGCAGTACTGAAGGTGCTCAGCTCAGTGTGCTCACTAGCCTGCCTGCTTTAGATACACGCACTGCCCTCTTCACCATAGCCCTGCCAAATGGGGCGTTCCGAATCCGTCCTTCAGAATGTGCTCCCAGCTCTCCCGTCGGCAGTTCAGTTCCGATCTGAATAGCTTCTCTGTGGAGGCATCTCTCTTCTCACTTTCCTTCGTGTTCTTCTGCCATGTACTTGTCACCTCTGGTAACTGACTCACGAAGTACAGGACACGGTTTCTCCCATGTGCTTTGTCAAAAGATGCAATAGCTCTAGTAGATTTCCCCTTCGCCTTCTGAGAAGAATAAACCTTGCCACTCTAACCTCTCCACGTGCCTGTAGATCACACTATGAATTAATTACCCGTTACGCCGCTGGGAAGGTCCTTGGTCACATGGAGGAATCTTCATTGCTGTTTCTGTAACGCTTTTCTTTTGACCAGTCAGGCTTGTTACCCCTGAGCCGATCTCCTGAACCAGGAGGTCCAGTGGACCACTCTTAGTCTGGCCTTTACCCTTTGACCTGTCTGGCATGGGTGACCCTACCGAGAGCCACATAAAGCCCCGATTCCAGCCAACATGGCTCTCTGGGTCATTGAGGCAAGCAAGCCTCCAAACCCTACGAAAGGTCCTCTTGAGGGAAGATCACACTATTAAACCTGTAACTCTTTAAGAACTCAACCGAGTTTTAGTGTTTGAAGTTCAAAGTAAATTTATTATCAAAGTATGCATAGTCTTCCTTGAGATTCGTTTTCTTGCGTGCAATCACAGTAAAACAGAATCAGTGAAAAACTAGACACAAATAACAACCGACAAATAACAAATGTGTAAAAGAAGACAAAGTGAGCAAATAAATTAGTAAATAAATAATACTGAGGACACGAGCTGTAGTGCAGAGAGACTGAAGTCCCCAGTTAAGGCCAAACAAAAGACCTGTACAGTTTAGCGCAACTTCCTTGTTTCTCTATTCAACAATCTTTCAACTTGCTCTACCACTTTAAAAGACTTGTGACTTTGAGAAAGTGAGGTAGCAACAGATCTTGTTCAGTGACTTTGTGTCTGCTAAATGGGACAATGAAACCTGTTTTAAGCACCCTCTGAGTATCACTGACAGCAGTTCTGGGAAACACACTAAATCCTGTCACAAAAGCCAAGCAAGTAGATGATAAACACAGGAGATTCTGGAAATCTTGAGCCAGACAGACACACACACACACTTTCTCTCCCCCCCCCCCCCCCGATCAGGCAGCATCTGTAGAGGGGAATAAATGGCCAACGTTTTGGGCCAACACCCTTCATCAGGGCTGGAAAGGAAGGGGGCAGAAACCAGAATAAGAAGGTGGGGCGGGGGGGGGGGGGGGGTTATGCGCTGGCTGGTGATAGGTGAGACCAGACCAGGGGGGAAGGTGGGGGAATAAAATAAGAAGCTGGGAGGTGATAGATGGAGGAGGAGAATAGTTGACCATTGAGGAAAGGGAAGGAATAGGGACACCAGAGGGAGGTAGACAATAGATTAAAGGTGAGAGATGGCAAAAAGAACACAGAGGGAATGAAGAAAATGAGTCCACAGAGAAGATGGCTACGATCTGAACTGGGCTAGCAAAGGGAATGCTGGAAGCAGATTCCACAGGGTGCTTCAGAACATTAACGGAATAAGAGGCATCGATACAGTGGACAGCCAGCACCCTTCTCTCCGAGCGGAAAGGGCATAATTCTAGGTGATTGGAGGAAAGTTTGGTTGGGAGGGGGGATGTCAGAGGTGGTTCTTACACAGAGTGTTGGGTGATTGAATGCCCGGCAGGTGTGGTGGTAAAGGCAGACACATTAGAGACATTTAAATGACCCTAAGGTATAAAGATGAAAGAATAACACTTCAGAGGGAAGTGTTAGATTGATCTTGGAGTAGGCAAAAAGGGTGGCACAAAACTGTGGGCCAAATAGCCTGTATTGTGCTGGTATGATTATGTTCTATGTTCAAAGTCTCCATTCCCATTTTCCCTAGACCATCGGGCCTCTAAGTTCAAAGTAAATTTTATTATCAGAATCAGGTTTATTATCACCGGCGTGTGACGTGAAATTTGCTAACTTAGCAGCAGCAGTTCAATGCAATACATAATCTAGCAGAGAGAGAGAAAAAAAATACAATAAAATAATAATAAATAAACAAGTAAATCAATTACAGTAACACACACAAAATGCTGGTGAACACAGCAGGCCAGGCAGCATCTATAGGAAGAAGAACTGTCGACATTTCGGGCCAAGAAGTCCTGATGGAAGGGTCTCGGCCTGAAATGTCGACGGTGCTTCTCCCTGTAGATGCTGCCTGGCCTGCTGTGTTCCACCAGCATTTTGTGTGTGTTGTTTGAATTTCCAGCATCTGCAGATTTCCTCGTGTTTGCTAAATCAATTACAATATACATTTATTGAATAGATCTTTAAAAATGTGCAAAAACAGGAATACTGTATATTTTTTTAAAAAGTGAGTAGTGTCCAAAGTTTCAAAGTCCATTTAGGAATCGGATGGCAGAGGGGAAGAGGCTGTTCCTGAATTGCTGAGTGTGTGCCTTCAGGCTTCTGTACCTCCTACCTGATGGTAACAGTGAGAAAAGGGCATGTCCTGGGTGCTGGAGGTCCTTAATAATGGACGCTGCCTTTCTGAGACACCGCTCCCTAAAGATGTCCTGAGCACTTTGTAGGCTAGTACCCAAGATGGAGCTGACTAGATTTACAACCTTCTGCAGCTTCTTTCGGTCCTGTGCAGTAGCCCCTCCATACCAGACAGTGATGGAGCCTGTTAGAATGCTTTCCACAGTACAACTATAGAAGTTTTTGAGTGTATTTGTTGACATGCCAAATCTCTTCAAACTCCTAATGAAGTATAGCTGCTGTCTTGCCTTCTTTATAACTACATCAATAGGTTGGGGCCAGGTTAGATCCTCAGAGATCTTGACACCCAGGAACTTGAAGCTGCTCACTCTCTCCACTTCTGATCCCTCTATGAGGATTGGTATGTGTCCTTCGTCTTACCCTTCCTGAAGTCCACAATCAGCTCTTTCGTCTTACTGTCATTGAGTGCCAGGTTGTTGCTGCGACACCGCTCCACTAGTTGGCATATCTCACTCCCGTACACCCTCTCATCACCACCTGAGATTCTACCAACAATGGTTGTATCATCAGCAAATTTATAGATCATATTTGAGCTTTGCCCAGCCACATAGTCATGTGTGTACAGAGAGTAGAGCAGTGGGCTAAGCACACACCCCTAAGTGCACCAGTGTTGATTGTCAGCGAGGAGGAGATGTTATCACCAATCCGCACAGATTGTATATGTCACCATATATACAACCCTGAGATTCATTTCCCTGCAGGAATACTCAGCAAATCTATAGAAAAGTAATTACAGCAGGATCAATAAAAGATCAGCCAGAGTGCAGAAGGCAACAAACTGCATATATAAATGGACAGTAATAAATAATGGAAACTTAATGTCGAGTCCTTAAAGTGAGACCATTGGTTGTGGGGAAACATCTCAATGGATGGAAAAGTGAGTGTGGTTATCTCCTTTTGTTCAAGAGCCTGATGGTTGAGGGGCAGTAGCTGTGCCTGAACCTGGTGGTGGGGGTCGTGAGGTTCTTGTACCTTCTCCCTGATGGCAGCAGCGAGACAACAGCATGGCCTGGGTGATGGCGATCTCCGACGATGGATGCTGCTTTGCTTCAACAGCGTTTCTTGTAGATGTGCTCAGTGGTTGGGAGGGCTTTACCCGTGATGTACTGGACCGAATCCACTACCTTTTGTAGGATTTTCCATTCTAGACTTCCCCACCATAGGAAACATCACCAACCACCTCCCCCACCCCCCATCTCCTCGATTTTTCACTTCCCTCCTGATCTGCTTTCTTTCCAGCCACTCAATACACAGGTAGTTTATTCTGGGGCCCACCTGATAGGTATTTTTTTTAAAAGGGCAATGCTCGAGTAGTCAAAATATCAGGCAGACTCCAGAAAAAACTACTCGTGCATTGGCACTTTAAAATCAGGCAGTGTTGTAAATGTTTGTCAATTTAGGCACTGAAGTTTATTTTTGTCAGTTCAGTATTGTATATACAATGCAAGTATGGGCAGATGTGACCTGCTATATCTGAAGCTGATGTTTATCAGTATCTGCTCTAAATTCCTCAACTATCTTGATTTCTTCCCAGCCATTTACTGGAACTTCCTTATTCCATTCTTACCATTTTTAATTTGGCCTCTCTTCACTCTGCCACCTTCCACCATTCAGTATTTACTAAGCCAAAGGTTGGATGAGCCTCAGTTTGTAATTGTCCCACATCCTTGTTTCTCACATCCCAGTGATGGGATTATTCATGTTATCATCCAGCACCACCCCTTCCCCCATCACAGCCAAATGTTCAAAATTCAGAGTAGATTTGTTATCAAAGAACGTAGATCTCACTGTGCACAGCCCTGAGATCCATTTCCTGGTGGACACACTTACTCGCTGAATCCAGTTACCATAACAGAATCAGTGAAAGGCAGCCAGCATGCAAAAGACAAGACTGTGCAAATATAAAAAGAAATAATAATAACAAATAAATATCAAGAACGTGAGATGAAGAGTCCTTGCAAATGAGTCCATAGGTTGTGGGGGAGTGGAGTTATTCCCACTGTTGGGAAGGGAGTATGGCCTGGGTGGTGGGGGTCCCTGATGATGGATGCTGCTTTCCCTTCCTGCTCCGTGTAGATGTGCTCGGTGGCGGGGTGGGCTTTACCCATGATGGACTGGGCCCCTCCCCACAGCTTTATGAAGGATTTTCCGTTCACGGGCATTGGTGTTTTCTGCGCCAGGCTGTTCGATAACGTTCAGTAAAATGGGAGCTGTTGTGTGAAGAGGTAAAGTGTCTACAGAGATGGCTTCAGGTTTACAGGAGTGCAGAACAGATAATACCAAATGATAAAGCATTGCAGAACATAAATTTGGAGATGTAGACTATAAGACATAGGAGCATAATCAGGCCACTCAGCCCATTGAGTTTTCACTGCTAGCCCATCATGGCTGACTTATTATCCCTTTCAACTCCATTCTCCTGCCTTCTCCCTGTAACCTTTGATGCCCTGACTAATCAAGAACCTATCAGCCTCCACTTTAAATATACTCAATGACCTAGCCTCCACAGCCACCCATGGCAATTAAACCCACAGATTCACCACTCTCTGGCTAAAGAAATTCCTTCCTTCTCATCTCTGTTCCAAAAAGGCATCCCTCTATTCTGAGCTGTGCCCTCTGGTTCTAGACTGCTCCACCTCGGGAAAAATCCTCCCCACATCCCCTCAATCTAGGCCTTCCGATATCCGATTGGTTTCAATGAGATCTAAACTTCAGTGAGTACAGGCCCAGAGCCATCAAACACTCCTGATATGTTAATAAGATCTCATTAAAAACAGAGCAAGGATAAGCATTCCCAAAACAGTTAGGATGAGCCAGCTGTGAGTTGGGTGATGTGATAGAGGTAGAAATGATTTAGTTAATGCCATGGTATGGTCTGAAACTCATTCTGTGGTTGAGTGTAACATGCGAGTTGTGAAGTGGGTGGTCTGTTTTCAGTTGCTAAAATTTAAGTGAATAGAAAAAAACATGGCTTATGGAATCGACAGATGGTTGTGTTAATCTTTCCAATATGTTTAGTTGTAGGAAGTTGCTATTTATCCAGTTTTGAATGTAACGTGTTGGCATTCTGTTGAAGCCTGTGGACCCCTTCTCGGAATAATGTATGTAAATATATAAAA
Source organism: Hemitrygon akajei (assembly GCF_048418815.1). Lineage (NCBI taxonomy): Eukaryota > Metazoa > Chordata > Chondrichthyes > Myliobatiformes > Dasyatidae > Hemitrygon > Hemitrygon akajei. Next base: position 7,295,211 of record NC_133155.1, on the reverse strand, counting down.
TAAACTACATGGGATTATAAAAGAAACCAATTCTATTGATATACAGTTATCAAAATATTTAAAAAATGCAAAATGCAACATAGTAATATGTGTGCTTCTTTACTAACACATTCAGTAACAAGTAGTGATGAACGTGCCGTAAATAATATAATGTGATATGAAAATGACTGTGATTTCAGTAGGTGACAAAGTCACAGGTACTGTGAATACTACTGTGGTTTATTGCCTACATTCATAATTGAAGGAAATGCTAAACTTCAATTAGAGGTTAGTGAAAAGGAAGATGTAAGTTTTTTTTCCCCCATCCAAGTTCACAACCCCCTACCCTGTAGGAATTAACGCCAGCAGATTCAGTATGACTTCCAGCAGACTGAAAAGCTTGAGCACGTAGATATTAAGAGAGAGGATGTGCTGGAGCTTTTGGAAAGCATCAAGTTGGATAGGTCACCAGGACCGGATGAGATGTGCCCCAGGCTACTGTGGGAGGTGAGGGAGGAGATTGCTGAGCCTCTGGTGATGATCTTTGCATCATCAATGGGGATGGGAGAGGTTCCTGAGGATTGGAGGGTTGCTGATGTTGTTCCCTTATTCAAGAAAGGGAGTAGAGATAGCCCAGGAAATTATAGACCAGTGAGTCTTACTTCAGTGGTTGGTAAGTTGATGGAGAAGATCCTGAGAGGCAGGATTTATGAACATCTGGAGAGGCATAATATGATTAAGAATAGTCAGCATGGCTTTGTGAAAGGCAGGTTGAGCCTTACGAGCCTGATTGAATTTTTTGAGGATGTGACTAAACACATTGATGAAGGAAGAGCAGTAGATGTAGTGTATATGGATTTCAGCAAGGCATTTGATAAGGTACCCCATGCAAGGCTTATTGAGAAAGTAAGGAGGCATGGGATCCCAGGGGACATTGCTTTGTGGATCCAGAATTGGCTTGCCCACACAAGGCAAAGAGTAGTTGTAGACGGGTCATATTCTGCATTGAGGTCAGTGACCAGTGGTGTGCCTCAGGGATCTGTTCTGGGACCCCTTCTCTTCGTGATTTTTATAAATAACCTGGATAAGGAAGTGGAGGGATGGGTTAGTAAATTTGCTGATGATACAAAGGTTGGGGATGTGGGAAGTGTGGAGGGTTGTCAGAGGTTATAGCGGGACATTGATAGATCCAAAACTGGACTGAGAAGTGGCAGATGGAGTTCAACCTAGATAAGTGTGAGGTGGTTCATTTTGGTAGGTCAAATATGATGGCAGAATATAGTATTAATGGTAAGACTCTTGGCAGTGCAAAGGATCAGTGGGATCTTGGGGTCCGAGTCCATAGGACGCTCAAAGCAGCTGCGCAGGTTGACTCTGTGGTTAAGAAGGCATACGGTGTATTGGCCTTCATCAACTGTGGGATTGACTTTAAGAGCCGAGGTAATGTTGCAGCTGTCTAGGACCCTGGTCAGACCCCACTTGGAGTACTGTGCTCATTTCTGGTCGCCTCACTACAGGAAGGATGTGGAAACTATAGAAAGGGTGCAGAGGAGATTTACAAGGATGTTGCCTGGATTGGGGAGCATGCCTTATGAGAATAGGTTGAGTGAACTTGGCCTTTTCTCCTTGGAGAGATGGAGGATGAGAGGTGACCTGATAGAGATGTATAAGATGATGAGAGGCATCGATCGTGTGGATAGTCAGAGGCTTTTCCCCACGGCTGAAATGGCTAACACCTAAAGGGCACAGTTTTAAGGTGATTGGAAATAGGTACAGAGATGTCAGAGATAAGTTTTTTTTTAATGCAGAGAGTGGTGAGTGCGTGGAATGGGCTGCCAGCAATGGTGGTCTGACCAGGGTCCTACACAAGGATGTTGCCTGGATTGGAGAGCATGCCTTATGAGAATAGGTTGGGTGAACTCGGCCTTTTCTCCTTGGAGAGATGGAGGATGAGAGCTGACCTGATAGAGGTGTATAAGAGGATGAGAGGAATTGATCGTGTGGATAGTCGGAGGCTTTTTCCCGGGGCTGAAATGGATAACACCTAAAGGGCATGATTTTCTCCAACCATTCCCCTTTCCACAACCTTTTCTATCTCTTCCCACTGAAGCAGACCTTTGGAGGAAATCTTGGTTTACCTGCTCTTCTTCCAGCTTGATGTCCATCATTAAAGACCCCAACCATCCGGGGTCAGAAGCCTGAATCTTGTGTGCTCAATACTTTGATTTATAGAAACATAGAAAATAGGTGCAGGAGTAGGCCATTCGGCCCTTCAAGCCTGCACCACCATTCAGTATGATCATGGCTGATCATCCAACTCAGAACCCTGTACCTGCTTTCTCTCCATACCCCCTGATCCCTTTAGCCACAAGGGCCATATCTAACTCCCTCTTAAATATAGCCAATGAACTGGCCTCAACTGTTTCCTGTGGCAGAGAATTCCACAGATTCACCACTCTCTGTGTGAAGAAGTTTCTCCTCATCTCGGTCCTAAAAGGCTTCCCCTTTATCCTTAAACTGTGACCCCTTGTTCTGGACTCCCCCAGCATCGGAAACAATCTTCCTGCATCTAGCCTGTCCAATCCCTTTAGAATTTTATACGTTTCAATAAGATCCCCCCTCAATCTTCTAAATTACAGCGAATACAAGCCCAGTTGATCCAGTCTTTCTTCATATGAAAGTCCTGCCATCCCAGGAATCAATCTGGTGAACCTTCTCTGTACTCCCTCTATGGCAAGAATGTCTTTCCTCAGATTAGGGGGCCAAAACTGCACACAATACACCAGGTGTGGTCTTGCCAAGGCCTTGTACAACTGCAGAACTTCCCTGCTCCTGTACTTGAATCCTCTTGCTATGAATGCCAACATACCGTTCGCCTTTTTCACCGCCTGCTGTACCTCCGTGCCCAATTTCAATATATTTAAACTATTTTAATAACTGTTATTTTGTTGTTCCTGGTTGGTGCCAGGTTCAGTGTTAAGTGATGATTATTTTTTCTTTTTCTGCCCTGCAGATCCTTCAGTCTTGGCCATGCAAGGTACTCAGCGGAAATCTCCGTCTCGGCAGACTGGCCAAAGCCAGCCCAGCTCCCTGGACCTGCCGCCCCTCTCTGTGGACTCCCTGAGTCTGGAGGTGTACGACACGTCGACGCCGGAGTACAGGCGACCCCAGAGGAGAGGAAGCAAGCCGCTGTTGAAAAGTCACAGCCGCAAGGCGGATCCCAGGGACTCCAATGGGAATAACGCGGAGAGGTTTGAGTTCATCCCGCGGTCGGCTGAAGTGGAGGATTCGAGTGTGTGTGAGTCGTGCGGCCTGGGAACTTGTGTCACGTGGCAGGCCTTCAAAGAAGTGCTCTGCTGCGTGGTGACTTGTGGGATGTGTAGGCCTGACCAGGGGGGGTATAATCCATGTACCAGGACCACAGAGTCATCGACGGATGTTAAAACTACAGATACTGCCAATTTGAGATACGTTTCAAACCCGACACACGGGGTCACTCTGAACCCTGACCCCAACCCCAGTAAAAGGACCAACCTGGCAGGCAACAGTTTCAACTATTACGATATCAAGCTGCGAGGGGAAGAGGTGATCTGGGACAAGAACAGGCACAGTCTGTCCACGGACTCGTGCCGTAAGGACTCGCATGTCAGCAACTCTCAGAAGTCGGAGAGCCCCGGCAGCACCTCGCCGAATTCTCACAAACGGCTCTCCGATGAGTTCCACTCCTTCCTGGAGGAGGACCTGGAGAGCAATGAACTGAACGGCTCCATGTCCAGCGCTGAGCTGGACGAGTACATTAACAAGAAGCTGCTGGAGTTGTTCAGCATCCACCAGATCGACATGCTGGCCCAGTGCACCTCCGACACCACCTTCATCAGCAAGAGCAGCGAGATCAGCGAGCTCATCGACAGCATCACCAAAGGCTACAAGATCAACGAGAAGGACGCCGAGTGCCGGATCGTGACCGGGATCGTCCGGATCAGCACCAGGAAGCCCAAGAAGAAGCGTAACCTACAAGAGCCAAGCGAGGACAGGCAGGTCAGCCTGACCTCCAGTGACGCCAAACCTCAGACAGAGACTTTCCTGCCAAGCGATGGTGAGGGAGTGGCACTAGGTGATGTACTTTGGGGCCGGGGTGAGACATTGGGAAACTCACACAGAAGGCTGGAGGAACTGGACAGCTCTGTTGGCGTCTATGGGAAGGAATAAACAGCCAAGGTCCTTCATCGGGACTGGAAGGGCAGGGGGAATGAGGATAGAGTGAGGTTGGGGGGGAGGGAAGGAGTACAAGCTGGCAAGGGTGGGGAGCAGCTGGGTGGGGGGGGGGGAGGCGAAGGAGTGGGAAGCTGGGAGGTGATAGGTGGAGGGGATTAAGGGCTGAAGAAGAAGGGGGAATTTGATAGGAGGGGAGGGTGGGAGAAAGAGAAGGAGGAGGGGCACCGGTGGTGGGCAGGTACGGAGAAGAGAAGGGGTTCAATGCGGGGACTAGGGGAAAAAGAGTGAAGGGGGAAGTGGGGGGGATATTACCGACAGAGGAATCAGTGTCAGTGCTGCCAGGTTGGAGACTACCCAGACGGGTTACAATGGCCATTGGCCCTTGATTAGGAGTTGAGGTGTCAGTTGATTGGAGCTACATTAGACTTGCATTGGGGGGCTAAGGTGGAATGAGGATGCACTTGAGTCTGGGAGACTCAGAGGCGAGGGGGGAACTGGGATTGGGGTGCATGAATTGCATTTGTGGGCCAGGCTGCCTAAACGATCGGTTTCTCAGCAGGGCTGCATTGGAGCAATGGCTGTTGTAGTAAGCATGCACTGGCAGTTGTGTCATCGGTGCATTTGGTGGGGATGGGGAGATGCAGTCGGGATAATCGCTGGGAGATCTGTAAAGTTCAAGTATGACTGGAAATGACTGTGTTTGTAGTGTGTGACCTGAACCTTTTGTCTCTGCTTAGACCTCAACCTGGAGATTTCGGTCGTAGACCCGCTCGATTTGAAAGCAAGGCAAATGCAGGGCTTGGCCAGCCCAGGTAATGACTGTATATCATGCTGTTGATAGGCGGCAGAAGGCATGGAAAGATACAACAACACAAGTCGATCTTAGTCTGCTAAACCAGTGGGGTCACTAACCTTCACGGGCAGTTGAAAGACCCATTTATCTCTACCCTGTCTGCATCCATTAATTACGTCAGCTTATATAACAGTACTGCATAGGAACAGGCCCTATATGATGCCAATCCAACTAATCCTATTGGTCCTTGTCCCTCCATTCCTTCTGTTCATTTATCTGTCTGCCTAAATGTCTCTTAACTTTGCTATCATATCCACTTCCACCACTTCCTCCGGACATCTGCACTCTTAGTTTTAAACAAAACACCTCATAAATCTCTTTTAAGCCTTCTTACCTTAAAGCTGTGTCCTTTTTTAATCTGCTGCCTGTACACCACTGGCATTTCAGGCAGCAATGAAGGTCCTCCATCTCCAGCGGTGTTCGTGACGTCCTTCATCCTGTCAGTAGGTTCCCCTCAGTTTTCACGACTGTCAGTCACACAAGCCCCAGGTGGAGGCAGTCAGATGTAGAAGGACTGTAACAGTTTTGTTTGACCAGTCAGGGTTGTTGCCCTGAGTTGAACCCTCGAACCTGGATCACTCTTCGCCTGTCCTCGCCCCTTTGACATATTTGGCGTTTGATCCTACAAAGAGCCAAAGCATAAAGCCCAGACTCCAGCCAGCATAGCTCACCAGGTCATTGAGGCACACAAGCCTCCAAACCACAAGGTTGTTGTCTTCTTGAGGTTAAGACTGTGTCCTCTATTTTACATTTCTACTTCAGGGAGAAGAATCTACCCCTCAGTGCCTCTGCTCTTCCTTCTCCTCTTGCTATGCTTGACAGTCTCATCTGGGGCCCTTGCACCTCATCTCCTGTGCCTCTGTTTTCCATTCTGTTTCTCTCCCTCATTCCCCTCCATCCAGTCCCTCGCTTTCATCCATCATCACATCCCTTCCCTTAAACCTCTTCTGCCAGAAACTGGGATCTGCACTGTCCTTGCTTTTGACCTCTTACCCCCTTTATTGAGTGGCGGGGTGGGATTAGGTCTCTACCAAAGGAGGCAAAGGGCAGTCCTTCCCTCTGCTAGGCCGCAGGTCACTCAGGCAAGGTGTAGCCTTTCTGGTACTCTCAGATGGTGGATGGTTGTACAGGCAGCCGGTGCACATCACAAGTCCTGGTTATGCGACCAGTGACACCAGGCTGACCATCTCTGAAGAGTATTGGTTATAGCTGGGCCACCCGTCTTATAAAGACACTGCCCAGAAGGCAATGGCAAACCACTTCTGTAGAAAAGTTTGGCGAGAACAATCATGGCCATGGGACCATGATCGCCCACATTATGCGACACGGCACATGATGTCATGCGACAGGGCATGTGATGATGATATCATATGACACGGCACATAATGATGATGTGCCCAGTATTGCTGTATTTCTACACCCCACTCTCCATGGGGTTTTAAATGTTCTAACTGAAAAGTTCTTATTGCTGTCTTCCTCCAGAATTGCGGAAAGACGATTCCCTTCAGGACACGGAGACTGATTCTTCAGGAGCTCCGCTGCTCAAAGTCTATATCTAGGATCAGAGGGCAGATTCATCAAAGGGCATGATGGGTGGAACCAGCAGAGTCGAGTGGAAAGCACGGAGCTGAATCCCTCCCTCTCTGGGTCTTTTCAAGGTTGTGTTGTTCTCTCCCTCCTGCTGACACCTTCGAGACTTTCTGGGTACAGTCTCCAGTTGCTGGAGTCTGCTACGACTGGCCTTTAATACAACCATTCTGCTCCTTTGCACCCTACTCCAACCTTCACCACCCCCCCCCCCCCCCCCCACAACCCATTTTATCCGTTCATTCCCGAGGATGGGGAGATCTAGAGTCAGTGGACTGGAATGACGAGATAGGACCCACCATGCCCATGCATAGTGAGTGGGCACAGGATCTTTCACCAGGGTAATGGTAAGTTCTCGCTCAGGTGGAAGGGTTATGCGTGTACAGTTACTTTTGTTTTGCACTGGTACCCTTGCTTAGCATTCAAAGTATGTTCCAGGAATAAGCACTCTGTCATTATAGCACTATATACAAGATAAATTGCCAACCACACGGATGTCCAGCAGTGAACTTCCCCAAGGCTCGATGCCGAGAGTCGAGCTGGGCAGTTGGGAGATGTGTGGGACTCAGGACTGCGTCTTGACCGGTAACTGTGAGCAACCAGACCACTGGACTGTGGGGAGAGCTGTGCGGTCAGTGTCCACGGGGCGGTGGTGAGAGACCGTCGGCACATGGGAGCAGGTGCTTCCAGCCTCCAGCAATGGGTCTACCCACTGTGCCAGCCTAGGTGCCCTCTGGAACCCCACATCTCAGTGCCACACCATTCCCACGGCCTGCCCAACACCAACCCTCACGTGCTGAACTTGCAGTGATTCACTGCTGAGGACACAGTGGTGGAGGGCAGGGTCTCCCGAGTGGCCGCCCTGTGTAAAATACAGCACAGTACGTAAAGTGCAGACTGGTGGACTGAGAGTACCAGAATATATTCTCTCCATTGAATGAGATGCTGGACTGTAGTGGGCAATATTGATGGATTTTAATGAGTTGCTTTTTTATATTAAAATGAAAAACTATCTTTGTCTGTGATCTCCAATTTACTTCCACACCTGACCTCCGCTCCCAACGCTTGCCCAAAGAGATGGGTCTAGTTAATATTGTGATTTAGGATTCCTCCAGCTGGGAATGTGTTTCTTGTGTTCTTTATTTTGATATGGACAAGCTCAAAGTATCGGTGAAATCTTTGGGATGGTCGTCCATCGTGGGGTTCTACCGTTGGCAATGATGAAGCTGAGCAGTTCACTGAATCCCGTAGAATGGGAGAGGAATTTGGGTTCAGAACTCCACCTGGAGTTGTTAATCCCACCTTTGGGGAAACACCACTCGTTTCATTGCTACTTCTATCATTGGAACTCATGCCCTCTCTGCCTGCTTTGTGCATAAGAGCAGAAATTGACTTATTTGTGTTTTCATTGCACATCATACCTTGCCAAAAAACACATGGACTGACCACTATAGAATCACTGGACCCCAGGGACAGACACAGCTATGGAAAAGTGAGTTTTGACAGATTTTATGAAAGAAGCAGAGATCAGTGAGAGAATAGATGAAGTCTTTTTTTAGTGTATCTGGTGCTACCCCTTCCAGCAGCCAGATGGTGCTGTAGTGTGAAGTATGGCCCTTTGCTGGGACACTCATCCATTCTATTAAACACGCGGTAATTTTCCTTGGTTGATTAAATAGGTCATGTTACATTTAGAGGAACATGTTTCAGTGGGTACAGTAACCCATTGAAGCATGCTTCTCTAAATGTAACATGACTGAATTATGCTTCTGCCTTGGTGCATTGTCAATTATCCTGTGATTCGGCTAGGGTTGAATCAGTGGTTTGTGCAGAGCAGTTTGAAGGGTATGTTACATGCTGTAATGCTAAATAAATAAATAGAATTATCCCATTCCTCTCTTGGCATAGTAAACAATTAAAACCCATTCCTGAATGCATAATCGAAGCACCTTTCTTTGGTACGTAAGATCAATTTGAAAACATGATGGGCCAAATTCAGGGCAAAAAAAAAACTGCTCAAAAAATCTTTTGCATGCTACGTTTCCTGAGGAGACATTGGATTGCCAAGGGAGACAGGGTTTAAAAGAGCGCATGGGGGCAGTTGGCACGTTTTACATGCCACAGTTCCCAAGGAGTCATTTGGTTGTGCATATTTAGGCACTTAGCAAGATCCAATAAAAAGTTGGGTTTAAGCAGAGTGGCTATTGCATGAATGGGCCTGTGTCAGAGTGGGCTGTGAGGCTTTGGCTCATGGAGGCGTAAGCCGTAAGTAGATTTAATTTTTTTATTATTTATTCTTTCTTTCTTATTGTAAGTAGTAGTGATGCCAGGCAGGATTCTGGAGGGCTCCTCTTGTGGGATGTGGGAAGGCAGGGAAACCTCCAGTGACACCTGCAAGAAGTGCATTCAGCTGCCGCTTCTAATACAACATGTTATGGAGTTGGAGCTGGGACTGGGTGAACTCTGGATCATTTGGGAGGCTGAGGGTTTGATGGACAGCTCACAGGCAGTCAGTGCAGAGTACCCCTCAACAACAGGGATATTGCTTTGGATGCTGATGGTGGGGAATGATCTAGCGGAGGAAAGCCACAGCAGTCAGGTCTCCAGCGCTGACTCTGGCTCGATAGCTCTGAAGGGAAGGGAGGCAAAGAGGAGAGCTGTAGTGATAGGGAATCAATTGGTTAAGGGAACAGAAAGGAGGTTCTGCGGATGAGAATAAGATTTCTGGATGATATGTTGCCTCCCACATGCCAGGGTCAGGGACATCTTGGATCGAGCCAGTGGTCATGGACCCTGTACAGATTACAGAAGAGGAGGTGTTTGCTGTTGAGGCAGATTAGGGTGGTTAAGTCCCCAGAGGCCCTGGCAGAGATATTTAAAATGTCCTCAGCCACGGATGAGGTGCCAGACGATTGGAGGACAGTTAAAGTTGTTCTGTTGCTTAAGGAAGGCTCTAAGAATAAGCCAGGAAATTATAGGCTGGTGAGCCTGACAGCAGTGGCGGGTAGCTTATTGGAATCTAACAGACCAGAGTATTTAGATAGACAGGGACTTGTTAGGAATAGTTGGTATGGCTTTGTGCATGGTAAATCATGTCTAACCAATCTTAAGAGTTTTTCAAGGAAATAACCAGGAAATTTGATAAAGGCAAGACAGTGGATGTTGTCTACGTGGACTTCAGCAAGACTTTTGACAAGGTCCTGTATGGCAGGTCAGTCAAGAAGGTTCAGTCGCTCAGCATTCAGGATGAGGTAGCAAATTGGATTAGACATTGGCTTTGTAGGAGAAGCCAGAGAGTGGTAGAAGATGGTTGCCTCTCTGACAGGAGGTCTGTGACTAAAGGTGTGCTGCAGGGAATCGGTGTTGGGTTCATTGTTGTTTGTCATCTATATCAATATTCTGGATGATGTGGTGAACTGGATCAGCTAATTTGGGGATGACACCAAGACTGGGGGTGTAGGGGACAGCAAATAAGACTAACAAAGCTTGTAGCAGGATCTGGACCAACTGGAAAAATGACATATGGAATTTAATGCAGAGAAGGATGAGGTGTTGCACGTTGGGAAGATCAACCAGGGTAGGTCTTAGACAATGAACGCCAATTGCAATAGCACAAAGGGATCTGGGAATACAGATCCAGAATTCCTTGAAAGGTAGATCGGCTCTGGGGATGTTATGTACAGGGAATGTGCCAAAAGCTTTCTTTATCTCCTGTACTCAATACATTGATTTATGAAGACCAAAGGAGGGAGGAGAGGGTGGGGGAGAAGGAATACGGATGGGTGGGAGGGACAGGGGAAAAGGGTGAGGGAGAGGGGAGAGTGATGGGACAAAGGGGGAGAGGTGAGAGGGATGAAGGGAGAGGGAGACGGGTGGGAGGGAGGGCAGAAGGGGGGGAGAGATGGGAGAGGAATGAGGAGCAGGGAGAGGGGAGAGAAATGGGGATGGGTAGGAGAGGAGAGAGAGGGATTGGGGGATGGGAGGGAGGGCGGAAGGGAGATAGGATGGGTGGGAATGGGGTGGGTGAGGGAGAGGGGGGAGAGGGATTGGAGGGGTGTGGGGGGAGAGATGGGGAGAGGGCTGGGAGGATGAGGGGAGAGGGTTGAGAGGGAGATGGGAGAGGAAGGGGTGGGAGATGGGAAAGGGAGAAGTGAGATGGATTGGGGGATGGGAGGGAGAAGGATGGAAGAGAGGGGTGGGATGGGGAGAGGGATTGGAGGGGTGGGAGTAGGGTTGAGAGGGATGAAGGGAGAGGGGAGAGTGATAGGAGGGAGATGGAGGGGAGAGGGATGGGAGGGAGAAGTGAGAGGGATTGGGATAGGTGGGAGATGGGAGGGAGGAGGAGAGTGCTTACCTTATCTCTGAGGTTCCCCTGGCCAATCCTCCTTTTTCCAGCTGCACATCGTGAGATTGTTGATTTCTGACAGACAAACTTAGTTTTAGAATTTGAGGGGGGATATTCCTGGTGGCTTTCTTAATTTTTATCTTTCCAATTTGTTGGTCAGGACCAGTAGTAAAGGAGTTGCTGTGAGGTGAAGAGTGTTTGTGTCGAGAAGTGCAGTGCAAGTAGCCCTCAAACAAAAGTGGGCATTGACTGATTGCGCAGGGGTCTTGGTATTTGGTCTCTGGTCGGCTTCTACAACAGTGTAAAAGCAACATAATAATTGTTAGCACGTTACTGACTTTTCCACTCTATCCTTTCAGCATCTGATTGATAGGTTATAGATTTTCTGAAACACCTTTGTCTTTGTGCCTGTTGCCCTGTTTCTGTTCCCTTGTGGAATCGTAGACTTTGGCAATCCAGCACCCTTGGACCTGTGGTTGTATCAGACTGACAGATTTTTGAACTCCTGGATATTATTGCTAATACACACTGTACTCAATTCACTTTTTTAAACATTACATAGTGGTAATAATTTTCCAGTTACCTAAATTAGTTTTAAAATAGGCTTCCAAACAATAGGATGGATTATCAGAATTTTACTGTAATCATTTACACTACCACCCTACAAGCGCACGCACAGAATTTCAGTGGTAGATAGGCTATTGCCCAGACATACCCTTCATCTTTCATGTTGTAACCACATCCTACAACACAGCAAAATAAAAATTCTTCACTTGTTTGAGCAAAGATTCAGTGAACCTACAGATGCATGAAAGGGTGCAGATCACAGTATAGGAGGATGAGTGTCCAGCAGAGGAAACAAAAGTTATTCTGGGAATGAAAGGGTCAACACACAAGGAGTGTTTGATGGCTCTGGGCCTGTATTCACCTCAGTTTAGAAGAATGAGGGGGAACCTCACTGAAACCTACTAAATATTGAAAAGCCTCAATCAGGGGCTCCCAACCTTTGTATGTCATGGATACCCCTACCAAAAACCGAGGGATCTATGGGGAACTGAGGGGTTGGAACCCCTGGCCTAGACAGTGGATGTGGAGAGAATTTTTTCAATAGTGAAAGACTCTATGACCAGAAGGCACAGCTTAGAATTCAAGGCTGTCTCTTTAGAACAGAGATGTGGAAGAACTTCTTTAGCCGGAAGGTTGTAAATCTGTGGAATTCATTGCCAAAGATGGCTGTGAAGGCCAATTCAGTGGGTATATTTAAAGTGGAGGTTGATAGGCTATTGATTAGTAAGGGCATCAGAAGTTACAGGGAGAAAGCAAGAGAATATAGTTCAGAGGGAAAATAAATCAGTCACGATTGAATGGTGGAGCAGATTTGATAACCTGAATGGGCTAATTCTGTTCCTATATCTTATGCCCAATACTAAAATTCAAAGAGGACAAGAGAAATTAACAAAACCAGAGATTGAAATAAATACATATTAATTAAGATGGACTGGAACTAGGTAATGGCTTTAACCTCTCCCATTTAACTTGATGGAAATTATGCTCTTGTAATGCTGTTTTTAAAGACAAATCAGAGGTCCCAGAGGGTTTGATAAGAGGTTGCCTTGTCATTGGTGAAGTCTTCATGTTTCCCATTTGGGATCAACTATTTTAGCCTGTTTCCACTGAAACATAGACGGTTAAAAACTAACACCCTGCCAGATTTTTATTTAATTTAGAGATACAGTACAGAATAGGCCCTCCTAGCAGCACGACCCAACAACTCCCAATTTAACCCTACCCCAATCATGGGACAATTTGCAATGGCTGATTAACCTACCATATTGCACATCTCTGGACTGAGGATGGAAACCGGACGACCCAGAGAAAACCCATCCATTAAACGGGGAGAACGTAGAGACTCCTTATGCATGACATCAGAATTGAACTCTGACCCCCCCCCCCCAAGCTGTAATAGCGTTGCACTAACCACTATGCTACCGTGGCACCCCAATCTTTGTGGTCAGCTTCACACAAACAGAATCCTTCTTCCGGTGCACCTCTTTTGCTAGTCTTTAAATCAAAAGCATTTGTGCCAGATCTGTGGGACAGGATCCCCGTGCTGCTAAATTTACTGTTTCTCTTTTGAACACATCTTAAATTATAAACCATTGCCACACAGCTGCCAGTGGCTTGGCTTTATTGAGAAATGGATTTCAGCTTATGGTCCAGTGCATCAATACAATCCAATATTTTTTTAAAAACATAACACGCTTGATGAAGACACTTAATTTATCTAGGCACCCTGTTACTGACCTGGAAACACAGAGAAGGAAAGGGAGAGCGATGACCCATATAATTACAACACTTTGCCCTTCACCTGGAAATGTGCAGCAGTTCAGTCAACCAGATGACTTCAAAACCAAACATACAACAGCCCATCTCAGAGCAGCATGTATATCAACATGGCCATGACTGGGCCAGAGCACACAGCAACCAGCAAGAAACATAAGGTTGAACGCAAGTTCAGCCATTTCCATTTTATCAGCAGGTGGGGGGGGGGAGGGTTGCATAGCACTTACTGAACAGCCTCCATGCTGAGTGAACAAGGAGAGATTCTAACACAGGCTGTTTGCATAACGTGTTGGTGGCCAAATGCTATTGACACACACACGCTCCTCATCTAAGCTCAAGAGGAAAGAAAAATAAAGAACCATCAAGCATTTTCTGGGTGGCTTCTGTCATACAATGTGCTTCGATGGGATGCTAACTAAACTCTCACTCCAAGACTGATGCAAGGATATAGGAAATGGAGATTTTATTCAGACAGAGATATTATTGGGTAAAGCCCTGTTGAAAAATGATAAAGACCACAGTAACTGCAATGCACATTGCCAGACAGTAGTTCACAGCTAGTCTGTGAAACTGACACACTAAGGAGGTGCGATGATCGTTATGAGGCCAGCCAGAAAACACAAATTCATCGGCTAAACACCTTCTGATGAATGCAGTGTGGTGACTGCAATGCAGATGTTAAACATTCTGTTTGCGCTCAAGAACAACCCAGATGGTGTAACAAACTTGGGATGCAGGATACACAGCACGAGGCAATGCTCATAATGTAACCATTTTGCAGAAACTCTTCCAATAGTCTGAGTATCCCTTTCAGCCCCAGGGTAGGCACAGATCTTTAACTGAACTTGGCCTTTGAGAAGTCCATTTCAGGGTGTTGCTCCATGAACCTGCAGAGAAGCACAGTAAGGTTAAATCATACAGGACTAATGTTACTCAATTTAAGAGTTTTATTTCATATAATTCAGTTTTTTTTAATCCAAAAGAGTAGCCGTCTGCCCAGGACCTTCAGAAGAGTTAACAGAAAGCTTGGTCAAAACATAATCAAACACAATTCACATTTTTATCCATTCTGCAGCCTTAAGTGAAAAGGGCAACAGGTTTAAATGGACCTATTGCTTTGTCGTCTACTACAGCTGTTGGGAAATGTTACAGGAGGCCCCAGTGCATTAATCTGGCCCCAACCAGACCCAGTACCCCAAGAGTGTTTAGACTTTCCCCATTATAATGGGCTGTGCTATGGCAATGTACAAACTCACCGGACATCAATCAGGAACAGATTCAGGGCTGATTTTTGGCATCCCATACCTTAACTAGGATTAATTAACTGTACACAGCAAAACTCAAATCTTGGTTATATCGAATTAATCTAGTCAGAGTAATACAACACAGAAACAGGCCCTTTAGTCCAACTGCTCATTGCTAACCACAGCCCATAATTCTCCAAGCTCCCTCCTTCCATGTTCCCGTGCAAGTGCTTCTTATTGTAATTGTAGTTGCCTTCACCACTTCCTCTGAAAGCACATTCCAGGCATTCACTACCCTCATACCTTTTAAACCTCTCTCTCCTTTTCTTCTGTATCTGTGTGCTCTGGTTTCAGACTCCCCAAATCTGGGGAAAAGATTATGACCCTGCACTGTATCCATGCCCCTCACGATTATATTAACTTCTCCTGATCTCCAGGGAATAAAGATCTAGTATGGTCCAACCACTCCCTTTAACTCAGGTCCTTTAACCAGGCAACTTCCTCATATATCTCTTTTGTAGCCTGTCCAGTGTCTTTCTTACAACAGGGTGACCAAAACTGTACACCTCACCAATGACTTTTATAATTGTTACATTATGTCCTTATTCAATAGTTTTAATGTCCTGACTGAAGGCGGCCAGCAAGCTAAACACCTTCTTTCACCACCTTGCAGGGCTGTTTTGCACAGACTGTGCACCTGTATTCCCTCTGTTCCACAACACTTGCCATTCACTGTTCAAGTCCTACCCTGGCCTGACTGTTCAAATGCATGACCTCTCACTCAAATGCATTTGTCATTCCTCAGCCCCCATCTCTGACTGACCAAGATCTCTTTGCCATTATCAACAAGACCCTCTAATGTGACAATAATCAGACAATAATGTGACAATAAACAGCAGACAGTTTACTCAAAATTGAGACATGCAAAGAAGTGAAAAAAAACATCTTAAAATATGTATTAAACTTTTAAAAAGGCAGGAAAAACTCAGCTCTGTGTGTATATGCTCATACTCTTCATTATAAATGTAAAATAATCTAGATGAACAGCATTAAATAAAGCAGAATAAGGGAGAGCAGAGACACTCACAGACAAGAGAAGGAAGAAAAACTTTTCAAAATGAGTGGGAAACCAGAGATAGCTACTTTTCAAAACTGGAGGATATAACAGTGAATGGTTTGTGAGAGAATGCAAACCAATAAAATGAACCACAGTAGCCAAGAACCATCATTCAAATTCTTTCCACGCAAGGTAATTAGTCTTGATAGAGGATCTCAGCAGCCTCAAAAATTGAGCTTTGAACTCTAGAGTTACAGGCAGAAGCCACACTCAATCAGGCCACAAGTTGGAGGCAGGTGGGTGTTGGAACCAGGAGTTTGCTCTGTGGAACAGAAGTCTGAACTTAGAAGATTAAGTAGGTTAGAAAAGGTAAGTGTGTGTTTGTGCATGTGTGAATGTCTGTGTCATGGTGGATGGGTGTGTGCTTGTGTTTGTGCGTGTGCGTGTTTCAATTAAAAGGCCCAAACCTGAAATTCTAAATCTGCTTCTCTCTTCAAGCAGACTGCCTCTCTTGTTTCTCCAGGACTTTTCTCTTTTGGCCTGTCTGTTACTTGTGCATTTCACAGTAATGGAAAATATTTGTTCCATTTCCAAGTGCCTAATCGGAGAAGCTAGACAGAGATATCAGTACCCTGTTCATGATTTCATTCCAGTGTTACAGCACCTTTAGGTGCCTCCACAGTCAGACTAAAGGCAAGGTTACAACTCATAGCTTTGTTAATCTTTGACCATCAAGGAGGCTTGGTGATCTGAAAAACAGCACATTGCAACACACATATTGACCTAATTAGGAAACAACCCACTTCCACAGGGCACACACTATCTAACATATTCCTCTTGCATGCTTTGTGAGTCAGTGGGCACTCTTGCACAACTGATCCACTTAATTCTGATGCCTTAAATACCCTGATCCTAAATAACTCAAAAAACTTAGCAACTAGGAGATGGGTATTCTGATATTTTTTTGTAACTTCAAAGCATTCAACTAATTAAAAGGAAGACATGGAATCAGAAATGCAAGTCTAACTTCGTGTTTAAACAAGGGGCACCACGTGTCACGTGGTAATGTCATGATGCATGTAATTTGCTTTTTTTTACACAATACCCATAATTATTTAAATGAATAAGAATCCTTAATCAAACAATATATTTACTACTTTACTCAAATACTACTGAAATATTAAACACACATTCCTCCCTAACTAGCTATAAACTCCAACTCAATACAGAATGCGTCTCAACTGTATACACGATATATTATAGAATACACCTACAGCATAATTAATGTTACATCATCCCATTCAGGCCTAAAAGATTTAATCACTGTAGGGGATTTCTTACTCTTGTGGGGAAACATCTTTCCTGACAAGGGGGAGATTTGGCAGGTGAGACTTGTGACTGAAACAGACTCAGATTCTGAACTTCCTCCATGGTGGTTGTAGGAGTGAACTCGGACCGCAGGATGTGGCACTAACAGCTTTGGATACCTTTCTTCCCCTTTTCTTGGTTATTCTCCCTAGATCTACTTCCATCCTTGCTTTGCTCCTGGTCTTGCCTTCTTTCTCTCTCTTCATCCCTCTCTTTTTCATCTTTTTAGGATGTACATCCTGAGTTTGGGATTTTAGTTCACTGGAGTATTCTCTTACTAATCTTTCTTTGCTCCCTTTATAATTTCTTCTCCTCTTTTCCTCATCCACATTATCTGCAAATCCCGTTTCCACCTCGCTATCGACTCCTTTTTTGGCCTTCCATTCATGCAGCTGGGTTTTGGTCTTTGCATCTACTTTTACAAGCAGCCTTTTGTCTCCTGCTTGAAGTTCATGCAATGACCTCAATGAATGCAGATTAGATTCTGGTTCTTTATACTCACAAAAACCAAATGCTTACAACTTTCCTGAAGCTCCTTGAACTCTCTTCCATCTTAAAACCAAGCCACATTTTGCAAGTAACTGCCTGATAATGTATCAAAGCTTTCACAGATGTTGCCTACAAAAACTGTTGTAGTTAGACCACAGCTTTTATCACTTTAATGCTTCCTCTGAGCGGCATGGTCCTTCCTTGGTCCAATGTTTTCCAACCAAAGGCACAGAAGAAGACACCGATACCTGTTTGCCCTCTGTTGGGCAGTGGTTCATGGTGCACACAATGAAAACAGTTGTGGCATTATCCAGTACCTTTCTTAACTTGCTTTCAGTTGACTCCCTTACAGAAATGGGGCATACAACTGGTAGATGGATCTCCAATTAAGTTGTCATTGTCTCAGCTAATCATGTCCTCTTATCCTCAGCTAATGCTGGTCCTCTTGTTTTTAAACCACATACAAGTCCATCGTGGCTTGTTGATTGTTGTATTTGTTATGAATGTCATTACCATAGGAGTAATCTTGGCTCCAGCACGGCCATCCCTCTATTCTGAGGCTGTCCCCTCTGGTCCTAGATTCCCACACTGCAGGAAACATCCTTTCCACATCCATTCTATTTAGGCCTTTCAACATTTGATAAGTTTCAATGACACATCAATCTGCCTTCCTCCACCACTCATGTAAATTCCAGTGTGTTGTGGACAAGACCCATCTAACGCTCCTCAAACAATAACCTTTTCATTCCGGGAATAATTCTCGTGAACCTCCTCTGAACCCTCTACAATGTCAGCACATCCTTTCTTGAGATAAAGGGCTCAAAACTGCTCACAGTACTCCAAGTGAGGACTCACCAGTGCCTTATAAGGCCTCAGCATTACATCTTTGCTTTTATATTCTAGTCCTCTTGAAATGAATGCTAACATTACATTTGCCTTCCTTACCACCAACTCAACCTGCAAGTTAACCTTTAGGGAATCCTGCATGAGGACTCCATTTGCACCTTGGATTTTGAATTTTCTGCCCATTTAGAAAATTGTCAATGCTTTTATTCCTTCTACCAAAGTGCATGACCACACACTTCCCAACACAGTATTCCATCTGCCACTTTTTAACCATTCTCCTAAGTTGTCTAAGTCCTTCTGCAGACTCCCTGCTTCCTCAACACTAATTGTTCCTCCACAAAGCCATCAATTCTATCATCAAAATCATTTACATATAACGTAAAAAATGATCTCAACACAGACCCACGGAGCACCACTAGTCACCGGCAGCCAACCAGAAAAGGCCCCCTCTATTCCCACTCTTTGCCTCCTGCCAATCAGCCAATACTCTATCCATGCTGGTATCTTTCCTGTAATACCATGGGCTCTTAATTTGTTAAGCAGCCTCATGTGTGGCACCTTGTTAAAAGCTTTCTGAAAATCCAAGTGCACAACATCCACCAATTCTCCTTTGTCTAACCTGCTTGTTATTTCTTCAAAGATTTCTAACAGATTAGTCAGGTGAGATTTTCCCTTAAGGAAACCATTTTGACTTTGGCCTATATTATAATGTGCCTCCGAGACCTCAAACTTAATAATGGACTCCAACATCTTGCCAACCACCGAAGTCAGGCTAACTGACCTATAATTTATTTTCTTCTGCCTCCTTCCCTTCTTGAAGAGTGGAGTGACATCTGCAATTTTCCAGTCCTCTGGAACCATGCCAGAATCTGGTGATTGTTGAAGGATCATTACTAATACCTCCACAATCTCTAGCTAACTTTTTCAGAACCCTAGGGTGTAGTTTACCTGGACCAGATAACATATTTACGTACCTTCAGTTTCCCAAGCATCTTCTCCCTAGTGATAGCAACTGCGCTCACTTCTGGCATACTGCTAGTGTCTTCCACAGTGAAGACTAATGCAAAATACTTATTCCGTTTGTCCCCCATTTCTACCTCTCCAATGTCATTTCCCAGTGGTTCACGATATACTCTTGCCTCTCGTTTGCTCTCTGAAAAAAACTTTTGATATCCTCTTTAATATTATTGACTAGGTTACCTTCATATTTCATCTTTTCCTGCCTTATGGCTTCTTTAGTTCCCTTTGACTGGTTTTAAAATTTTCCTATTCCTCTAACTTCCCACTGATTTTTGCTCTATTATAAGACCTCTCCTTTGCTTTTATGTTGTCTTTGACTTCCCTTGTCTGCCACAGATGTGTCATCCTGCCTTTAGAATACTAATTCTTCTTTGGGATGTATCTACCTTGCACCTTCCAAATTGCTCCCAGAAACCCCAAACTACCATCATCCCTGCTAGTGTCCTCTTCCAATCAACTTTGGCCAGCTCCTCTCTCACGCCTCTATAATACCCCTTATTCCTCTGTAATACTGATACACCTGACTTTAGCTTCCATCATATCATGATCACTGTCTCCCTTGGGTTCCTATACCTTAAATCTAATCAAATCCAGTTCATTACACAAGCTCAGTTGTTTGTAACTCTTTCAGTTCTAATATTAGTCTTCATTAATACCTCCAACAAGCAGAGAAACCTGCTTAAACATCTGCACTTATTGGCTTTGCTGGATTGTAAACCATCTGTCACCAACCAACACAAAACACATTTGAAACCATCTATTCAGGATACAAATACCCACTGACCCACCTGGCTGCACACCACACCCCAACCAAATGACCAAATTACGAAAAGTTTCATTCATCCTGTATCTTTTCCCCGACTACTGCAAGCTATAGCAACAAACAAAATGCTGGAGAAACTTAGCAGGTCAGGCAGCATCTATACACACATTCAGCCTAAAGCTGTCCATTTTCCTGCACTGATACTGCCTGATTTACTGAGTTCCTCCAGTGTTTAGTATGCTGCTCCCAACCTCCAACATCTGCAGTCTCATGTCTCCAAACCGCATGTTATAGACTATGTGTCTTGGACGTGGTGCAGCTTACATTAGCTGCAAAGGAGTACGTACTTTTTCAACATGTCTTGTTTTTTCTGCTCCTCTGAAGTGGGTAGTCCCATAGCTTTTTGGCGCTGGTCGTACATCATTTTCTCCACCATACTCCGAGTCTCACCATCCAAGTCCGATAACTATGGTACAGAAGGGAAGCAGCTAATCAGTAGGTCTCCATGTTCAAAGTAAATTATCAAAGTACATGCATAAATGTTACCATGTGCAACTCCGAGATTCATTTTCTTCCAGCATTCACAGTAAATACAAGAAACAAAATAGAATCAACAGGATGGGCAAACAACCGATGTGCCAAAGACAGAAACAATAATAAATATCAAGAACATGAGATGAAAAGTCTTTGAAAGTGAATCCATAGGTTGCGGGAACAGTTTAGTGATGCGGTAAGTAAAGCTGAGTGAAGTTAGTTGAAGAGCCTAATGGGGTGATAGCTATCAACTTATTCTTATCAAGAGGAACAAGACTTGATGGGTTAATATGACGAATTATTCAACAGTAAGAACAGTTCTCATCTTTTCACAAATTATGAAATGGGAAAATGGCCCAAAAAATACTCCACATAATGAACAATTTTGAAACTTTTCTAAACATACAATTGCATAAGCTGCTACCATCCTTCTTGGAAAATAGATACATATCTTCCATGCACAGAATATGGAGACCACTGGGAATGTCACAGTGACATCAACATCAAAAGGTATGCAGCAGTAGACTGGAGTAGATGGTAATTCCATTGGTTGGAGAAGCCATAAATACAGAAAAAGGCAAATATTTTAAATTTGATGCACGGAGGACATAACGGTAAAATATAAACATGAGAAAGTCTGTGGATGCTAGAAATCCAAAGCAACACACACAAAATGATGGAGAACTCAGCATCTATGAAAATTAATAAAGAGTCAATGATTTAGGCTGAGACCCTTCTTCAGGACGGGAGAAGGTGCCAGAATAAAAAGGTTAATTATAATTATAATTCTATATAATTATGTAATTGATTAAAACATCAGTAAGATTTATTACAAGGCAGAGTACGAGCTGCAGAGTTTTGAATATCAGATCTTTCAGACTGGTAAAAGGAATACCAAAAACAGAGTAAAAATGAAAAACCAGACAACCCACAACTTCCATTACTTGCTCAGATAAAGAATATGCAAAAGGCATTGATGCACCTCAGATAGGAATCACATAACAGCTTTGCTTCCTTTGAATGCTCAACTAGAAAAATCTCTAGCTCATGCAAGCCAGCCGTTAATGGTGACAACTAGATTAAAAGAACATTTAACCTGGAATAACAGATGATTAAGGATAGGAGATGATGAGCCAAAAACCTGAGCAGGTTTTAAGAGTCTTAAAAAGGATTTTAAAAGGAGAAGGCTGATATCCTGATAGAATTATGAAAAGAATGCCAACAAAACCTAGGTCATTGGAACAAACATCAATAATGAGATTGAAAAAAAAACAGCAGATGGAGGATGAATTTTATTTTTAATAAACATGTTCAAGGGAAAGAGGCAAGGCCATGGAGGTTATTTAAAGTCAAGGATAAATTAGGAATTATCAAAAGGGGACAAATAGAATTGTCCTGTGAGGAAACTAATCAGAGAGTACATTACATCATAGGAAGACTAAAACTATTGAAGAGGAAGGAACACAATGATGAACAGAGTATAAAATGTTTTTGAAAGGAAGACAAACTGGAGTGAAATTAAATAAGAGGTGGCCCAAATAAAGTCTCAGAGCTAAAGCTGTTGTACTTCATGTAAGCATCATCATTTATAAATAGAATGTTATACTAAAACACTTTTTCAGTTATATAATGAATAAAACAAAGGACAGTATAGATATTGGCTAACTTGCAAATGACGCTGGAGAGCTAGTACGGGGAGGACAAGGAAATGGCGCATCAATCTTCACTGTGACACTAGTAGTATACTGTAAATTCAGAGTGTCAAGGGGCAGAAGTGAGTACAGTTACTATTACAAATAAGATGTACTTGGCACACCGAAAGGTCTGAAGGTAGATAAGTCACCTGGATCTGATGGACTAAAAAAGGTAGCTGAAGGAATTGTGGAGGCATTAGTAATGACCTTTCATGAACCAATGGGTTCCAGCATGATTCCAGGGCTGGAAAATTTCAAACTTCACCCGACTCTTCAAGAAGGGAGAGAGGCAGAAGAAAGGAAATTTAAGCCATTTAGCCTGACCTCAGTGATTGGTAAGAAGTTGGATCCAACTATTAAGGATGAGGTTTCTAGGTACTTGGAGGTAAATGACAAAACAGGCCAAAATCAGACTGGCTTCCTCAAGGGAAAATCTTACCTGACAAATCTGTTGGAATTCTTTGCAGAAATAACAAGCAGGATAGATAAATGAGAATCAGTGAATATTATGTCTTTGGATTTTCAGAAGGCCTCTAACAAGGTGCCACACATGAGGTTGCTGAACAAGATACCAGTATGGATAGAGCAGTGGCTGAGTGGCAGGAAGCAAAGAGTGGGAATAAAGGGATACTTTCCCGATTGACTGCTGTTGAATAGTGGTGTTCCACGTGGGTCTGTGTTGGGGCCACTTCTTTTTATGTTGTACGCAAATAATTTAGATGATGGAAGTGATGGCTTTGTGGCCAAGTTTGTGGAGAAATGAAGACAGGTGGAAGGGCAGGTAGTGTTGAGAAAGCAGAGAGGCTGCAGAAGGACTTAGACAGATCAGGAGAAAGGGATAAGAAATGGGAGATGGAATACAGTGTCGGAAAGTATACGGTCATGCACTTTGGTAAAAGGACTATAGCACAGACTATTTTCTGAACAGGAAGAAAATTGAAAAAAATCCAAGGTGCAAAGGCATTTGGCAGTTCTTGTGCAGGACTTCCTAAAGGTTAACTTGCAGGATGAGTCCGTGGTGAGGAAGGCCAATGCAATGTTAGCATTCATTTCAGGAGGACCAGGATGTAATGCTGAGGCTGTATAAAGCACTGGAGTATTGAGAGCATTTTGGGCTCCTTATTTATGGAAGGATGTGCTGAGATCACTCACACACACACACACACAGACACACAGACACACACACACACAAAATGCTGGTGGAACACAGCAGGCCAGGCAGCATGCTGAGATTGGAGAGTGTTTAGGAGGTCTACGAGAATGATTCCAGGACTGAAAAAGTTATATGAGCAGCGACTGAAGGCTTTGGGCCTATACTTGCTGCAATTTAGAAGAATGAAGGGGGGGGGGGGGTCTCATTAAAACTTATCAAATGTTGAAAGACCTAGACAGGGTGGATGTGAAGAGGTGGTTTCCTTTGCTGGGGGAGTCTAGGATCAGAGGGCACAACCTCAAAATAAAAGGAAGTCCATTTAGAACAGAGGCGATAAGGAATTTCTTTAGCCAGAGAGTGGTGAAATTGTGGAATTCATTGCCACAGATAGCTATGGAGGGCAGGTCATTGGGTACATTTAAGACAGAGGTTAACAGGTTCTTGATTGGCTGGGAAAGGATATGGGCAGGAAAGGAAAGGTAGGAGAATGGAGACAAGAGAGAAATGGATCAGCCCTGGGGGAACAGACTCGATAGGCTGAATGGCCTAATTCTTTTTTTATGTCTTATAGTCTCATGATTATAATATCCACACGTCTCAAAGAAAACATGTGTAATTGTTCAGTGCTACAAATGTGGTGCAAGGGTTTAAACTTTGATGTGTTCAAACTTTCTGGCTGAGAAACCCATTCTTCTGAACTACTGCAAGCAATTGATTACAACTGATGTTAACTGTTCACACTTATCCAGTGCAGAGGATTATAAAGGTATACAGAATTATAAAGTGCACAGACAAAAACTAAATAAAAACCATGTCTGGGCTTTTTGCATATTACAGAAGGCTTAAATTATAACATTTAAAATTTAAAGTCACTGCATTGACCGGGAAGCATAATCTTTTCTCACCACAGGCCAGGATTGAGGCAGAGGAAGAGACTCACCTTTGAATTCTCAGGGTTAATTTTTTTGGTATTAATCTCAGGATCTGTTGTCACTAATTTGTTCCACCATTCCATTTTATTAATCTGAAAATAGAGGGAAAAAAAAGTACACAGAACATACAAATGAACTGGAATTCAGCACCAAGTCAACACAATAAGTAGCAATCCCTTCAACATCTCACATCTCCACCATTCCCACCACCAGGGTAAGCGTCACTCACAAATGGATCTCTGGGTCACAAAGTGGGGATAGGACTTTAACCCTCACTTGCAGATCAGGAAACTTTGACTAACCTTTCTTTACAGAGGAATGATCCTCCAACAACAGGGCACACTCTACCTGTAAACACCACACCTACTAGGCTGAAAAGCAATTCAAGGACTGAGACATGAGCAGACAAGGGTCTACACGCAAACGTAAACCCAGTTTCTACAAAAAAAAGGAGTAAGAGACCAGTTAGCCTGAAGGAAAAAAATAGTAAAGTATTATTAAAGATGTGGTAAAAGGACACTCAATAAATATCAACAGCATTAGACAAAGTCAAGATGGATTTGACAGGGTAAATGTATTTGTCAAACTGGAGTCACTTGAAGATGCAACAATAAATAAAGAGAAGCAGTCTAAGCGGCGTATTGAATTTTTAGAAAGTTCCACTTAATAAAAATCCACGTAACAGGTAGTTTGTCCAAAAGTAAAGCATGTGGAATTGGGGGTAATACACAGCCACTGATGGCATGAATATCGATTTCTCCTTCAGTAATCTGTTCCCCCCACCCCTCTATTCCCCAGTCTAACCTTTTACCTTCCTAGGTACTCTCCCTCCTTCCCTTTATCCCATGGTCCACTCTCCTCTCCTATCAGATTCCTTCTTCTCCAGCCCTTGCCCTTTCCCACCCACCTGGCTTCACCTATCACCTTCCAACCAGCCTCTTTTGTTTCCCCCACCTTTTTATTCTGGCATCTTCCCCCTTCCTTCTCAGTCCTGAAGAAGGGTCTCGGCCTGAAACATCAACAGTCTACTCTTTTCCATAGATGCTGCCTGGCCTGCTGAGTTCCTCCAGCATCTTATGCGTGTTGCTTTGGATTTCCAGTATCTGCAGATTTTCTCGTGCTTGTAATAAACTGAGGTTGGGCGGGACTACAACTAGAGGTCATGAGTTAGATGTTTAAGGAGAACATGAAGGGGAAACTTCTTCACTCAGAGTGTGGACCTAGCTGCCAGCAGAAGTGGTGGACACGGGTTGGACTTTAACGTTTAAGCTGGATGAGTACGTGGATGGGAGAGGAATGGAAGGCTATGGTCCTGGTGCAGATCAATGGGCCTAGGGAGAATAATAGTTCAGCACTGACTAGATGGGCCAAAGGGCCTGGTTTGGTGCTGTACTGCTCTATGAATTGAAAATCGGTTGAGGAGAAGCAAAAAATAACAAAAAGAAATATCAAAAGGCAGGAAATGACCAGCGGGATAAGGATCAATGCTAAGTCTGTTCCGAATAATTTGGATGAGGGAACTAAATGTAGAACTCTGAAATCTGTTGATAACAAAAACTGGGTGATTTATGATTGGTTAGGGATTTGTTAAAAAGCTTACTGGCAATTTAAACAGTTCAAATAAATGAGCATATATATTCACACATGCAGTACAATATAGAAATGTGGTTGAAATTATCCATTTTGACAGGAAAAACAGAAAGGTACAGTAGTACTTGAACAGTGATAGATTGGGAAATTTCTTCGCATGAAAGGATCTGGGTATCCTTGTACAAAAGTCACTGGAGGCAAACATGCAGATACAGTGAGTAATTAAAAAAGTAAACAATAGGTTGGTCTTCATTACAAGAGGATCTTAGTAATGGAACAAGGATGTTTTTCTGAAACCACACAAGACCTTGCTGAGAGCATTCCTGCAGTATTGGGTACAATATCCCAATATAAGATACTCTTAGGAGTTGTAGTTTTTTTTTGACCGTTGTATATATAAC
This sequence comes from Hemitrygon akajei, assembly GCF_048418815.1. Taxonomy (NCBI): domain Eukaryota; kingdom Metazoa; phylum Chordata; class Chondrichthyes; order Myliobatiformes; family Dasyatidae; genus Hemitrygon; species Hemitrygon akajei. The sequence continues at coordinate 7,268,798 of NC_133155.1, read as the reverse complement.
AGCATAATATTTTACTTATTCGATTTTGATATTATATACTTTTTGTTTTTACTATTGCTGTTTATGTGTCTTTTATATTATCTAATTGTTAAACTCCTTTTCCGATTTGTATATTCTTTATTTGGAAATCAATAAAAAATAAGATACTCTTTTGACTGAGTTCATACACAAAATGTTCACCATGGAATGACAGGACCGTCACATGAAGAAAGACTGTTGATCAAGTCAAATCAAGTTTATTTTCTTCTAACTATATACACGTATATAACTATACAATGTATATAGAAATGAGACATTTCTCTGAACAAGGGTGGAAGGCATAGTGGTACACATAACACAATAACTTGTGAAGACCAGGATAAAATCTACAGATGAGTCACACATAAATAGTAAACTAAAGTGCACAAATTAAATAGTGTAAGGTGTGGAACCAGTGACACTTTGAATGTGATGCAACAGGGCGTGTGGAATCCTAACGAACTGAGGGAAGAAACTGTTTCCCGTCCTGACCGTTCTCGTTTTTATGCATCGGAGTCTCCTGCCTGATGGTAGAAGGTCAAAGAGGTACTAAGGGCCCTGTGCTTGCAGTGCTCCTGATAAGTGCCCCTGATGGATGGTAGGGAGACCAGCTGTTCTCACAGGGACTTCTGGTCCAATGGTTTGCTGCTCCTGTACCAGGAGATGCAGCTTGTCAGGGCACTGTCAATTCAATTAAGATGGTGGCCTGGGTGAGGGGGAGCCTTGCTTGCCTCAGTCTCCTTAGGAAGTGAATGCGCCTCGCTGCTCTTGTTCAGGGAGATGATATTCACTCGTTTTGAAGAGTCTTGAGAGACAGAGACAGAGAGAAAGGCGTCACTTTACCCACCATCAATGCCAGCTCACCTTCTCCAGATGTACATTAACGCTCTTTCCGTCTTCCAGCAGCCATGAGCTTTCCTCAACTTTCACATCATTGAACATCTCACCATCGATTACGGGTGGGTGGCCTTTCAGGCCCACTTTCAAGTGACGCCTCTGGATCTCCACAACCACATCCCGACTCTTCAATCGGAAGCTGACTTGGAACGGTACCAGAAGCTGGAAACACAAACCCGACAAGAATGATAGAAAGGGCATTCAGTCATAACTTCATCCAGTGTTGCCTAAGCCTACACTGCAACCAAAACTCATTTATTTCCACTCCAACTTCCCCAGGAGAGTAATTATGAAATATCCTGCTGCATAACACAATAGATAATGATACACTTGGAAATATTACCACCATTTGATGATCATACCCTTGCATCAAAATTCCTCTCCATATCCTCAGTCTAAAGATTACCTCCTCATTTGGAGAGGGTGCAGAAAAGGTTTACCGGGATGCTGCCTGGTTCTGAAGGCATGTGCTATCACAAGAGGCTGGATAAACTTGGTTTGTTTTCTCTGGCGACAGAGACTGAGGGGAAGATCTGAGAGGTTTACAGGATTATGAGAGCCGCAGAGTGGACAGAGAGTACCTTTTTCCCAGGTTGAAATAGCTAATACCACAGGGCATTCATTGAACGTGGGAGGGGGTAGGTTCAACGGGGATGCGAGGGGCAAGTTTCTTTTAAATCAGTGAGTCGCGGATACCTGGAAATGCGCTGCCTGGTATGGTGGGGGAGGCAAATATGTTAGGGGCTTTTAAGAGACATTTAGATAGGCACAGGGGTCTAAGGATGGAGGGATTAGTGTTTAGATGCTTTTCCTTTGCTTTTTAGCTGGTTCAGCACAACAGTATGGGCTGAAGGGTCTATTCCTGTGCTGTACTGGTCTATGTTCTATATCAATGTTGCATCATTTCCTGTCTTAGCCGCTCCTATCTGCGTTAACATAAATGATTGACACTTACATCCACTTCAGACAGAGTCTGGGTCCACCGGTAGTTGGGCAAATCAGCACCATTTCCAGCGTTGGGCTTCAGTTTCCCTTTGTCCTTCTCATCCTCTTCGCCTTCGGATTCCGACTCTGCCTACAGATTTGCGTGGGGTCAAGAGGACACATTTTCATTCTGCAGCATCCCCAGTGTGCACGGCGCGTTCCACAACTGTGCACACGGACACAAAACGAACGAGCAACAGGATCTGAGTTGTGGTGTCCAGCTCACAGACTAACTGGGGCAGTCACATACAGGGGTTATGCAGCAGCCATGCTGAACCAATTTACAGATTGCACAGTGAGAATTAAATATTTAACCAGATGAACCAAAGGGACTAAAGTGTTAAATATTGAACTTGAAGATGGGACAAAATAGGAAGCAAGGTGAAGCCTGACACTCACTTTGAGGGAGTCTCAGTCAGTGTTCTTTACTCAGGATACTCAACTTCAGTATTTTCCTGACTGCATTGCCTGCGATAAATGTCACAGGACAGCGTTTAAGAAGCAGATTTCCACATACACTCTGTTCTGGCATATTTTAGAAAAAAGTAACAACATTCAAACAGGCTACTCACACCAGCCAGCCCACGCTCCTGTTCACTCTCCACACTGTTACGTAGTTAGAATTACTTTTACCCACACTTTTAAGTTGCTTTCTTTCATCCATCTAATCTACAATGATGATTATTAAATCATACAACTTTTCAATAACTTCTACTGTAGAGTACACATGCTCTGATCCAGCACATAGTCATCTGAGCCCACAGAAAGAAAGAACATTTGTGTGAGCCCCAAAGAGATTTAATAAAGGAACGGAGACAAATCATTAAAAAAAAACCTGCAATCTAAAGAGCTGAAGATAAGAAATATGCAGGTTTTTATATGATACACCCTTTTAATAAGCAACACACTCAAAATGCTGCAGGAACTCAGAAGTCAGGCAGCATCTAAGAAAATAAACAAACAGTCAAGGTTTTGGGCCAAGACCCTTTATCAGGACTGGAAAAGACGGGGAAAGACGCCAGAATAAAAAGGTGGGGAGGGGTGGGGAAGAAGGGAAGGAGGCTGGCTGGAAGGTGATAGGGAAACCCTGATGGGTGGGAAAGGCAAAGGGCTGGCGAAGGAGGAATATGATAGAAGACAGTGGACTATTTGAGAAAAAGGAGGAGAGGCACCAGGGGTAAATGATAGGCAGGTGAGGAGAAGAGGCAAGAAGCCAGAGGAGGGAGAGGGAGGGGAAAGAACATCTGAAGGAGAAATCAATGTTCATGCCATGAGGTCAGAGGCTACCTAGACAGAATACGAGGTGTTGCTCCTCCACCCTGAAAGTAGCCTCATCGTGGCAAAAGAGGCGGCTATGAACTGACATGTTGGAACGGGAACCCATTTAATAAACCTCTGCCCATCTCAAAGACTCAGCTTCCCCATTACCTGCTTTGAATCCTGAGTTTCCAAGGGCTTTTCCCCATTGGCTGTAATTCCATCCCCAACAATTTCTTGTTCTTTTTTCTAGATGAAAAATGCAAAGCAAAGTTAGTTTAACTGCAGTCTCAATACTTGTGTCAGCAAGCAACTGATTCAGAAACACGGGTTGTGGTCATAAGTGGATCCAAACCTTCAACAAGACCATAGAGCTATATAGCACAGGAAGCAGACCATTCAGCCCAGCTCATCGAGACTGACCAAGGTGTTCAAATGAACTAATCCCACCTGCTTCACTTCTCTCTAGAATGCTACATTTAAACATTCCTGTCATATTTAACTTCTGATGGCCTATCAAAGTACTGAATTATAAGAATTTTGTGATAAAACTCTCCATTTATTTGGACTGATGTAAATTGCACAAATATCACAAGGCACCTTCTTTTTCGTTTAAGCATTTCACTTTAAAAAGGGCCGATGAAGTTCTAAATCAGGTTTTTTTTTTAGCATGAGTGGGACAAATTTGACAACAGCAAATTGAGAAGACACCATTACAGATTATGTCCAAACTGTACTGGCCTTGATTTATATTTTATAAGCAACAAAATCTAGGTACTTTCATATGGTAGGCTTATGTTACTTTGCCATAAAATCCAACACTGCTCGGGTGACGACATTAAGGGTCCAAATCTGAGGTCACTAATTTGCCTGCTGGAGAAACTGGAAGCTGATACGATGCAAGTGGCAAGGGTGTACCCATCCAGGTCCTGGCATCAGCTGTAAGAAGCTACCTACAAATGCCAAGACACGTTCCATGGGGCTCCACTCAGAGTCCCCTGAGCCGATACCACCTCAATCAGGGTTCTTAAAGGAACAGTTAGAAAAGTTCACAAGGTGGACGTCAAAATGTATGCACTTCCACAGGGGTGGAGACAAAGGCGTAAATCACAGGCAATGAGGTAGACACCAACACCTAAAAGAAACGCTACATGCCACAGCAGCCTAGTGGTTAGCACGACGCTATGACAGCTCAAGGTGTCAGAAATTCGGAGTTCAATCCCAGCACTCGCTGTAAGGAGTCTCTGTGTATCCCCCTTCGCGGAATGCACGGGTTTTCTCCAGTTGCTCCGATTTCCTCCCACAGTCCAAAGGTCAACCGGTCACTAAGTTAGGTAAGGGTTAAATCGGGGTTGTCAGGGTTTGCTGGGTGGAGTGGCTCGAAAGGCAAGAAGGGCCTATTCCATGCTATATCTCTATATAAAAACACCTAACCCTCTTCATCCCGATACACACTGTCAGATCGAACACCCAACCAGACAACCTTCACCATACCTAACATCGTAACACCAGACAACACACACAAAATGCTGGTATAACACAGCAGGCCAGGCAGCATCTATAGGGAGAAGTGCTGTCGACGTTTTGGACTCAAGGGTCCTGACGAAGGGTCTCGGCACGAAACGTCGGCAGCGCTTCTCCCTATAGATGCTGCCTGGCCTGCTGTGTTCCACCAGCATTTTGTGTGTGTTGTTTGAATTTCCAGCATCTGCAGATTTCCTCGTGTTTGATCATAACACCAGTACAACATCTCCCTCTACCAGGAGCCTACTCACCATTCCCTTATTCAAAAAGCAAGAAATGACAGACAGCCATCACAGGGGGAAAGTTGGAAACTATTGTTAAAGATGTTTATGTATGGCAAAGGGGAAAGGCAAAGCTTTAGAAACCATGTTTCACCAGTTCTTTGGAGAAGTAATATCTACTGTGGATAAACGACAACTGTTGGATGTACATTCTGGTTTCCTCTCACCCCTTCTCTCCTCCATACCTGCCCATCAACCCTCTGGTGCCCTTCCTCCTTCCCTTTCTTCCATGGTCCACTCTCCACTCCTACCAGATTCTGTCTTTTTCACCCCAGAATTCTCATGGTAAGTTGTTGCATCACAGGTTATATTTTTATTGAGTGATATAGCACAGAGTAGGCCCCTCCCCAGCCATAAGAACCCCAATTTAACCCTAACCTAATCACGGAAGAATTTACAACGACCAATTAACCTACCCAGCAAGTGTTTGGAGAGGAGGAGGGAACTGGAGCACCCAGAGAAAAACCACGCGTATGTACAGAGACGATGCCAGGATTCCGACTCCCACGCCCCCATATGTAACAGCGTCACACTAACCACTACCCTACCAGGGCACCTCGTGAAAAAGTATGTGCTGTTGCAGGGAAAGGAACATTTTGGCATGGAAAAAACAAATCAGTGTCTGGTCAGCAGGGAATAGAGAATAGGCATAAATGGTTGATAGGTGATTGGTGCTGGAGTTTCTGCTTCACAATTTATATAAAAAACTTGGATAACAGCACTGAAGCATTGGTTCCCACAACCATTGATCTCACTTAAGGAATATTTATATCATGCTTTCATTAGTTATTGCTATTTATATTTGCATTTGCACAGTATGTTGTCTTCTGCACTCTGGCTGATCTTTCACTGATCCTGTTATAGTTACTATTCTATAGATTTGCTGAGTATGCGCACAAGAAAATGAATCTCAGGGTTGTATATGGTGACATATATGTACTTTGGTAATAAAATATAATTTTAACTTTGAGGTATGGTGCTGATGACAAAAAGGAAAAATAACTGGTAAAGAGGACTGATGAAAATCTAAATGAGATGTAGAAAAGGACATAACGGAGCAGGAGTAGGCACCTGCTCTTTTCCTGCTTCACTATTCTTCACACACACTTGGACAATTTACAGTGGCCAATTCTCCCACCTACCTGTGCAGCTTTGGGACGTGGGAGGAAAGTGAAGCACCACGTGGTCTCAGGGAGAACAGCAAACTCCACACAGGCAGCGTCTAAAGTCAAAATCAAACCCATGTAGCTGCAACACTGTGCCGCCACCAACTGTGGCACTGAGCTTGCTCAGATTTCAGTAACATTCCACGGGTTTTTGACAGGGTTAGCGTTTTCTCCTGTGGTAGAACCTCAGTGTACAGCCCAATAAACTTGACAGCCCACAAAGCTGAATGAGTAACCATTTGCTGAGCTAACTCCAGCGACTGGCCTCGGTGGTGCGCTCACCTGATCAATCTCCTTCTGCAGTTGGTTTGCCTCCTCGTCCGTTAGCTCCTTGATCTTCGGCTGCTTTGCTTCAGTCGCTGATCTCTCCTTGGCCTCCGTGAGGAGGGCTCGCTCCACTTTCTCCTTTTTCTCAGCTTCCCGCCTCACCTCTTTCTCCATCTGGGCCTGTGCGGCTAACTTCTGGTGGCGCTTGAACGTCTCTATGACCAACTGTGGAAAACAGGAGTCTGTTTGAAAAATAAATTACACCAACAGACTACTGGGGAGACACCGCGAGCAAATGGGGCCTTTGGGGGTGGGGGAGGGATGCAAAGAGACTTGCCAGTATCAGTGCAGCAGTCCCCTAGTTTGCACAGAGGGGTGGAACCTTTGTGCTATGAAAACAGCATTGAAAGAAACGGAGGCAAAGCATGATCTCCCACTGACTGCAGAAGAACCTCGATACTCACTTTTTCAGCTGCTCCTTGCTCTCCACCAGTGAAGAAGTCAGTTTTACGCCTCAGGAAACTGAAGAACGTATCTACAAGCTGGAAGAATGAAAGCACAGTCCTTTTTATTGATTTAACTGGTTGTGGTTTCCCAGAACCCACCAAATAAATTATCTTGCTTAAAATACATAGTACTGTGCAAAAGTCTGAAGTACTAAAAAAAATCTGTAAAGTGAAGATGCTTTCAAAATAATGAAATGTACAGTTTCTAAATATCAAAAAGTTAACTACAAGAGCAGTAAACAGTAATAAACTAAATCAAATCAATATTTGATGTGACCACCCTCGGCCCTTAAAACTACATCAATTCTCATAGGTGCACTGTCGTGCAGTTTTGTAAGAAATCGGCTGGTAGGTTGTTCCAAGCATCTGGGAGAACTTGCCGCAGCTCTTCTGCAGACTTTAGCTGTCTCACTTGCTTCTGTCTCTCTCGGTAATCCTAGACAGCCTTGGTGATGTTGGGATCAATGCTCTGTAGAGGCCATACCATCTGAAAATCTTATATTAAAAAATCTATGTGTCTAAGATTATTTTTACAGTATAGTATTACATCAAAATTGAAAATATACTCCAAATGAAAAAGAACAATGATTAATGCAACGCTATTACTGCTCGGGGCATTGGAGTTCAGAGTCCAATCGTGGCGACATCTGAAAGGAGTTTCTGTACGTCCTCCCAGTGGAATGCATGCTTGGGTATTCTCCAGGTGCTCCAGTTTCCCCCCACAATCCAAAGATGTATCGGTTAGTGGGTCAATTGGTAAATGTAAATTTGGGCCGAATTGGGGATTGCTGGGCTTGAAGGGCCAAGAGGGCCTCTTCCGGGCAGCATTTCTAAATAGAATAAAATATTTGACGTTGATTATATTTGTAGTTTAAAAAGGAACAGCTTGCCATATACGGTATACTGGCCAGTGAAGAGCACGGTGAAGTGTTAGATTTCAGTCTCTGCTAGTAGACCAGATTTAACACCATCAAATATTTCATTCAGCCCATTCAACAGTTAAACCACCCTTCAACAATGATGTGGCTGCTGGACAAAGAGATAGTGCAGAGCAGATCAGAGCCAGGTAGACTGAAGACCATCTCATGTGCCAGAGCATTCATCAGCAAAGTGGTGAGAAAGTCTTGGGTTCAAAGCTTCAATCCTGAGACGAGTCTTGAAAATCTACATTCTTGTTGCCAGAGTTTAAAGGCCTGCTGCCCAAAGTAAGTGAGATATAAAACTGAGGGCCTTTCTGCCCTCTTAGGAGATGCAAAAGTACTTTCTACATTTTCAAACAAGAGCCGAGGTGTTCTCCAATGTCCTTTCCGATATTTATTTCACAATTAAGACCACAAGACCATGAGATATACGAGCAGAATTAGGCCATTTGGCCCATCGTGTATGCTTACCACTTCATCAGGGCTGATCCTCTCAGCCCCAATCTCCTGCCTTCTCCCAGTATCCTTTCATGCCCTGACCAATCAAAAATCTATCAAACTCTGTCTTAAATACACATAAAGACTTGACTTCCACAGCTGTATGTGGCAAAGAATTCCATAGATTTACCACTCTCTGGCTAAAGAAATTCCTCATCTCCATTCTAAAAGGACACCCCTCTATTTTGAGGCTGTGTCCTCTGGTCTTAGGCTTCCCCACCACAGGAAACAGCCTCTTCACATCCACTCTATCAAGGCCTTTCACCATTTGATAGGTTTCAATGAGGTCACCCCTCATTCATCTGAATTCTAGTGTATATAGGCCCAGAGCCATCAAACACTCTTCATATGACAAGCCATTCAATCCTGGAATAATTTTTGTGAACCTTTGAACCCTCTCCAGTTTCAGCACATCCTTTCTAATATGCCCAAAACTGCTCACAATACTCCAAATGAGGCCTCACCAGTGCTTTATAAAGTCTCAACATTACATCCTGACTTTTATATTCTAGTCCTCTTGAAATGAATGCTAACATTGCACTGGCCTTCCTCACCACAGACTACAAATTAGCCTCTAGAAAATCCTGCATAAGGAGTCCCAAGTTCCTTTGCACCTCAGTTTTTTGTATATGCTCTCCTTTAGAAAATAGGAGATTTTCATTTCTTCTACCAAAGTGCATGACCGTACACTTCCCGACACTGTTTTCCATCTGCCATTTCTTTATCCATTCTCCTAATCCAAGTCCTTCTGTAGCCTCTCTACTTCCTCAAAATCACATCCTCCTCCACCTATTTTCATATCGTCCACAAACTTTGCAACAAAGTCATCGATTCCATCATTCAAATCATTGGCATTTTCTGTATCGCTCCGAACAGATTCTTGTGGAACACCACTAGTCACCAGCAGACAGACAGAAAAGGCTCCCTTTATTCCTACTCTTCGTCTCCTGCCATTCAGCCACTGCTTTATCCATGCTAGAATCTTTCCTGTAACACCATGAGCTCGTAACTTGTTAAGCAGCCTCGTGTGTGGAACCTTGGTAAAGGACCTGTGAAAATCCAAGTACAAAACATCTTTGTCTATCCTGCCTGTTATTTCTTCAAAGAGTTTCAACACAGATTTGTCAGGCAAGCTTCTCCCTTGAGGAAACCATGCTGACTATGGCCTATTTTATCATGTGCCTCCAAGTACTTGAGACCTCATCCTTAATAATCTTCCCAACCACTGAGGTCAGACTAACTGGCCGAAAGTTTCCTTTCTTCTGCCTCCCTCCCTTCTTGAGGAGTGAACTGACATTTGCAATCTTCTGGTCTTCCGGAACCATTCCAGAATCTAATGATACTTAAAAGATTACTAATACCACCACAATCTCTTCAGCCACCTCTTTCAGAACTCTGGGATGTACACCATCTGGTGCAGATGATTTATCTACCTTCAGTCTTTTCAGTTTCCCAGAAATGTTTGTCTAGTAATGGTAATTTCACACACTTCATGCCCCAACACCAGGAATTTCCACCATACTGCTAGTGTCTTTCACAGTGAAGACTATTGCAAAATACTTGCTCAGTTCATCTGCCATTTCATTGTCCCCTATTACTACCTCCCCAGCATTGTTTTCCAGCGGTCCAATAATAACCCCGTCTCTCTTTTACACTTTATGTTTCTGAAGAAACTTTTGGTATCCTCTTTAATATTATTGGCTAGCTTACTTCCCTATTCCATCTTTACCTTCTTAGTGACTTTTTAAGTTTCCTTCTGCTGGTTTTTAAAAGCTTCCCAATCCTCTAATTTCTCACTATTTTTTCCTCTATTATTTGCCCTCACTTTAGCTTTTATGTTGGCTTTGATTTCTCTTGACAGCCATGGTTATGTTATCTTTCCTTTAGAATACTTCTTCCTCTTTGAGATGTACATATCTTGTGCCTTCCGAATTGCTTCCGGAAATTCCAGCTATTACTGTTCTGGCATCATCCTGGCATGTGTTCTTTTCCAATCAATTCTGGCCAACTCCTCTCTCATGCCTCTGTCATTCCCTTTATTCCACTGTAATACTGATACGTCTGACTTTAGCCTCTCCTTCTCAAATTTCAGCGTGAATTTGATATTATGATCATTTGTCCCCGAGGGTTATTTTACCTTAAGCTCTAATCACTACACAACACCCAATCCAGAATAGCTGATCCTCTAGTGGGCTCAACCACAAACTGCTCTAAAAAGCTATCTCATAGGCACTCTAGAAATTCCCGGTCCCAAAATCCAGTACCAACCTGATTTTCCTGATCAACCTGCATAATGAACGATTACTGTAACATTGCCCTTTTGGCATGCATTTTCTGTATTTTCTATCTCCCATTATAATTTGTAGGCCATATCCTTACTACTGTTTGGGGGGGGCGGGGGGGGGGGTGTATACAACTCCCATCAGTGTCTTTTTACCCTTGCAGTTCCTTAGCTCTATCCACAATGATTCAACACCTTCCAACCCTACTTCACCTCCTTCTAATGATTTAATTTTTTAAACCAACAGAGCAACCCCACCCCCTCTGCCTTCCTGCCTATCCTTTCAATACAATGCGTATCCTTGAATATTAAGCTCCAAGCTATAATCTTTCAGCCATGATTTTATGATGTCTACAACAACATACCTGCCAATCTGCAAGTTCATCTACCTTATTCCGGATACTGCACGCATTCAGATACAACACCTTCAGTCCTGTATTCACCCTTTTCAATTTTGTTGCACCATGCTCAACCTTTTGATTCCTAACTTTGTCTGAGGTCTTACCAACATCTGCCTCCACAACCTCTCCACTGTTTTGGCACTCTGGTTCCCATCTCCCTGCAACTCTAGTTTATACCCCATCGCCCAGCATTAACAAACCTTCCCACTAGGATATTAGCCCCTCTCCAGTTCAGGTACAAACCGTCCCTTCTGTACAGATCCCACATGCCCTGGATCAAAGTATCTTATAGTAAACACAAAGTATACTGCAGATGCTGTGGTCAAATCAAGACGTACAAACAAGCTGGATGAACTCAGCAGGTCGGGCAGCATCCGTTGAAAGAAGCAGTCAACTTCAGGACTTTGGCAAAGGGTCTCGACCCGAAACGTTGACTGCTTCTTTCAACGGATGCTGCCCGACCTGCTGAGTTCATCTTGCTTTTTTGTACGTCCAAATATCTTATGCCCTGCCTCTTACACCACTTCCTTACCCACATACTAAACAGTATAATCTTCCTAGTTCTAGCCTCACTCACACGTGGCACGGGTGGCAGTCCTGAGATCACGACCCTGGAAGTCCTGCCCTTTAACTTAGCACCGAATTCCCTATGCAGAACCTTGTCACTTGTCCAACCCATGCCATTGATACCTACACAGACCACAACGTCTGGCTGTTCACCCTTCCAGTTAAGAATGCTGAGGACTCGATCCGAGATATCCCGGACACTGGCACCCAGAAGGCAACATATCATCCAGGACTTTCATTCTTGCCCAGAGAACCACCTGTCCGCTCCCCTAACGGTTCCCCTATCGCCACAGCATGTCCCTTCTATCCCCCTTCCCTCTGAGTCACAGAGGCAGACTCAGTGCCAGAGACCTGACCACTGTGAATTTTGTCTGTTAGGTCACCACCCCCCCCCCCCACCCCCCGACAGTATCCAAAGTGATATACCTGTTGTTGAGGGGGATGGCCACAGGGGTACTCTGCACTCTCTCCTTAACCCCTTTCCCCTTCCTGTCACCCAGTTTCCTGTGTCTTGCACCTTGAGTCGCCCCTTCAGCCTCCTGAATGATTCGGAGTTCATCCAGTTCCAACCCTTAACAGGGTTCGTTAGAAACTGCAGCTTGATACATTTCTCACAGTTGTAGTCGTCAGGGATACTGGAGGTCTCCCTGCCTTCCCACATCCCACAAGTGGAGCACTGCCCTACCATTTCTACTGTCCCAGCTGAGCAGATATAAAGACGGGAAGTAAAAAACCTTGAGCTTTTCTTTCCTCTGCTTTCTCTGAGTGAAGCCTTAAGATCACCACTCTTTGTCTACTCAGATGACAGTCACTGCACTTACCCCTGCCTGCCTTTAATTTGCTCTTACTAATCAATCCAAAATGACAACTGGCCGCTGGACAAAGCTCTATTATGCTACTACAAATTATAGTTAAGAGCTATAATGGGTGGCAGGGTGGAGATGTATCTCTACCAAAGGAGGCGTAAGACGCTCCTTCCCTCTGCCAGCCTGCAAGTCACCCTTGAGCAAGGTGCAGCACCTGCTGATCAGGGTCACCTGAAACCAGGGGAGCAGGTGATGGATGGTCGTATGAACAACCGGTGCATATCCAAAGTCCTGGTTATGTGACCACTGGCACCAGGTAGACAATTTCTGAAGAGTATTGATAATGGCTGGGGTCATCCATCTTGAAAAGACACTGCTCTGAAGAAGACAATGGCAATGCACTTATGTAGAAAAATTTGCCAAGAACAATCATAGTCATGGAAAGATCACAATCACCCATGTCATACGACACAGCACAAAATGAACGAACAAAGAACTATAAAACTAATTATTCAATTATCACATTGCTGATAGTGCGATTTTACTGCACATTCATTTCCAATACTACGAAAGAATGATTTTAAAGAACATTGGGATGGCTTGATGTCATAATAGGCACCAAATCAACATATTTCTTCCCATAGTTGGCGGGTCTAGGAATGGTCGAAATCACTGCATACTCTAGCCTGTCAATGGTCACATTCAGCACAGTTTACGGATTTTGTATACAAGCAAACAATTATTTTGCTCATTGGACAGATGTGGCTCATCAGCTGTGGTTGGCAGTTCATCTAGGAGGAAAACTTTGATCTCAATCCTCCACTGTCTAGCGGCTATACCTACTCATGGGGAAGGCTTTGGGAGTAGACCCTGAGGAAAAATCTGGAGGTGGAGTCCATAAGGCAGTCCTACGTTGAGATCAAGGCTGACTAGCATCTCCTGCAGCGCCACAGGTGCCGAACTGTATCGGTCTCTGCCGTTCCACTGGATTCATCAGCTGCCTGCCGCATGAACAGCTTGCTCTCCATATTGTAATTCCCTAACTTGCATTGTGGCTTGTGTATTAACTTCCACACAGTCGACTGGGACACAACGTCCATGGTCAACCCCAACCAACGTACAGCCTTACTCTGTGCACAAAGATGTTGAATACTGAACATAGAACAGTACAGGCCCTTCAGCCCATGATGTTGTGCTGGCCTTTTAAACTACTCCAAGATCAATCTAACGCTTCTCTCCACAATAGCCATCAAGTTTTTTTTCTTTCATCCATCTGACTCTGATGAGTCTTTGAGCTGATTGTCCGTGCCAGCCCAGGTGGGCCATGCTAGGCTCCACACTGGCATCAAAAGAATTGAGATGAGATCTACTAGAGTGAAAGGCAATTTACACAGGTTGAAAGTGGATTCAAAGGATATCTGCTGACATGCAAGGTCAGGGGCAGATTTAACTGCAGACAGAGAGGGAAAGCTCTAACACAGGGGTTCCTAACAGACCCCTCGGTTAATGTCATAAAGAACACGGGAACCCCTGCCCTAATAGATCTTTCTGCACTTTGGGGGAGGGTCCAACTAGTCTGGAAGGAGTAAGGGAGCTTTCCATGAGACAGGTAATCAATACCTACAGGTAGGCATGTTAGGGATACTATTCATGGACTTTTTACTGTCCTCCCATTCGGTAGGCGCTACAGGAGCCTTCGCTCCCGCACCAGCAGGCACAGGAAGAGCTTCTTCCCTGAGGCTGTGACCCTGCTGAACCTCACATCACAGCGCTAAGCAGCATTGCACCCATATTGGACTGTCTCAGTAGTTTTATATTTGTGTGCTGTAGCACTTACTTTTTATTGGCAATTATTTTGTAAGTAACACTATTCTTTGCATTTGTGGTTAGATTCCGGGCCGACAGCTGACCCTCGGGATTAGACAGAGAAGGGGTCCATCAGTAAATGGTCCAGAGGCGATGGTGGGGGTGGGGGGAATCTATCCACGTGCTGGGACGGACTGAGCGGAAAGGGATTGTGCATTTAAGAGAGGAATCATGCTGCTGGGGAAATAAATATAAAGTTAATGCTTCGGGTTGATGCCTTTCATCACAGCAGGTTTACCGGAGGGTGGAAGGTGTGCCGGGGGGTTTATTTGCAGGGTGACATGATCTGACCGCATACCGAGCTGGGAGGGAGGGACTCCATTCGCCCAGCGTCGCCACCCTCATACCTGGTGGACGCCGTCTTCGTGCTGCTGGGCCATGGCGAGTAGGATGCCATCGAAACGATCCTCGGCGGCCGAGTCCCCCATGGTGTCGCAGTGACAAGCCGGGTCTTTCTCGCCGAGGTTCAGCCCGCAAGCCGTAGGCCCAAGTCGCTCACCCGGAAGTGCTACCGCGACTGATGGACAGGCCCGCCGACCAATTACCATACCTTCTGGGCCAGACCTCGGCCGTTCGACCAATAGAGTGCGACTGTTTGGGATGTCGCCATGGAAACTGGAACATTCGGGAAGGGGATCCGGGAGCCCGGCTGGGAATCTTTTCCACTCACGGACCGGGATTCACTCTGACCGGGGAACGTGGATGGAGCGAGGGAGGGGGGTATGGGCCGGTTGGAAACAATTATTGCATTGACTCCGAAATTCATAACATAACCACGAGAAAATATCAAATCAAAGGTGACCTACCAAGGTCTCATAGGTTTGCTGAGGTGAATTTAGAATAAATTTTTAAAAAAATATTTGCACGTAGGTTAAGAACACGGGCAGTGTGCAGATAAACGTGATGGATTAAAATGGAAGCAGAAAATGCTGGGAAACTGAGCAGCATATTAGCATTTGCAGAAAGGTGAACAGTCAACGATTCAGAGGCGTCAGACCGGGGGAGAGATAACTTTAATTTACAACAGGAGAGAAGGTGGTGGTGGTGGGGTGACTGTGAGAAGGATTGGTTGAACTAGCCCAATGGAAACTGTTCAGCTTCTGGGTCTGTAGAATGAGTTAGTAACGGTAAGGCGTTGGTAATTTGCTTAAGTTTTCTAGCGTTTTCCATCTTGTGTTTTTCTTTTTATCATAGAGCAGTACAGCACAGAAAAAGGCCCTTCAGCCCACAATGTTGTGCCAAGCCAATTAAATTAGTAATCAAATGGCTAACTAATCTCTTCTACCTGCACAATGTCGATAGCTTTCCACTTCCCACACGTTCATGTGCCTACATAAAAGTCACTATAATGTTTCTACCTCTATCACATTCCAGAGACCCACCACTCTGTGTCTGGGAAAAAACTTGACCCTCACATCTCCTTTGAAATAACCCCCCTCTCACCTCAAATGCATGCCCTCTGGTACGAGACATTGGAAGAAGATATTGTCTGCCTACTTTATCGATGTCTCTCATAACCATATAAACCTCTATCAGGTCCCCCCTCAGCCTCCACCACTTCAGAGAAAACAACCCAAGTTTGTCCAGCCTCTTGTGATAGCACACGCCCTCTAAACCAGGCAACGTCCTGCTAAACCCCTTAAGGACTCCCTCCAAAGACCCAACATCCTTCCTATGATTTTTTGAGATACAGCGCAGAATAGGCCCTTCCAGCCCCCCAGCAACCCCCCCCCCCCCCCGATTTAACCCTAGACTAGTCCCAGGATAATTTGCAGTGACTACCAACCGGCACATCTTTGGACTGTGGGAGGAAATTGGAGCACTCTGAGGAAACCTTCGCGGGCACAGGGACAAACTCCTTAGAGTTGAACTGTACTGTAAAGCATCGTGCTAACCACCACGCTACCATGCAGCCGTGGGTGACCAGAATACTCCAGATGCGACCTAGAGTTTTATAAAGATACAACCTAACTTCCTGACCTTTCAACTCAATACCTCAACTAATAAAGGCAAACACGCTATTTGCATTCTTAACCCGTGTAATCACTTTCAGGGGCCATGAGATCCCTCTCTGCTCATCAACACTTCTGAGGATCTTGCCCTGGAAGTATAAATTTAGCCTTCCAGACAAATGCCTCCCCCCTTGCTGTCACTAAGGGAGGCAAAACTAGATCTGTCTGAGTTGGGGATGTACAAGGATTCATCAACATACTAGGGTGGGACTGTTGGGAAAGAGGACAATCCACATGGTGGGGACTAGATCTTGTGATGGGATGGGGAATAGTTGAGGTTTGCATATGCTTGGAATGCCACAATTAGCAAAAGAGAAGCAGCCTGCTCCAAGTTCTGACCATAGAGGCACATTCACAAGCTCCCAGAGACCCAGTGATTTCAGTCTCTGTGCCCAACATAGGAGTATTCAGGAGGCATCTGGCTCTACTGGGTTCCTGGCCAAGTACTGAAGACCTGTGCTAAGCAGCTGGCTGGAGTGTTAGATAGATAGATAGATAGATACTTTATTCATCCCCATGGGGAAATTCAACTTTTTTCCAATGTCCCATACACTTGTTGTAGCAAAACTAATTACATACAATACTTAACTCAGTAAAGAATATGATATGCATCTAAATCACTATCTCAAAAAGCATTAATAATAGCTTTTAAAAAGTTCTTAAGTCCTGGCGGTAGAATTGTAAAGCCTAATGGCATTGGGGAGTATTGACCTCTTCATCCTGTCTGAGGAGCATTGCATCGATAGTAACCTGTCGCTGAAACTGCTTCTCTGTCTCTGGATGGTGCTATGTAGAGGATGTTCAGAGTTATCCATAATTGACCGTAGCCTACTCAGCGCCCTTCGCTCAGCTACCAATGTTAAACTCTCCAGTACTTTGCCCACGACAGAGCCCGCCTTCCTTACCAGCTTATTAAGACGTGAGGCGACCCTCTTCTTAATGCTTCCTCCCCAACACGCCACCACAAAGAAGAGGGCGCTCTCCACAACTGACCTATAGAACATCTTCAGCATCTCACTACAGACATTGAATGACGCCAACCTTCTTAGGAAGTACAGTCGACTCTGTGCCTTCCTGCACAAGGCATCTGTGTTGGCAGTCCAGTCTAGCTTCTCGTCTAACTGTACTCCCAGATACTTGTAGGTCTTAACCTGCTCCACACATTCTCCATTAATGATCACTGGCTCCATATGAGGCCTAGATCTCCTAAAGTCCACCACCATCTCCTTGGTCTTGGTGATATTGAGACGCAGGTAGTTTGAGTTGCACCATATCACAAAGTCCTGTATCAGTTTCCTATACTCCTCCTCCTGTCCATTCCTGACACACCCCACTATGGCCGTGTCATCAGCGAACTTCTGATGTTGACTGATATCTTTAGCCACTCCCTTCAGCAGTTTGAGATACCAACCTGCTTCAAGCAGGCTTCAATCATACTAGTGCCAAAGAAGAACAGGGTAACCTGCCTCAAAGTCTATCGTCCAGTAGCCCTTGCATCCACTGTGATGAAGTGCTTTGAGAGATTGGTAATGAGATATTTCAACTCCTGCCTAAGGAGTGACTTAGATCCACTTCAATTTGCCTACCAGAGCAACAGGTCCACAGCAGATGCCATCTCATCAGCTCTTCACTCAGCTCTGGAACATCTGGACAGTGAAGATGCAAACATCAGGATGCTCTTCATTGACTACAGATCTGCATTCAAGTCCACCATCCCCTCAAAGCTAATAAGCTTCAAGACCTCAACCTCAATGCCTTCTTAAGCAATTGGAGACTCGATTTCCTCACTTGAAGACACCAGTCATTTCAGATTGGCAACAACATCTTCTCCACAATCTCCCATCAGCACAGGTGCATTACAAGGCTATGTGCTTAGTCCCCTGCTATACCTGCTTTATACTAATGACTATGAAGCTAAGTACAGCTCCAATACTATATTCAGGTTTGCTGATGATACCACTGTTGGCCAAATCAAAGATGGTGACGAAGCAACATACAGGAGAGAGATTGAAAATCTGGCTGAATGGTGCCACAACAACCTCTCACTCAATGCCACAAGCCAAAGAGCTCATTATTTATCTACAAGAGGATGAAAGCAAAGGTCCATGAGCCAGTCCTCATCAGGAGAGAGTCAGTAACTTTAAATTCCTCGGCATTTACAGTGACAGGTGCGTAAAAAGGGCCCAAAGGATCATTGGGGACCCAAGTCACCCCAAACACAAACTGTTCCAGCTGCTACCATCCGGGAAACGGTACCACAGCATAAAAGCCAGGACCAACAGGGTCCGGGACAGCTTCTTCCACCAGACCATCAGACTGAATAATTCACGCTGACACAATTGTATTTCTAAGTTATATTGACTGTTCCGTTATATATCTTACTGTACATAAAATTTATTACACATTACTATAATTTGCACGTTGCACATTCAGACAGAAATGTAACGTAAAGATTTTTACTCCTCATGTATGTGGAGGATGTAAGAAATAAAGTCAATTCATTATCATTTCAAAGGATCTTCTCTGCATCCAACAAGTACAGTAAGTGCCATTACAAAGAAGGCATGGAGAGTCTCTACCTTTTTAGAAGTTTGTGAAGATTTGGGATGTCATCTAACACTTCTATAGATGCACAGTGGAGAGTGTAATGTCTGGTTGCATCATGGCCTGATATAGCAAATCAATGTCCTTGAATGGAAAATCTTACAAAAAGCAGTTGATACTGCCGATCATAGGTAAAGCCCTCCCCACCATTGAGCGCATCTACAAGGAGCGCTGTCACAGGAAAGCAGCCTCCATGAAGCGCCCCCACTATACAGACTATACTCACTGCTGCCATCAGGGAGGAGATACAGGAGCCTTAGATCCCACACCACCAGGTTCAGGAGCAGTTATTGCCCTACAACCTTCAGGCTCTTGAACCAGTATGGATAACTTCACTCTCCTCAACACTGAACTGATTCCACAACCTATGGACGCATTTTCAAGGACTCGATAACTTATGTTCTCAATATTATTTATTACTTATGTATCTGTTGTTATTAATTTGTATTTATATATTTGCACAATTTGTTGACTTTTGCACATTTGTTGTTTGTCTTTTTTCGTGTGTAGTTTTTTATGGTAATTGAATCTATTGTGTTTCCTTGTATTTATTGTGTATGCACACAAAAAGATGGATCTTAGGGTTGGATACGGTGAAATATATGTACTTTGGTAATAAAATTTACGTTGAACATTGATGCTTGATGGCTCATGTAGAGTATTAACACTGACATGGGGCAGTTTCACCAAATAGTGTATTACTGGCCTGTAAGTCCTTTGCACTACATGGAAAGTGCAAGTCTGGACAAGATTGGAGTCAAGTTCAAGTTTATTGTCATCTGACTGCACACATATACAACCCAACAATATCCCACCAGAGCACGGTGCTCCCACAAAACATACAACACACACTGCACATAAACCAAAATATTTCTATTGGTAAGTATGGTCATGCCCTTTGGTAGAAGGAACTAAAGCTCAGACTATTTTTGAAACAGGTAGATAATTTAAAAATCAGAGGTGCAAAGGGATTTGGGAGTCCTGTGCAGGATTTCTTAAAGGTTATCATGCAGGATGAGTCGGTGGTGAGGATGACAAATGCAATGTTAGCATTCATTTCAAGCAGACGGGAATATAAAAACAAGGATGTAATGCTGAGGCTTCATAAGGCCCTGGTGAGGTCTCACTTGAAGTATTGTGAGCATGTTTGGGCCTCTTATCTAAGAAAGGATGTGCTGACATTGGAGAGGGTTCAGAGGAAATTCACGCAGTGATTCCTAGAATGAAAGGCTTATTGTTTGAGGAGTGTTTGATAGCTCTGGGCCTGTACTTGCTGGAACTTAGAAGAATGAGGGGGCATCTCATTGAAAACTATTGAATGTTGAAAGGCCTAGATAGAATAGATATGGAGAGGACATTTCCTATGATTTGGGAGTCTAGGATCAGAGTGCACAGCCTCAGAATAGAGGGATGTCCATTTAGAATGGAGATGAAGAGGAATTTCTTTAGCCTGAGGGTGGTAAATCTATGGAATTTATTGCCAGAGGAGGCTGTGTAGGCCAGGTCAATTGGTGTATTTACGGCAGAAGTTGATTAGTCAGAACATGAAATGTTACCGGGAGAAAGCAGAAGGGTTGAGAGGAAAAATGGATCGGCTGAACAGACTCAATGGATGAAATGACCTAATTCTGCTCCCATCCCTTATAGTCTATGGTCTAATAGCTTAAAGTCTAAAATATCATTCAAAATGTATGCAGCACAGGTAAACAGCAACAGCTCACTGTCCGAGTGAAAAGACCTCGGTGGTGGCAGGATAGTCTCACAGCCTGGGGGAAGAAGCTGTTACCCAGTCTGGCAGTCCCAGTCCTGATGCTCCTGTACCTCCTTCCTGACTGTAGTGGGTCAAAGAGATTGTGGGATGGGTGGCAGGGATCCTCAACAATACTTTGGGCTTTTTGTCTGCAATGCTCCCAGTAAATGTCACAAATCAAGGGGAGGGGGGAGACCCTCTCAGTGGCTTTTACTGTCCTCTGTAGGGTCTTACGATCTGATATCTTACAGCTTTGGTGCCACATAATGATGTAGCCAGACAGGAAACTCTCAATAGTGTTCCTGCAGAAAGTTATTAGAATGGGGGTGGGGAGCTTTGCATGCCTCAATCTCCTCAGAATGTCTAGACATTATTTTTCTTAGTGTTTCCCTCCTTCTGTCATTCACAGGCTTTTCAAAACACTATTCTTGATGTTTTATTCATTTTAAACATAGTAGGGTCCTACAATTGAGACCAAGCATTGTAATCTGAATAGTTTGACATTGATTTATAAGCATACTAATAAAATTATAGCTCTAAAGGAATTATTCGGCAGGGATATATCATCATAGAAAGCTGACAGTCTTCAAGAGAGTCACATAAAGTTAGATGTTTCTCACACTTCCTCTCTCCCTGCATGGGATAGATCTGAAAGATCCCATGGCATAATCTGAAGAAGATGGAAAGGGGTTCATCCTCGTACCCTTCCCAAAATCAGTATCAATGAAACAGTTTTGAAGAACACTTCCCATCAGTCTGCAAGCATAAACATAAGCTTTTCATTCCCACTTTAACTCTGCACTCTAACCTCTCGATGTTCAACTTTCTGCACTGTTCCAATGGTAAGTTCTCAAGGAACCTTTCTTCTGTCTAGACATTTTGCAACCCTTGGGATTCAATATTAAATTTAACAGTTCTTTAACCGTCTGTCTCAATTTGTTTATTATTTTCCCGTGCCATCTCCATCTGCTGCTTTTGGAGGATAATTAACTTGAGAACTTTGGTCTACAATTTGTCACAGACATTATTTGCATTTTATCCCTCTTCTCTCCATCCCTTAACCTCTTACCAACTTCAAAAACTTCTTTTCTCATTCGAGAGATATTTGATTTAAAACACCAATTCTGTTTCTCTTCCCATGGATGCTGCTTGATACGTTAAGCGTTTTCAGGGTTTTCTACCTTTGGATTTGTAGTTCTGTAATCTTATTGTTTCATTACCCAAAACAGATTATTAATTTTATTGTCATGTTTCCAAGAGTGGAATGTTACTCTGTGTATATTGGTTGCTGCTTTTCCTGCATTATAACATTGACTGCTGTGAACCTCTCCATAATAATATAGAATACATTTTTAATATAATATATTAGGTGTGACGCAACTTATGATGTTCTTAGATTGTAAAAGATGTATGGTATATAAATAAAAGGATTGTGTTTTTCTTATATGCTCAACTGCTCTAAACAATCAGTGGCCCAAATGATAACTGGTAGTGTCCCGTGTTTAATTGTTGATCAGGTAATTTCCTAGTGCACATTTTATGTCACAGCTGACTAGGTAACTTCTTGAGTTTTTACTTCCCTCACCCAGAATAGTGGTGAACCCAATTGCAGAGACAAGTCACGCAAAATTGGAGGGGGAAAAAAAGGTTTCATTAGTTTCAAAGTAAATATGCAAAAATGATAAATCTGGTCTGCAGGTAGAGATTCTAAGTTGGAGAAAGGACAGTTTTGATGGTATCAGAAATGATCTGGCAATTTTAGATTGGGACAGGATGTTTTCTGGTAATGGTCTTGGTAAGTGGGAGACTTTCAAAAGTGAAATTTTGAGAGTACAAAGCTTGTATGTGCCTGTCAGAATAAAAGGTGAAGATAACAAATGTAGAGAACTTTGTTTTATCAAGAGATATTGAGGGCCTGGTTAAGGAGAAAAAAAGAAGGTGCATAGCAGATATAGGCAGGAACAAATGAGGTACTGATGAAGTATAAGGAATGCAGAACACTTAAGAAAAAGATCAGGAGGGCTAAAAACAGCATGAGGTTGCCCTAACAGACAAGGTGAAGGAGAATCCTAAGGAATTTTACAGATATGTGAAGAGCAAAAGGATTGTAAAGCACAAAATTGGTCCTCTGGAAGATCAGAATGGTAATCCATGTGAGGAGCCAAAAGAGAAGGGGGAGACTTAAATTTTTTTTTGCAACTGTATTTTCTCAGGAGACAGACACATGAGTCTACAGAGGTGAGGCAAGGTGGTATCAACTTCATGGACCCTATACAGATTATAGAAGAGGAGGTGGGTGCTGTCCTGAGGCAAATCAGAATCAGAATCAGGTTTATTATCACTGGCGTGTGACATGAAATTTGTTCACTTAGCAGCGGCAGTTCAATGCAATACATAATCTAGCAGAGAGAGAATAAGAAAATAACAATAATAATAATAAAAAATAAACAAGTAAATCAATTACAGTATAAGTAAACACGAGGAAATCTGCAGATGCTGGAAATTCAAACAACAACACACACAAAATGCTGGTGGAACACAGCAGGCCAGGCAGCATCTATAAGGAGAAGCACCGACGACGTTTCGGGCCGAGACCCTTCGGGACTTCGTCCTGACGAAGGGTCTCGACCCAAAACGTCAATGGTGCTTCTCCTTATAGATGCTGCCTGGCCTGCTGTGTTCCACCAGCATTTTGTGTGTGTTGGGTGTACAGTATAAGTAAATCGGGGTGGATAAATCCCCAGGGCCTGACAGGTGTTCCCTTAGACCCTACAAGAATAAGTGCACAAACTGCCAGGGCCCTAGCAGAGATACTTAAATCATCCTTAGCGATAGAAGAGCTACCAATGCATTGGAGGGTAGCCAGGCTTGTTCCTCTATTTAAGAAAGGTTCTAAACATAAACCAGGAAATTATGGGATGGTGAGTTTGGCAGCAGTTGTGGGAAAATTTCTGGAAGCTATTCTAAGGGACCAGATATATGTGTTTGGATAGTTGTTCGAGGAAGTTACCAGGCAAGTGGATGAAGGCAAGACAGCTGCTGCTGCCTACATGGCATTTGACAAGGTCCTGCATGGGAGGTTGGCCAAGAAGGTTCAGTCGCTCGGCATTCAAGATGAGGTAGTAAATTGAATTAGACATTGGTTTTGTGGGAGAAGTCAAAGAATGGCAGTAGATGTTGGTCTCTCCTACTGGAGGCTTGTGGTTCGCAGAGTACTGCAGGAATCAGTGCTGGGTCCATTGTTGTTTGTCATCCATATCATCGATCTGGATTAGTGAATTTGCAGATGACCCCCAGATCAGGGGTGCAGTTGTCAGTGAGGAAGGCTATCGTGGGTTGCAGAGGAGTCTGAATCAGCTGGGAAACTGGGCTGAGAAATGGTAGATGGAATTTAATCGTCATCCACCACCACCACTCCTCCAAGACTGAGAAAAGAAGGGAAGCAGGGAAGGTAGACAGGCTACTGAGGTGATTGCACTGAGAAAGTGGTCAGGGTGAAGATACCATGCCAAGCGAGTAGGCAGGGTAAAGTTCAAAGTAAATTGTTATCAAAGTACATAATACAGCCCTGAGATTCATTATTGGGCACACTCAATATACCTACAGCACAGTAACCAAATCAGAATCAATCAAAGACCCCGCAACTTGGGAGTTCAACCAGAGTGCAGAAGACAAATAGCTGTGCAAGTACAAAAAGAAAGAAATAATTGTAATAATAAATAAATAAGCAATAAATATCGAGAACATGGGATGAAGAGTCCTTGAAAGTGAGTCCATTGGTTGTCGTAACATTTCAATAATGGGGCAAGTGAAATTGAATGAATTTATCCCCTTTGGTTGAAGAGCATGATGGTTGAGGGGTAATAACTGTTCCTGAACCTGGTGATGTGAGTCCTGAAGTTCCTGTACCTTCTTCCTAATGGCAGCAGCAAGAAGAGAGTATGTTCCGGGTGGTGCCTCCTATCTGGGATATGCCTCCTGCAACCACCTCTTTGTTGTCCTAATCTCTGCAGCTTCACTCTTTAGCCTCTGCCTGTATCCAGGTAGGTAAAAGCCAGCCAGGTGATCCGATTTACCGAAATGCAGCCTGGACATGGAACAATACATATTCCTTGACTTAGTATAACAATAGTCTAGTGTGTTGGGGCCTTCGGTGCTACAGTTTACATGCTGATGGTAATCGGACAGGGTTTTCTTCAAACAAGCCTGGATGAAGTTCCCAACTGGAAAACACCACCAAAGGAGTAACCGTATCAGCAGAGGGATTGTGCCAATGGAATAACCATATCAACTCTTAATTAACTGGCTATTTAATTTACTAACAACTCTGGGTAGATGCCGAAGAACAATCCTTTTACCGTATCTACTTTACCCTCGATATCACTGCCTCATAGCATTTGATAACCTTGTCCTACCAGTGTGTTTGCCTCATATCCTTTGATGCCTTTGAATAACAAAAACAAAAAATCTGGCTTGAGAATCATGAGAGCTGGAAACTCAGTTTAGTACCCCAGGTGTCGTCATTCCACACCATGAGCCTCCGGAAGATCCTGTGTATTTTCTGGCCAAGAAAGATCTCCAACTATGCCCTACTCCTTCAGTGTCACCAAGAGAACATGACCATAATCATCATGAGGAGATGCTGGAGATGGATTGGGCACCTGATGAGAAGAGAGGACAACTCCATCACCAAGACAGCACTTCATTTGACCCGTGAAGGGCGGAAGAAATGCAGGACACCGAAGTCAACTTGTCATCATACCGCAGAGGCAGAAATGAGGACCCTGAACCACACCTGCGGCACAATAGAGAAGATGTCCAAGGACAGGCAGAGATGGAGGACCTTCATTGCTGTGCTAAATGCCAGTGGCTTAACAGGTAGTAACTAACAGAACAGGAAATGAATTACTTGCGTAATAATGGATTCAGTCATTCTCTGAACATCTATATTAAGCTAGCTGGACAGCAGACGGAGTGACTCAAAGCAAATTACGTATAATGAACTTGAAGTAAATTCATTATAACCTGAAGCAAATCATCGTGACTCCACTGCAACCTCACTGAGCTAATAATACAGGTGAAGCTTAATCCCTGACATTGAAGCTCAAATGAAGGCAACAAAAGAAAAAGATTCCTTTGAGAATGCTTATGAAAAATTAATAATAGCCAATATGTAATGCTGCCAGTGCTTTGAAAAACCCAAATCATCGGTATATACACTTGAAATTTTGTCATAGAGCATATCTAACACCGAGAATTAGACATCAAATGGGACTGGTTCCTGACCCATATTGCTCATTTTGCCCCCATGGAACTGTTGGCTCTTTTATAGATGTTGTATGGGAACGTCCAGGGGGTTTTGGTTTGTGGGGGAAGGTTATCAGTACTCTTACAGAACTAACGGGGGTACAATTACCAATGGACCCCACTGTACATCTTCTAAATGATGACTCCCACCTTTCCCTAATGGAAAAAACAAGCAAAATCTGGCTGGCAGGCCTGACTGCAGCTAAGACGATTGTAGTCCAGCGTTGAAACCTCCTCGTGATATTTCAAGTACTCACTGGCTTCGGAGCTTTTCAGACATTTCTTACCTGGAATTATCATCAGCAAGAGTACATAATGCATGACCAAACACAATCTTAATGTGGACAAATTTGATATCTAACTTAAAAGATCTTCTGTTAAAATAGGAATGCTCTGTCTGTGTATGCACTACTATTCAGTTGGCTGGTGGAGGGGAGAAGGATGGGGGGAGAGAGAGGGGTGGAGAGGGGGGTGGGGATGAGGGTTGGGGGTTGGCTGGGTTAAACAGTCAAAATGTAATCGGCAGCTGGTTGTATTGAATGTAATTTGTTGGTGTTGCAATAAAAATTAGTGATTTTTTTAAAATGGCCAATACGGAAATGAAAGCTGTATGTTATTTTGTTATTCTTTGCACATAAAAAATATACAAAAATATAGTTGGGAAACGTGGAAAAAGTGAAATCAAGGACACAAATCAATTAATATCACTAAAAAAGGTAAATATGTTCTGTGAAGGTAACATTGTGCAGAAGTACCGTCGGGGGAGTCGGGTTATCTGCGACTGTAAGGCTGGAGACAAGGGATCTTGGCCATCTTCAGGCACAGAGCTCGAGAAAAGCGACGTAACTGACTTTTAAAATCGTAAACTAGCGAGTTGATTGATATGTCTCCCTGCTCGCTGGAAAAATGGAGACATCTCTTCCTCCCTTATTAGGGAGAGAGAAAACCTGTGACATGTCGAATACCGGGTGAAACGCAAAGTCTTTGAGTAACTGTAAGTCTGTGTCTTTGCTATTGCTTTACTCACGCTTGAGTGCTCGGTGGCGGGGCGATACTTTTTTTTGCAGGTGGGGGAGGGGGATTATTGCTCGCTGCCACTTACGCATGGGAGGGAGGGGAGCTGGGGGGTAACTTTGGGGTTCAAACATTTAACTGTCATTCATTCTTTGGGGCACTCCTCTGTTTGCATGGATGGTTTTGAAGAAAAAGCATTTCAGGATGTACATTGTATACATTTCAATGACATTAAATTGTACCTTTGAAACTTTGAAGTAAAAAGGAGAGAGAAAATAGGGATCTGACGTCCAGCTAGCTTGATATCAAATACGAGAAAATGATAAAAATCCATTGTTAAGAAAGATATAGTGGTGCACTTTTCAAAACATCTCTTGATTAAACAGTCAACATAATTACCTGAAAGGAGAATATTTTAACTTATTTATTGGACATAAGGTAGAGAAAGGAGAGACAAATAATTTATAGTATTTAGATTTCCACAAAGCGTGCAGTAAGACGTAACATAAAAGCAGCAGAAAATAAAGATTTTGTGGAATTGAGGGTAACGTATTAACATGTACTGAATATTGGTTAACGACAGAAATCAGCAATGAACATCTTCTTGGTAAACCTTAAGTAGTTGACTTCCTCAGGGATCAGTGTAGAAGTCAGATACTTACAATCAATATTAATGACTTAGATTGAGTGTAAGTATGCTGACAATATAAAAATGCAGAAGTAATCTGTAAGGACATAAAGGAACACAGGCATTTTTAATGAGTGGATAAAACAGATAGCTGGCGGAGTATGATGCAGGGAAATCATCCCTTTTGCTGGGAATAGAAATGCCCAAAATATTTAACTGTTGTGAGGCAATACAGAGTTATAAAGAAAAAGATTCAAGAAGGTTCAGAGGTTCATTTTATTGTCAAAGTATGCATGTACAATACAAATACTTGTCTTCTCCAGACAGCCACGAAATATAGAAAGACCATGGGAGTCATTGAAAGGAAAGACATCAACTCCCCCCCTCCCCGGCACATAAAAGAAAAATAAACACAACTCACAAACCTCAAAATTCCCCCACAGAAAAAAAACACAACAATAGCATCAAATCCCCCCACCCCCACCCCGCAGGGAAAAAGAGACAATAGCATCAAATCCCCAACCCCTCTCCCATAGAAAAACAACAGTGACAGTAACAATCATCGACTCCCCCAACTCACAGAAATGAACGGCGACAGTAGCAGCAACCCCCCCCCCCCCACACACACACATAATACTTACAGATCACCCAGCTGCCAATCAGCCTAAGAAAGAAAATGCAGAAACACTGAAGGAGACCAACAGTCCAGTAATCACATTTGTCTCAGAATGTCGAAAACAACTTTCTGTCAGCATACGAGAAGAGCAGCCACACAAACTTAGTCCTTCCGTGAAGATTGACCGTGTGGGTCTGAGCGCTACTGACCGTCGTTGCCCCAGTGGCCTCCATTGAAGATTGAGATATTGGCACGTGAGCACAGCAAAACATTCGCAATGCAAATTGAATGTTGGAGTTTATTAGGACCATGGTGCATAATAGTACGGAAATCTTGAAAAACCGTAGAGGGCTTTGGTGAGAACACACCTAAAATATTACATCACGATCAAAATCAGAATCAGGTTTAATATCATCGGCATATGTCGTGAAATCCATTGTCTTTGCGACAGCAGTACGTTGCAATACAAAATAATAAAAACTGAATTATAGTGAGTAGGGCAAAAATAGAAATCATAAAACTAGTGAGGCAGTGTTCATAGGTTCAGCGTCCATTCAGGAATCAGGTGGCAGAGGGAACGGAGGTCTGTGAGTTGGATGTTCATGCCGGCAGGCAGGAGATAACAATAGATAACATTATTTAGTGAGAAAGGGGTTGCTTTATTTATTCAGTTATCTGACATCAGGTAAAATTGTTTAGGAGTTCACTTCCTTCAAGGTATTTACAAAACTACACACAGGAAACAATCCTTATCTAATTAGGATGCTCAATATCAATTTATGTAACTGAGTATGCATATTCGCCTGATTAAAGTCCAGTGAATGGACGTGTAGCCTTGGTGCAATGTACAGGGTGGGTGAGAAGTCAACGTACATGACACCAGGTTATCATGATCAGCCACTTCCATCTGTCTGACCTGGTGCATCACTGAAAAAAAATCTGCTGCTTGCCTGACCATAGTAACAAGTTGCATGGCCAATTATCTGCTGAGAGTTTGTTTGTCAATGAAAGCTGCTTTGCCTCTTGGAGCCAAGGTCACTTTTAGACAATGTAGGAAACGGAGTATAAATAGAGTCAGATGTGGCCAGCCCATTTGGTGTTCTGAGAGCTGGAGACAAGTATATTTGATCTTCTCTCAGCCAATCATTCATAGCACATCTACGACAACAATTGCATCGGAGTGTTGCAAGCTGGGGGCTTCAGTTTCCGGTTAAGATCAGAACTGTACTGAGCTGCTAACATCATTGCGTTGTGCTACTTGAGTGTTAAGTTCAGAGCGACTTCAACTTGGCAGTGAGGAGGTTATGGCTTGTGTCAGCCTTCTGCTCGATAAATGCCAGTGTGTTTCTGGAATGCGACAGAGTGCGATCTTATATGCTATCCTGAGCCAGCAGAGAGACCTGAAGTTCTCACATCACAGCTGCTCCTGCGAAACCAGGCAAACGGTTTGTTTGAGAACTCCGCAGGTTACCTGCCAGACGGTATCCGGTGTGCTGGTGAAGACAGTAAGTTTTATGAAGAACCTTCCTTCGTTCCACCACCTCCCCAGAGCAGACCAGTTGCTGTTACTGGAAAGCTGCTGGACCCCGTTGTTCCTGTTGGGATTGGCTCAGGAGAGAGTGAGCTTTGACGTGATAGAGACCCCAGGCCACAGTATGCTGAAGAGAATCCTGCTGAATGGGCAAGGCCTGGTCAAGACAGGGAAAGAGGAAAGGAGGCAGCCAACACTTGCTGATGTACAGAGAGTGAAAATGTGTCTGCACAAGTTGTGGGGCTTGGATCTGAATCCAACAGAGTATGCATATCTGAAAGGAACAATCCTCTTCAACCCTGGTAACTTAACATTCTTTATTTTTTGCTTTATTCTAGTATATGTAATGAACTAAAGGAATTGTAATAGTGCCATATTTACACAAAAAATATTGAGGTTGTCTGTTTTATTTGGTGCTCCCAATGTGGCCTCAACATAAGTTAGGGGATCACCTTGTCAAGCACCCCCCACTGTCTGCCAAAAGCATA
This sequence comes from Hemitrygon akajei, assembly GCF_048418815.1. NCBI lineage: Eukaryota > Metazoa > Chordata > Chondrichthyes > Myliobatiformes > Dasyatidae > Hemitrygon > Hemitrygon akajei. The sequence goes on along the minus strand of NC_133155.1, from coordinate 7,238,609 downwards.
ATTTCCTGGTGTCCAACCATTTCAACTCCTATCCCCATCCCATCATGTCAGTCCATGGCCTCCTCTTCTGCCACAGTGACGCCACTGTCAACTTGGAGCAGCACCTTATACTCCGTCTGTTAGCCTCCAACCTGATGGTATCAACATTGATTTATCTTTCCGGTAATTTTTTCCCTCCCTCTTCCCTCTTGTTTAATTCCCCAGTCTGGCCCACTTCTTACCTTTCCTCCTCCCCTGCCTATCACCTCCCCCGAGTCCCCTCCTTCCTCCCTTTCTCTCACAGTCTGCTCTCCTCTCCTGTCTGATTCCTTCTTCTCCAGCCCTTTACCTTTCCCACCCACCTGGCTTCACCTTCTAGCTTGACTTCCTTCTCCCTCCCCCCCCCCCCCCCACAACCTTTGTATTCTGGCGTCTACCCCCTTCCTTTCCAGTCCTGATGATTGGTCTCGGCATGAAATGTCGACTGTTTATTCATTTCCAAAGATGCTGCCTGACCTGCTGAGTTCCTCCAGCTCTTTGTGTGTGTTTACACAAAATAAATTAGTTTACAGGAGTCCAACAGTAATATTCTTGTGACTGGGAACATTAACAGTGAGGTGACACAGAAGTTAGAGCTACTGCTTCACTGCTTTAGTATCCAGGGCTTGATTTTATCTGTGTGGAGTTGTGTTCTCTGTGTGAATTTCCATAGATTTCTTTCCAAATCCCAAACGTGAGATGGTAGGTTAGCTGGCTAACGCAAACTATGCCAGCTGGAGTGGCAAAAGCTAAGTCAACAGGGAGTGTGTGAGAAAGGGAGAGAGAGAGAGGGGAGGGACAGAGGGCGGGAGGTAGAGAGAGAGAGGAAGTTAGTTGCAGGGCTACAGGGGAAAAAATGAGAGGGAATTTGGTTGGGATTGTGCTATTGAGAGCTGGCACAGATTCAGCGGACTGAACCCTTCTTTATTGTACTAAGTAAATACTGAATGTCAGCGGCAATTTGAGCTGGAGGTTCACAGTCTGGAGGTACTGTCAATTTTTGTCAAAAATAATTATGCATTTTGGGGGGTTGTGTGATTATTAATAATTCCTGATAATATTTTTAGAATTCCTGTCTTTCATTGTCCTGCAGTATTTCCACCACTTTTGGGGTGTCTGCATTCTCAACGATTTAAACTGCCCGATTTTCTGGTTATGAATCCTTACTGTGATGCCAAACCCAAATGAGGATTAAAGTAGGGACTCTTTTTTGGATGTAACCTCTCAGGGTCAAATGGTGTTAAACCTAAATCACAGAGTATCCTGGAAACAAAGTAAATGAATATGATACTCATTTTGGACAGATGAAACTAATTCTGAACCAACTTGAAGGTCAGATCCTTTCAATAAAAAGCTCTGATTCTTCATAGGCCTGCTGCCTCTAGCTCCATTGCATGGGCTTTGCATCTGATCTTGCTTGTGCTTCTATCTTTTATAGATCTACCTGGACTCCGAACTCCTGATTACATTGAAAGCCTTCAGCGCGAGGCACAGCGCGTACTCCACAAGGTCCTGATGCCTCTTCCTTCCAAGGACGACAGCTGCTTTGCCCAGGTTTTACTCACCGTCTCCAGCCTGAAGACCATCAGTGCTGATCTCATAACAGAACTCTTTTTCAGGCCAGTGATCGGAGCAGCCGACATGAGTGAGCTGCTGCTAGAGATGCTTTATAACCAGTCAAGCACAGCCACCATCATTACTGCTAATGGACTGTTTGTTTGAGTCCCTGCCTGGCCAAGCCTCTCGGCGCACCCACATCACTCGGTCACTCCTACATTATAGCCTTCCTACAACACCTGCCCACTCGAGCCTCAGTACTCACCCATGCCCTCTCCCACTTATACTTGACCGTTCTTTCACTGATTAACCTTGTCAAATGCCCTTCTGCACCTCTCTGCTGCTAATGCAGTTCCTGTTCTCATCACTGCTCCTGCCCTGTTCTATGTTGGACTACCTCATTACACATCCCTCGCCCACCGAGATCTCCCTGCTCATTTGTAGAGCCACAACCCACTCACACCTTAAGGACCATCCACGTTTCCCTTCCTTTTGCTGCCACCTGCTGTTCCGTATTATTTTCTATCATGAATAAAAATATTGTACTTATTTTAAACAGTTTATTACCTTTACTGAATCAAAGTTCAAAGTAACTTTAGTAACCAAGTGCATACAGTATTTGTCATCATATACAACCCTGAGATTCATTTTCCTGTGGGCATACTCAGTAAGTTTATAAAATAATAACCATAACAGAATCAATGAAAGATCAAGCAACTAGGGGTTCAACTGGAGTTCAGAAGACAAGCTATGCAAATCAACAAGAAGAGATAATAATAATAATAAACAAATAAACAATAAATATCAAGAACATGAGATGAAGAGTTCTTGACAGTGAGTCCATTGGTTTCAGGAACATCTCAATGTTGGGGCAAGTGAATTTTGGTTGAAGGGTACAATGGGTGAAGGGTAGTAACTGTTCCTGAACATGGTGGTGCGAGTCCTGAGGCTCCTTTACCTCTTCCAGGATCGCAGCAGCGAGAAGAGAGCATGTCTTGGGTGGTGGGGGTCCCCAATGATGGATGCTGCTTTCCTGCGTTTCACGTAGATGTGCTCAACGTCCATACGCTTATTGTTAACTCAAAGTGACACATGGGTAGACACTGTAGCCATTTCATTCCAGTTGCCCCACGGATATTAGGCAATTGCTTAAGCCCAAATGGGGAGAGGGCAGGAGAATGGGGTTGAGGAGGATAATAAATCAGCCATGATGGAATGGTGGAGCAGACTTGATGGGCCAAATGGCCTAATTCTGCTCCTATGTCTTATGGAATCTAAACTCCTCTCATGCTCATCATTTAGGAAAAGTAATAGCCATACAGCCCTTTGAAACTAACTGCTTGTCACGTGTCAAATGAGTTAATGGTAAGATGGTGAATCTAGTGTGTAGGACAAGAAATCAACAAAACGGTAACTACGGGCAGCATCTGTGGAAAGAGAAACAGTTAATCAATCCTAAGACAGAGAGAAATACATTAGTCCGGGTAGCAGTAAAGTGTTGGTGAGACAGATAATTTATTGTTGATGCGATTGTGGTATACCGAGGCGTGCTCAGCAGGCCAGACTGTAGACAGGAAGGAAGAAAAAGGAATGGCAAGCAGAAATGCTTCTTATGCAAACAGAAAGCAAGTTATCCAAACTTAAAAGAATGCAATATTAAACCTGGGAAGCTGCACTGTGCACAGATAGAAGGTGAATTGCTACACTGGGTCACAGAAAGAGAGATCAGCATGGGAATGGGACAGTGAATTAAAATGTCAAGCAAACTAGGAGCTAAGGGTCATGTTTGTAGACAGAGTGCAGATGCCCCACAAAGCGATCTCTCAACAATGGGGAGATGGCCACCATCCTGAGCATAGAATGCGGCATACTAGATTGGGAGAACCCCCAAGCGGAGGTTCTTCCAATCTACTGTCGTGGCTTGGAGGCTTGCGTGCCTCAATGACCCAAAGAGCTACGTTGTCTGGAGTCAGGGCTTTATGCTTTGGCTCTTGGTAGGGTCACCCATGCCAAACAGGTCAAACGGTAGAGGCCAGATTAAGAGTGGTCTACCAGACCTCAGGATTCAGGGGTTCACCTCAGGGCTAACAACCCTGAAAGGTAATACAAAGTGGTTACAGAAACAGCAATGAAGAATCTGTCTACGTCTGAGTGTGACGGTATTCCTGAGTCTCCACCCAGGACTTGCATGATTTGACAGTGGCAAAAACCGGGAGGAAGCTAGTGACATGGTGAAAGAAGCCCTGAACACCACCAGAGATGGAGGATCTTCATTGCTGCCTGAAATGCCAGTGGCGTAACGGGCAGTAAGTACGTAAGTAAGATTGGAAAAGGTGCAATTGTATAGTTGCTTAGCCTGGAGTGTATATTTAAAATATACAAGTACAAGTACAAGTGAAGAAAAAGATTTGGGGAATAAAAGATAAATTGAAGTAAATAAGTGCACAGGAATTGGATAAGTATGTTTATGGGTAGGAGCAAACATGAACGTGTTAAGATACAAACACCTACATAGGATTACACACATTATTTTGGTCAAGAAAGAAATGGACGAGAAGAGATACATGGAAATTATTATTCAACCACTATTATTACTAATTTTAAACAACTATTATTATTATTTAGTTTAATAGTATGGAATTACAATTGCACATAAGTATCTATTTAAGTGCCTAATTATTTTTCTTTTAATATCATCTCAGTGTGTACTTGTGAGTGTATATATCGATCTATACATATATAAAAATGGAAAAGACTTTATATGTAATAAAAGTTTGTGTAATACTTGTGAATACCTTATCCAAATAAAAAAATCCTGAAGAGTGGGAAAAAGCAAAAGGACCAGAGGACACCTGTGGTTGTACAGGATAATGCCATAAAAGAATAAAACCTATACACTTTGAAACATGCGGTGAGATATGTCATTTGCGTCAAATCAATTCTGCGAGAGTTGTGCTGGGGTCAGCCTACAAGTGTCACCACGCTTTAGACAACGACACTGCACACCCACAATTTACTAACCCTAAACCTAGTTGTACGTCTTTGGAATCTGGGAGGAAACCAGAGCACCTGGAGGAAACCCACACGGGTCACAGGGAGAACATACAAATTCCTTACAGGCCATGGCAGGAATCGAGAAGCAATTCCCTATGAAATGCTGAGAGGGAGGGGAATATGTGTCTCACAGTGGAATCTTGCTGGGGGTGGTGGAAAGTGCAAAAGATGAAAGGTCAAATACAGATACTGGTGCCGTGGAAGTTAAACTTACTCTGTAGAAAGGGAGAAGGGGTGAGAGTAGAGGTGAGAAACGGATGAGGTGTGGCCAAGAGCTCTGTGTAATCTGGTAGAGGAGAAGCCATGGTTAAAGAAGGAAACCGTCTCACAGGCACCTGTGTGGAATGTCTCATTATCAGAACAAAAACGATGGAGGAGGAGGAGGAGGAATTGGGTGAATGGAAGAGTCCTTGCGGGAGATTTCATCAGGAGATGTACCTGTACAATCAAGGTGGCTGTGGGAGGTGGAGCGCTTGTAGTGGATGCTGGTGGCTAGTCCATCCTGTGGAGATCAAGAGCATCAGAGAGGGAAGAGTAAAATGTGAAGGTGACAAAATTGAGTGGAAAAGTGGAATTTTTGAGTTTTGCATTAATGCAATTCTAATTATCGTTCCCCCTTCTTCCCAGTCCTGATGAATGGGCTCTGCCCTAAACGTCGACTGCTTGTTCATTTCCATAGGCGCTGCCTGACCTGCTGAGTTCCCCCAGCATTTTATCTGAGTGTTTCCTTGGACTTCCAGCATCTGCAGACTTTCTCGTGTTTATAATATTTTGTAACTTCAAATCTGTCAACTAACTCAAAGGAAAACAAGCGCCGACAGACGCGAGCGTTAGTTTGTTCTTTATTTTAAGCGAGGCGCGCACATATCACGTGTAGCGTCATGACGTATGCAATTCACACGTTTTTATACCTATAACCCGTAATTATTATATAAACACCAAAGAATGCTTAATCAAAAATTATATTTGCAAGATGACTCATATATTACTTAAATATTAAATACACAACAATTTCCCGTATTTTCTGCTTCTATTTGAGATTTCTAGCATCTGTATTTTTGGGATGTTTGTTATATTTCCTCAAACTGAGTTCTTTGCACAAAACCCTTAGATTGTCACTGCTCAATACTGATCAAATGCGGACGGTATCGTCTATTTTCTTACAACCAACTGTTCGAAAGTTTAAAAAGAATGCCAAAAGCCTTGTATACATTGCTGTTGATCAGACCCTTATCTTCAAAGGATGTAGGCAAAGTAGAACCCTTATTTCTAAAGATTCTTTAAAGTCGCAAAACAGCCCGAGGCACCTCACAGGCGAGTTATTAAATTAAATTCAACAACAAATTTGGTCAAACTGTTTTGAGGTTAAAAGCAGCACTTTAAATGAAGGGAGGGAAAGAGGAGAGAGGACACACACACACACACACACACACACACACACACACACACACACACACACACACACACACACACACACACACACACACACACACACACACACACACACACACACACACACACAAACAATGCAGGGAATTAATTTATGAGCACAGGGACAAGGGGGCTGAGAGTACTGTACTGTCACCAAAAATGGCGCAATTAAAATTGGAGACGTAAAGGCCAGAATTAGAGATGCAGCGATATCTAAGGTTACAGAGTGTTAAAGAAGAGGGAAGATGCCAGGCCAACTGGGACTTAAAAATTATAAAGTGAATTTTGCAATAAAATGATTAATTTGATATTGGCAGATTGTAGCACTGGGGAGAAATGATGGCGTAACATTTGAACGTCACAAGCATGCATGAAATTATGCATTTCCCCTTAAGCCCTTTAATTTTTTGTTTCAAATCCATGACTCTTTATTTGCCAAATTAATTAATTTCTTCCCAGTTGTTCTATCAAAATTCATGTTAATTCTCTAAACCCTAATTGTATTCTGGCAATTCTTCAGTTTCATCCCGTTTTGCCACGTCCCCTTGTGGAAATTATTATTAATAATTACTTTATGATTCCGAGTGGGAAATTCTTTCGTTACAACAGCAACATTTAAAGACACACAGCAGTGTGAAGACCTAACTAATAATAAAGTGCAAAATAATAATACATACAGAGTACAATAACAATTTACAATTATTAAGCAATAACAATGTACGAAATAATAAAACAGATACCATTGTACTTATGTGAAGCTTAAGCAGTCGTTCGGAGCAATATGCTGTAAACTTGACATAATAAATGTTTAGACGGAAAATTGCACAAATTAAAATAAAAATGTTTGGGATGTTGAAACTGCGCAATCATTTCACTCGCGTTACAATCTGCCATTATCAAACATGGCGAGCTCGACCTTTCACTCCAAACGGCTCGTGCGCATGCTCTAGATTGCCCGTCTGCAAGATGGCGAACAAAGCTTGTGCTTATGCTGTGGTGAGGAACATTCCGCAGCAGCTCCGCGCTGCTGATCTCCGCCTGTACTTCTCACAGTTCACCGAGAGCGGCGGCTTCAGCTGCTTTCACTACCGGCATCGGCCCGAGCGGCAGCGGCACCAGGGCTCAGGGCGAGAAGGGCAGGACCGGGCACTGACCTGCTGTTGCGTGGTGAGGCTTTCGGCCGAGCGGGCCCCGCAGTTCCTGCGAATGTACGACGGCAGCCAGTGGGTCGACAGGGCCGGGGACTCGCTGCGGGGACTCTGCCACATCCACATCGTCAGAGTCGGGGAGGTGACAGGTGAGTACGGAGTCAGAATCACTGCGAGAGTCCAGAGTAAGTTAATATCAAAGTGTATATAACGTCATCATATACAATCCTATGATTCATTTTCTTGTGGGCATACTCAATAAACCAATAGAAATAACCTGAACAGATTCGATGAAAGACCGCCCAACTTGGCCGTTCAGCCAGTGTGCAGAAGATAACAAACTGTACAAATACAAAAAGAGATAATAATGTAAATAAATAAACAATAAATATCGAGAACATGATGAAGAGGCCTTGAAAGTGAGTTCATAGGTTGTTGGAACAGTTCAGTGATGGGGCGAGTGATTCCTTGGGTTTAAGAGCCTGATGATTCCTGAGTTCCCTTTATTGCCTTGTGAACATATTGTCATATGTTCAGACAACACATAAATTATACAATACAATGAAGAGAAAATCAGAATCAGGTTTATTATTACCAGCATGTGTCGTGAAATTTGTTAACTTAGCAGCAGCAGTTCAATGCAATACATAATATAGAAGAAAAAATAATAAGTAAATCAATTACAGTATATGTATATTGAATAGATTAAAAATCATGTAAAAATATATCAAAAAAAGTGAGGTAGTGTTCATGGGTTCAATGTCCATTTAGGAATCGGATGGCAGAGGGGAAGAAGCTGCTCCTGAATTGCTGAGTGCGTGCCTTCAGGCTTCTGTACCTCCTACCTCGTGGTAACAATGAGAAAAGGGCACACCCAGGGTGGTGGAGGTCCTTAATAACAGACGCTGCCTTTCTGAAACAACACTCCTTGAAAATGTCCTGGGTACTTTGTAGGCTAGTACCCAAGATGGAGCTGATTAGATTTACAACCTTCTGCAGCTCCTTTTGGTCCTGTGCAGTAGTCTCTTCCCCCCACCACCACCATACCAGACAGTGATGCAGCCTGTCAGAATGCTCTCCATGGTACATCTGTAGAAGTTTTTGGGGAAGACTGAAAAACAAGATAGAGACAAGTCTATCATAGTGACAGGAGGTCTGTAGTGTTCTGTTACTTAGGTAAGATTAAGGTTGGGTGGGTCAGTTCAAAACATCCGGATACAGACAGGGTTTTAACACGAAGCATCAACATCTCCTTTCCTTCACAGATGTTGCTCGACCTACTGAGTTCCTCCAGTGAATTTTTGCTCCAGTTTCCAGCGTCTGCAGTCACTTGTGTCTCAGTTCAAAAACCCGATGATTGTGAGGGAATCATTGTTCCTGAGCCTGGTCGTGTGAAACTTGGTGTTTCTGTACTTTCTATTTCAAGGCAGCAGCAAGAAGGCTTGACCTGGATGGTGCATATCCTTGATAGCTGCACCTTCTTGAGGCAGCACCTCCGGAAGACATTGTCAGACATAAAATGTTAGAATGGGAGTATCTGTGAGAGAGGAGCACTTTGAAATAGGATCAAGAACACAAGGGAATGAAAAAGAAAGGTGAATCATTAATTAGAAAAAAAATCTCAGCTTTCCTCTTCAGTGATGCTGCCTTACTTCAAAGTTTAAAGTAAATTTTTATCAAAGTGTATATAAGTCACCATATACAACACTGAGATTCATTTTCTTATGGGCATTCCCAGTAATGGGTGGCGGGGCAATGTTATGTATTTCTATGTTATATTGACTATTGTACATACTATTTGTTACAAATTGCACATTTAAACGTAAAGATTTTTACTGGTATATGGAGGATGTAAGTAATAGTCAATTCAATTCAAAGAAGGTGTAAGGCGCTTCTTCCGTCTGCTAGCCTGCAGGCCACCCTTGGGCAAGGTGTAGCACCCACTTAAACCTCCCCCCCACCCCCTGGTCATAGTCACGTTAGGCCATGGGAGCAGGTGGTGGATGGTCGTATGAGCAACAGGTGCAGATCACAAGTCCTGGTTATGCGACACTGATGCCAGGCAGACAATCTCTGAAGAGTATTGATAATGGCTGGGCTCACCTGCCTTGTGAAGACACTGCCCTGAAGAAGGCAATGGCAAACCACTTCTGCAGAAAAACTTGCCAAGAGCATCATGGTCATGATCACCCATGTTATATGACATGGCACATAATGATGATGTCATATGACATAGCACATGGTGGTAATTCACTGTAAATACAAGAAAACAATAATATCGATGAAAGACCACACCCAATAGACAAACAACCAACGTACAAAAGACGCCAAACTATGCAAATACAAAAAGGAAAGGAAAAAAGTAATAAATATCAAGATCATGAAATGAAACGTCCTTAAAAGTGAGTTCATAGGTTGCGGGAACAGTTCAGTGATAGGCCGAGTGAAGTTATCCCCACTGGTTGAAGAGGCTGATGGTTGAGTGGTAATAATTGTTCCTGAACCTGGTGGTGTGGATCCTGAGGCTCCTGTACCACCTTCCTGATGGCAGAGACAAGAAGAAAGCACATTGCACATTCTTTTTACATTCGTGAAAGAATGAAGGCAGGTGGTATTGAAGGGCAGCAGGGGTTAATGGTGAAGAACAGAAGTATAGTAGAAGTAAGATGGCTGGTGGTGTAGTGGCATCAGCACTAGACTTCTGGGCAAATGGTCCTGGGTTCGAATCCGGCTGGCTTCTTGCACACTTTCCATCTATGTTGGGATCAAGTGGTTCTTGTACTTACTGTGAATTACCACCATCATGTGCTGAAAAAATAAACAAAAATACTAAAGATGTGCCACAAGGTATAAAGAGGAAGAACATAGGAAGAACATAGTAGAAGTAAAGAAGTAAGATGGCAGGAATGTTAGAGAAGACCAAGGACAAAAGTTATATTGGGATTGGGATGCGGAAGCTGACGAGTAATGAAAGTCAAGGTGGAAGGGGTGGGAGTGTGGCGCTGGGCATGTTTGCATGTGTGGATCTTAATGCTATTCCGATTTCTTCTGTGAAAGGTTATTGTTGAGTCCCAATGCAGGTTTCAATCTGAAACATCAATAATTTCTTTCCTCACATGGGTACTGCTTGATCTACTGAGTTGCCCCCAGTTCTTCAGATTCCAGCATCCGTAGTCTCTTGTATTCTCATTGCTTTTTCTCTCTGTTAAACAGATTCGGACATTTCATACAGAACAAGAAAGGAGCTTCGGAGTCGGAGAGCCCTGAGTGAAACTTTCACAACTGAAGATCTGTCCAGATTGGCAGAACTAAACCCTCCAGCAGTAATGCCCAATGGGAATGTGGGAACGCCGCTGAGGGTCTTCCTCGAATTGATCCAAGCTTGTCGTCTACCTCCCCGTGTCATCACCAAGCTCTGCTTGAAGTTCCCCAAGACAAGCTCTAATAGGCGTTACGGGAATGTTCCTTTCCTGTACCAGAATTCAACCTCACGGCAGGTTGAAAGATGGACTGAGACTGAAGCAGCAGAAGAGAACCAACAGCCAGATTCAACTCCTCCCTTCCTGGAGCTGCAAGAGGCAGTGCATGAGAAATCTCCAAAGAGAAGTGAAGAGGAAGAGGAGTCCCATTCTGAGGATGTAAGTAGCATTTTCATGTCGTAAGTGAGTTGAGAATCCATAGTGAAGGAGGACCATTGCACCCTGATAACCCCAAGGGACGTCCTTGGGGTAGGTGGAGCTCGGCCTTTGCCTCAGCTTCAGTTGAGGAACCTATCACCGTTGCTGATTGCAATGCAGGAGTCCGAACAGAGCCTTCTACTTGGAAACTGAGCACTGTTAGTAGTTCTTAATTTTGGCACCCTATCTTCCCTGGTAGGGATATTTCAACAGTAGTTAGCCACAGGAAAGTTAATTTTATTTTAGGGATACAGCACAGAATAGGCCCTTCCAACCCTTTGAGCTGTACCGCCCAGCAACCATCGGTTCAACCCTAGCCTAATCACGGGACAATTTACAGCGACCAATTAACCTGCTAACCTTTGGACTGTGGCAGGAAACCAGAGCACTGGGAGAAAACCTACACATTCCATGGGGAGGATGTACAAATACAAATGCAAGTTCTCATCCAACGGTGACATTCCTTTGTTTATTTCCAGGATGACGATGAGTGTGAGGAATGGGAGCGACACGAAGCATTGTATGAGGATGTTACAACCCAGGATCGGACAAAGGAGCGACTGTTTGAGGAAGAAATTGAGCTAAAATGGGAGAAAGGAGGTTCCGGCCTGGTATTTTATACAGATGCACAGTTTTGGCAAGAGAAAACAGGTGGGACATGCTTGTTATTTTTGGTCAGAAGACTTCAGTAGTTGAGACCAGGGCATGTTGTGGGTAGGCATTGATGGTTGGTTTGTTTAGGGTTGACTTTTGCTCTATATTTCAGATTTTGATGAGGAGACGGCAGATGACTGGGATGTCGATATGAGTGTATACTACAACAAAGGGCAACCGGGAAGGCAAGGTAATTTATGCATCTCTCATCTGTTTGATTTGTAATTGGAACTTAGAATTTTATACGCCTGATTCCTTTTGTAGACCTTTGCAAATACAACGGAGTTAACCTGATTCAATTGTTAGATAAACTATCATCTGCGTTAATGAATTGAGTATAAATGCACAACATTCAGAAATGTGAAAAGGAAACTGGATCAAATTAAAGGAACCTAAGAGGATGATATTGTGGAAACTGAGCCTAAAATTCCTGTTTGTGTAGACTTATTGAGCACTGCACCTTGTCAGGTGTTTAGTGACTGACACAGGTGTAGTGGCTGCGTGTATGGTTACTTAGGGACTGCAGCAGCGTGCAGTGGCTAGCAAATTTGCCATTTGCAGTGTGCTTTAGATTGCATGTCTATAGTTACTTTGTTCTCTGCAGTCCGGTACAGATTGTGCGAACTACCAGACGCAGCAAGATGCTGTAAGGGCACTGTGAACTGTGCACACAGTACCATGCAGACTATTGGCCACATTTCCTGCAGGGTACAGAATAGTGCACACTTTAGGGTCTGTTTCTTCTCGAGTGCACAATGCAGGCTATGAAAAACTATGTTGCTTGGTGCGCATGTGTGCATTGGGTGGTATTAAGTGGGCTGGAGGAACTAGTCCTGTCTAGTATGGCACATCATGACTGTGGCTGTTAATCATATGAAGTGCGGCACTTGGCTGGAGATCCTGCTTTTGAACCAAAAAGGAAGAACTTCTCTCAACTTCACTTGCCCCATTATTGAAAAGTCCACACAACCATTGGACTCACTTTCAAGGACTCTTCATCGCGTGTCCTCAATATTTATTGCTTATTTATTTATTATCATTGTTTCTTCTTTTGGTATGAGCATACTTGTCTTCTGCACTCTGGTTGAACGCACCAGTTGTGCGGTCTTTCATTGATTCTGTTATAACTATTATCCTATAGATTTGTTGAGTGTGCCCGCAGGAAAATGAATCTCGGAGTTGTATATGGTGACATATAGGTACTTTGATAATATTTGAACTTTGCTGCACATACTGCACGAGCTGTAGGGCCACTGGAACAGGACATCAGTGCTCGTCTGCCCTTTTGTCTGTGGAATGCAATGTCCCCTTTTTTCTTACGGCCGCACGAACTGTAATTGCTCTGAATAGGAAATTTTTCACATGCCCTGAAAACTGTGTGGCAACTCTTGTAATATGTATACTATGGATACTTAGAATGAAAATTGAAATATCAAATAATTGTTAATTTATTGAAGGATATAATGAAATACAGTACAGAAAAGAAGGTTGTTCATGTTTAGTAAACTTTTACTTGACTGTCCAGCTGTGTGGCAGCAAAGGCAGTGTGCACGGGAACATTTCAGTTGTTGTGTGGCCACTCACCCACACAGCTTAGAGGGAAGAGTGGTGGAATGGCACTGCGTGGTCTGCTTCCTTCTGTGTGCAGCAGGGATTAGGACCTCTTGTAATGCCTTATACAATAGGGTTCTTTCACGCAGTGTTCAGGGATAAAATTCAAAGTCTGTGTTTTGTGCTTTGCAATGTTACAAGTTTCTACTTTCCCTTGATATGAATGGTGATAATTTGTAATGATCCCTCAGACACACTCAGTGAGAAACAAACATGTAAACTGGCTATAGTTCACAAACTGACCATTAGCCATCAATTTACTACTTCTTAAGCCCGTCACTCGAGAACCCTCGGCCTCGGGTCTGTCTTTCAAGTCCAGGTGTAGCCCATCTATGCGTCTTGTAGGTGAAGATCCTTTCTCTCCCAGGAATGAGGTCTTTGGAGCTTCTGTTGGCATTTCTGCAGCCCTGGGTTTTCTACAGGATGGGGTTGCTAGACCCGTGCCCAACCCTCCTGCTTTTGCAACCAGGTTTGGGACCGTCCATGGTGGAGTTCTGCCCATTTACGCTAATATATTCATCCCAATTTTCATTCTCTATATTCCCATCAATATTCCCCCTACCCTCCAAAATCTCTCACTCACCTGCACACTAGGGACAATATATAGTGGCCATTTAGCCACCCACACGTTGATCTTTGGGATATGGGAGAAAGCAGAGCACCCAGAGGATATCCATGTGATTCCAAGGAGAAAATAAGGCACGGCGTGGTAGTGTAGTAGTTAGCGCAACACTTTACAGCACCAACAACACGGGTTCAATTCCTGCCGCTGTCTCTAAGAAGTTTGTACGTTCTCCCCCGACTATATGGATTTCCTTCAGGTGCTCCAGTTTCTTCCTGCAGCCCAAAGTCGTACTGTTTGGTAGGTTAATTGGTCACTGTATGTTGTCCTGTGATGGTCAAACTGGGGATTGCTGGGTGGCACAGCTCGAAGGGCCTATTCCGTGCTGTATGTCAATAAACAAAAATAAACAGGCAGCATCTGTGGTCAAAGGCACTGTGAGGAAGCTTCTCTACTGACTGTGCCACTGGAAGGATTCCATTCTTCACAGATGTTACAACTGCTCAAAGGTTTTGGTGTTGATTGATTTTCTGATCAAGTTCTGCAGAAACAACTGTGAAGTAAATTTCTTTTGAACTTTCCACAGATGGAGGTGATAAAGATTCCCAGGATTATGTGCAGATGAGGCTGGAACAACGGCTGAGGGAGGGTCTTGAGAGTGCATCTGTGCAGTCCCCTCGTATTGGAGGCTTTGAGCGATACACCAAGGTAAGCAAGTCTCCTACAGTAGTTGACTTAAAACAACATTTAATGTTAAAACAGATTCTCTTGTTTAAATGTGTGTTTTAAATTGAGCGTGTATTCTGATTGGTGTTTATGTTACCTTCCTAATAGAGCAAAGATCCATTGGCCAAGGGCCGATACCATTAAACAAGGGATCTGTGAACCCCAGATTGGGAACCCCTGGCCTGGAGCTCTCTGTTCATACGAGCCACGTGATCAGCTGTGGTTTTCCAAGATAATTTGTACAGTCACCTTAAATACAATACAAACCCCATAGATTCGCTCTGAATCTAGGCTACTACAATAATTATTTCTCTTAATATGGTTTTTCTCATACCCACCGTATGGAAAGGAACAAGAGGCTACCATTGAACCTCATAGCAAGAATGTACCTTTCTAACTCATTGTCAATTTTACACTCAACTCCACAGACAGGAAAAGAGAGAAATGTCCTACTGGTTTGGAGAAGCGAATGCCGAGTGAAATATTTTGAAAGCTCCCTGCTAATTTTCAGAAAATTGTTTTGTGATTTCTTGTGTGGTCCCGAGCAGAAGTGGCGTGGCTTTGTTGTCGGTCTCTCCATAACTGCAGTGCTCCATTAGTTCTGCTGTGGTGTTTTCATCTTGCTCTTGGGTTATGGCTGTTGTATGCAGTACAACCAATGGACTCCCTTTCAAGGATTCATCATCTCATGTTCACAGTATTTATTGCTTATTTATTACTATTCCTTCTTTTTGGATTTGCACAATTTGTTGTCTTCTACCCTCTGGTTGAATACTCGATTGGGAGGTCTTCCATTGATTCTGTTATGGTTATTATTCTATAGATTCACTGTCTTGCGGGCATACTCAATAAGGGTTGTGTATGGTGATTCATGTGTACTTTGATAATAAATTTACTTTGAACAATACAGTGCTATTTTTAATCTATTGACCCAAGGTCCTCTGTGTAAGTCCGTTATGAGTTGATGCTGAAAGTGCTGTGGCTCTGGAATCTTCTCGCCACAGATTCCTGCTTCCTTTAGTGCGTCCTGTGCTTTGACAGGGGCAGACGTGGTTATTGAATCTGTTTATTCTCTTGTCTCAGTCATTTCCATTCGTCAGGTTATGTGGATCAATGTGTTCCTTCTACTTCTCATGCAGGGAATTGGCAGGAAAGTGATGGAACGGCAGGGATGGAGGGATGGTCAAGGCCTCGGCTGTAGCAACTCTGGGTTGGCTGATGCTCTGGACAATGAAGGGCAGCATCCAAAGTGCAAGCGAGGATTCGGGTAGGTGACACAAGTGGCTTTTCGTATCGAGCTGGTGGTTTCTCTGAAGAATTAGTAACAAAGAATCTTCTATAAATGACAATGTCCTCACTGTATACAGTATTGTGCAGAAGTAAATATAGCTGTGGTGCCTGTGGACTTTTGTACAGTACTGTATATGTCAATGTGGAGTGGACAGCAACTTTGTAAATCTGGCAGGAACAGATGATGTTGGGAATGGCAAGAGTGGAGTGCCGGAGGGATGTGGGACAGGTGGCAGAGAATTTCTGCCAGGAGAGGGGGGTAGCACTGTTGTAGACACACCCAGCCCTGAGACACTAGGCAAGATCATTTAATACCAAACAATCAGTTTATTGATCATTACAGAATGTCTTTGATACTTCCCGCTCCCTCCCCTCTCCCTTCCCCCTTTCCTAATCATGATTCCCCTCTCCCTGCCTCCTTCTTACTCTCAGCCCACAATAGAGGCCCATATCAGAATCTGGCTTATCATCACTCATATATATCATGAAATTTGATTTTTTTTTTAGCAGCAGCAGCACAGTGGAATATATAAAATTACTACAGTACTGTGCGAATATTCTTAGGCACTCTAGCTACCTTGTCCTACTGCAGTTGTTGAGCTGAGTGTTTGGACTTCATTGGCTTTATGGTACCTTTCACCCCATACATGGCAGAATATTCCTTCACCCACTTGTTTGTGAGTGCAATGGACTCGGATATTATTCATGCTTCCAGTACTGGGTCTAGTGCTGAATATCTGGGAGAAGCAGTGCTGAGAATTTTGTTTGGCACTGCCTGCTGAATGATGTGGCTGTGAAATGTGAGCCTCTGGACCATAACCAGTGCGCTGACAAAAAAAAAAGCATTTATTAATTCATCACTAAATTTCAACAGTGTTGAACTTTCTATTTTTCTTCCAATAATCCCTCCACTCGATGAAATAGCAAGCCCGCTGGATGTTGTTCTTGCCTCAAAAGAGCTTGTGGTAAAGCTGGTGAAAGAGACAAAGAACTTTTATGTCTTAGTGCAGTCCTTTTTTTGCTCAAATCTCTAGAGTGGCACTGATATCCCTTTCAATTTCTGACTTGTCAAGAGTGCTATCCACTGTACTTACTGACTCAGTGTGGTGATGGAATTTTAATCTACAACAGAGATATTGCTATGGTATCACCTGAAATTATATATTAGCTATCTATGATTTTGGGTGGTGGGGTGGAGATATTTCTCTACCAAGTGAAGTACAAGGCGTTCCTTCCCTCTGTTAGCCTGCAGGTCACCCTTGGGCAAGGTGTAGCACCTGCTTAGCCTCCGACCAAGGTCACGTGAAACCATGGGAACAGGTGGTGGATGGTTGTATGAGCAGCTGGTGCATATCACAAGTCCTGGTTATGCGACCACTGATGCCAGACAGACAATCTCTGAAGAGTATTGATAATGGCTGGGGTCACCCGTCTTGTAAAGACATTGCCCAGATGAAGGCAATGGCAAACCACTTCTGTGGAAGAATTTGCCAAGAATAGTTATAGTCATGGAAAGATGCGTCATACAACATGGCACATAACGAACAAACGGTATGTGATTAATTTGAATTTCCTTACTGATGTTCCTTTCCTGCTCTAACTCTGCAGATATCATGGAGAAAAAATTCAGAATTTTCAGCCAGTGAAGAAACCATATCGACAGACCAGTCACCTGATTTCAACTGTGTATGACGAACCTGAGGAGATAGACCAAGGTGACAGCTTGCTCCGGAGACAGCCAGTGACCAGCATGAAGTACAGAGAGGACAAAAAGTTTGTTAAAGCCAAAGAACCTGGAAACTACGCACAGTAACTCAGCAGTGGCTTTCTACACCTACAAGTGGAGTCTAGTTTTGTGAATAATGATACTAGATTCTGTTTTTTTAAAAAAAACAGTTAGATGTAGCAAGGAGCTAGTAATCACTGCCTCACTCCACCAGATATCCAGCTTCAGTCCTGACCTCAGATGCTGTCTGTGTGGAGATTTGCACATTGTTCCTGTGACCTTGTGGGTTTCCTCTCACATCCAAAGATGTGCAGATTAACAGGTCAAAGTAAATTGCCCCTAGTGTGGGTAAGTCCCTGGGGATGGGGTTGGAGTTAAAGAGAATGTGGGGAGAATAAAAACTTAATTTACTCAAATGAAGAATTTGAGTAAAATGGGCAGTTGATGGTTAACGTGGATACAGTGGACCTGTTTTCATGCAGTATCTGTCAAGATCAGGAAGTATGGTTAGCAAAAAAAAAATCAAAGGAAGTAAAGGTCTTTGTTTCAAGGTACCCTGTTTCCTATTTGAGGGTTGAGTACAACACCAGAATAGGGGCATTTGAGAACAACTCGTGTTTATTCATTTCCATAGATGCTGCTTGACCTCCTGACATCCTCCGGCATTTCGTGTGTTGCTGTGGATTTCCAACATCTGCAGAATCTCTTGTGTTTATGTAGTTCAGGCTAAGCCTTTAACTCCATTGCTCATGCAACTGCAGTCTTTAATGCATCCCTTTGCATAATAAGAATTGTCAGACAGGCCTCCCCTAGTTGAAGTCTGGGGCCCTCACCCCAAACCGGGGTGGTGGTGGGGGGGAAGAATCTGCATTCCACGAGGATGTACAGACTCTTTATAGAAGACGTCATAATTGACCTCCAAGCTCTAATGCCCCGAGCTGTAACAGCATCGCATTGCTGAACAGCTGTTGACTGGATACCATGCTCACACATGTTATCCAGAGATGTGGCATTCCCCACCGCCTGCCTGTTAGTGATGGAGTCAAAGCAGAATGTCACTTCCAGTTGTACGCCTTCTATTCACTTAATTACTTGTTATCTGTTCTTGCTTGCAACATTGTGTTTGAACAGGGAGCCAACAGCTTTCCCTGCCAAAGATTTTACGAAATAATTTTCTGGTGGGTGAACCGCACCACTTAGTGTGGACTGTAGTAGTATGGATTTGCACAATAGTGGGTAATGTGGCTTCTCAGTTTTATCCCAAAGAATGGATCAAATTCCTGATGGTTCCTTCTGACTTAATTTGCCCCCAGTCTGAACAATTTGATTTGATTAAATTGTTACCAGTTTCTTGTATAATTAGACTGCATTTACCATGGAAATGGCCACTCCCACAATATTATATCTACCATACATTCTGTACTAGTGCATAATTTCCTACAACTGCTGGATCTCCAATGTCCCATTCTTGCAGCTTCTGGTAATCAGTTCTCAATATTTCTGTCCCATTACTAATATTTATAAGATGCTTTACCTCCAAAACTAATGTATATTATGTTCTCCAGTGTTCTTGGGAAGGAATCTGAATCTATTTATTGCACTATATATACAGCGCAGAATAGGACCTCCTGGCCCTTTGAACCCACAAATTTAACCCTAGCTTAATTACGATTTACAATGACCTACCAACCAGTAAATCTTGGGACTGTGGGAGGAAACTGGAACAGAGGAAACCCATGCAGTACCAGGGAGAACATACAAACTCCTTACAGGCAGTGTCGGGAATTGAACCTGGGTGGCCTGTACCGTAAAGCATTGTGCTAACCACTACGCTACCGCGCTGCCCCAATTCAATTCCTCTTTCTCATCTTACTGGAGGACTAAGGATTATTAAATACCACATCCCTTCTAATCCCAAAAAGATCCTTAAAATGTGTCCCTAATTCACTTTGCACCAGAATGCAGGTTGTCACATGTCTGCAGATCCCGGACCACAGGTGTGGGTGAAGCTCTCCTTAACATGTTTTTGCAACTTCCCCAAAACAATCCAATGAACGTGGACACTTTTAGGAAAGCTTATAGAATTACAGAGCATGATTTGAGGTACAATCATAATATTTCATATCTTGAAGACACAAGAGATTACATAAGCTGGGAACTGGAGCAATGAACAGTCTGCTGGAGGAATTCAGTGGGTCTCACAGTTACATGGGGGTGGGTGGGAGGGAGGGAGGAGACAATTCAACAATTGTTTTGCACCAGGGGTGCTGCTCAATCGGCTGAGTTCCTCCAGCAGATTAACTGCCATTAAGTATCTTAGTTACTTAAAATGGATCCTATATCATCATGAGGAGAGATCCTAGAACTACATGCACATTCTTACTGTGAGAATACTATTGTAGTTAGAGCCTTTTTCTATGTAAATAAGAACTTTATATATTGATATTTTTAATTGTAAAAAGAATATTTTGCATACAATTTTTTCAAATGTTTTATTTAAATAAATATTTAATTAAAGTTAATATAAGGAATTGAATTCTTGCTGTCACATATTCAATAGATTGTCACATATTTCAAAATACTTTACTGATTATTGCATCTGTTAGTCCTTGCATTTCTTTATGAATATTGATTATAATTTAAGTATTACATGTAAACAACTGAAAACTGGTGTTCAGCTAGAGATGAATACACACAGCAATGAGCGGTTCCTTTCCTATGCTACATATTGGTAATTCTTCCAGTTGCAAGAAAAAGTTTGTGAACCCTTTGCAATTACCTGGTTTTCTGCATTAATTACTCATAAAATGTGATGATCATCTAAGTCACAATAATAGACAAACACAATCTGCTTAAACTAATAACACACAAACAATTGTACTTCCCATTAATACTGAGTACACCATTTAAACAATCACAGACTAGATTCAAGAAGTATGTGAACCTCTGGGGTATTGCCTTCTACAAAATCTAGGTGCTCCAATCAATGAAATGAGATTGGAGGCGTGGTTTGGAGAGGTACCCTGCCCTATAAAAGACAAAGTCAGGTTACTGACAGAGCCTGCTCTTCGTAAGAAAGATCTCTTTATGTGCACCATGCCTCAATCAAAGTAACTTCCAGGGGACCTTAGAAGAACTTTTAATTGCAACTACTTGCATGGAGCCAGAAAAGGCTACAAAAGCATTTCTAAAGACCTGAGTGTTCATCAGTCCACAGTAAGAGAAATTGTTTACAAATGGAGGAAATTCAGTAATCTTGCTACTCTCCCTAGAAGTGGGCATCCTGTAAAGATCACACCAAGAGCACAATGTGCAATGCCGAAGAAGTAAAAAGGAACCCAACGGTAACAGCAAAAGACCTGCAAAAATCTGTAGAACTTGCTAAAGTCTCTGTTCAGGTGTCCACTGTAAGAAAAATACTGAACAAGAATGGTGTTTGTGGAAGGACACCACAGAGGAAACCACTGCTCCCCAACAACAAAAACATTTTATGACTAATTAATGCAGAAAAACAGGTAAATGCAAAGGGTTCACAAACTTTTTCTTGCAACTACTTGCTCAAAAAAAATTAAATAAACCATAAATTAAGATCTGCAATTCTGGTAAGTTTTGCAAAACTTAATACATTCCCAGGGTGGTGGGGTGCAGATGCAAATCTACCCAAGGAGGTCTAAGTTTCTCCTTCCCTCCACTAGCCTGCAGCTCACCCTTGGACAAGGTGCTTAGCCCCTGAGCAGGGTCACGTGAAACCATGAGAGTAGCTGCTGCATATCACAAGTCCTGGTTATGTGACCACTGACGCCAGGCAGACAATCTTTGAAGAGTATTGGTAATGGCTGGGGTCACCCGTCTTGTAAAGACACTGCCCAGAAGAAGGCAACGGCAAACCACTTCTGTAGAAAATACTGCCAAGAACAATCGTGGTCGTGGAAAAACCGTGACTGGCCACATTGTATGACACGACATAACGAATGAGTGGATGAATACATTCCCACTCACCTTATTCTCAAAAGAAAACTAATCTTAAAATACAACATACACAAAATGCTGGTGGAAAGGGTCTCGGCCCGAAACGTCAACAGCACTTCTCCCTATAGATGCTGCCTGGCCTGCTGCATTCCCCCAGCATTTTGTGTGTGTTGCTTGAATTTCCAGCATCTGCAGATTTCCTCGTATTTAATCTTAAAATACATTGGTTTTCAAGCAAAATAAAAGAAGACTCAGCTAGTAAAATATACATTATAAATTAAAACTGTATTCTAGAAGTTTACTAAAATTTGTTACCCAAGTTAAAATAATATGGTCAATTAAAAAATGATCAATACATTAAGCCCGTGAAAAGAAGAATAGTTAACTTCTCAGGGCAATGATCTTTCATCAGACCTCAGGTATTTAGTTTGTGCTGCCAGGAACCAGTCTACCTGGTAACCTCAGCCCAGAATTTGGAATAGAATATAGATTCCAAGAGTTAGCAATTGGCATACTTAACTGTAAACCATGTCTTATCGTCACTGTTGTAATGGAAGAACAACAACCAATTTGCATAATCAGCGACACACAAAGAGTAATGTAACAATGACCAAACAAACTTTTAACCATAGTGGGGGGGAAAAGCCATGAGCAATACCAGAACCAGGGACTAAACGGCTCAGCACAGCCTTCCCTTTATGATTATGGTCAAACTGGAAGATCAACAAGGATGGTAGAAAAAGCACCACGTGCCTAAAAAGATGAGGTACCTGCCTGGTGAAGATACAAATAGATTTCACACCTGTGCTGAACAGCAAAAATTGCACACAAGGACAGCTATGCAATTCAAAGTACATTTATTGTCAAAGTATGCATGCAGTATACAACTCTGAGATTCGACTTCCCCACAGACAGCCACAAAACAAAGAAAACCATGGAACCTGTTAAAAGAAAGACATCAAACCCCACCATGTGCAAAAAAAACCAAATCACAATATAGAACACAAAATCAGAAGAGTCCGGGCATATTCCGCTCGTGTTCCTCAGGTCGCCCTGATTCAAAATCGCCCAAAATAGCAACAAAAAATAGGAGCAGCCAGAAACACATCATAACGTGAACCACAGACTCCAATCCACAAACCGCAGCACCAGGACTTCAGCACTATCCTCCAACAGCATCGAGGGAGAGGGATGCCATTCGAATCCAGGGACCTTCCTCTAGGAGCAGTGAGTGAGAGAGAACATCACACACAGATACCTCCAGGTACCAGCCTGGTGAAGCTACAGCACAAATTTCACACCTGTACTGATCAGCAAAAACTGCACACAACAAAAGCTATGTGTTCCCCTCCTCAAAGGGTCATTATCAAAACTGCAGTCCTTTTGTAGTGATGGACATTACAATAAGATAATCAGTGTATTTCTCAGAAAGCCTTTGATGAAGTCCCACTTTATCTCTGTATCAGAACATTATGGATTCAGTACTTGACAAACATTCAGAATCAGGTTTATCAAATGCTGCAAGCATATTGTAATTTCAGACCGATATTCTAGCAGATGTACAGCCCCGGCATTATTCAAGTTTAATTGTCATTCAACCACATATGAATACAGCCAAATGAGACAAACACAGCACCAACAGTCACACACAGTACACATAACATGTACAGGATAGAAAGATACAGCCACTTGATAATGAGTTCAAACTCACCAGCCATCCCGGGGGGGGGGGGGGGGGGCAGAACTAACTGCAGGCTGGACGCCGCACCACACTGCCCCCTGGTGCCGACGCCTCCCTCCCAGCAGCTGTGAACAGGCGACACCGCAGCTTGGGGCCTAGTCCTCACACATCCAAGATTATCAGAGATACAATTATGTAATATATTTATATATCCCCTGAGCCTATTGCTCTGCCGAGCAAAGATGGGTGGGGGGACACTGTCCCCAGTGAAGCGCACAGGCTCCAATGATACCCATTATGAACGACCACTGTTTACCACCTCACCCTAAATGTCCTTGAGAATGGGGTCTGAACCACCACTTGGACCGCAGCTGTTTATGGCTGCATCCTGAATTACCATCTGAAAGATCCAGCATCCTCTTGATGCGAACAAGGTAACTGCAAAATAAAGATTTTTAAAGCGGTATAATGTTGTACCATGGATAGAACTAATAACCACTTCTGAGAGAGGAAAAGAATTAACACTTCAGATTAGGAACATTTCATTTGACATGTGGAAGAGTTGGAATCGCCGGTAAAAAGATGCTGCAAGCATATTCTAACTTTACTCCAATGTTAGTTGTTTTTTCTCTCTCTCCCTCACACACACATACATAATGTACTTATAAAGGCCTTGGCCTTGGCCTTGCCTGCTGACCACAGCCAGGACTCCGGCCATCCCAGTGCAGGTACCACTCTCCCCGGTCAAAACGGCGCATGCTCGGGAGCGCGGCCCGCGCATGCTCAGTCGCGCCGACACAGCCTGCGGCCTTGGTCCCGGTGGGGAGAGGGAGCGGTAGAGTGGTGGCTTCTGGCCGGTACGCGTGGGTCTGGAAAGCCTCTCAGTAGAGGAGGCTGTCTTTGGGGAAAAGCGGCTGTAAACCGGCTCGCCGGCGCTTTGATTGGACTCCCGAAGTCCGAGGGAAGGCAGCCAGTACGTGTCGGAGCGGCGGTGAGTCGGGACGCCCGCTCCCGGTGCCGAGCTGGGCGGCGAGTAACTCTTGGGAGTCCGTACAGTATCCAGTGATAACACTGCTCCTCAACGATATAAACAAAATACAGAGCAGCTTCAGCACGTGAGAAACGGAGTGAACCATTATTGATGCAGTCCTAACCTCAACATCATTTTCACATTTCCTTCCCCGATCTCCCTCTATTCCCCCGTACCTGATTCAGAGGTCTCGGCTGATCTGCCTTGAATATAAATTTAAATCGGTTTATTATTGCCACGTACTGAGATACAGTGGAAATACCGTTCTGTAGGTCATCACGTCAGTACCTTGAGAGAGGGGAAAAAACACGGAATAAAAGTTTTGTCGCTTTAGAGAAAAGTGCTTTTGTATCTTCTGCCCGATAGGAGGGGGGAGAAGAGAGTGTCTGGCATGGGTGCTGACCTTTGTTTATCTTTAAAACTTGGGGAGCGTCAAAAGTCATGCTGAATTTCTTTAGCCTCCTGAGGGAGTAGAGGTCCTGCAGCCACGGCCGGTCATCTGAGAAAGGGAATTCCAAAGCTCATGACCCTCTTTCTGAATTGAGAAGTCTGCCTCTTAATATTCTCTGTCTTAAATGGGCAATTATTATTGATCTGAAAAGTTGACAGTTTCCCTGTGTCTCATCTGCTAAATACCTGGGATTTTTGTTTTGCTTTCGTGTTATTCTAGAGATTTGTGGAAGAAACATTTGGTCTTGGGGAAAGCTGTAATGCAGTTTTGGAATGCTAGGCACATATTGAGGGCATTTTTCTGTCGTGTCTCTTGACAACTGTGTGCAAGACTTATACAGCTAGACCCTGCTTCCATTTTCCTTTCAGTCAGTGTATTCCTGATCGTGTCAACTGTGATATTGTACCTTCTGGTAAATTGTCACAATAAAATTTGAATGTGCTTTTTAGTCCAGCTACACCATTTATTGCACTGTCAGCAATGTACACTGGCTGGATATCTTCTGAATAGCTTCTCCCTGTTCCAGGTCTGTAGAGCTGTAATGAATCCTTGGAGATCCAAGTAGGATGGCAGAAGAAACCAAGCATTCCATGGTGATGTTTGGCCAGGTGGTTATTGGGCCACCTGGCTCGGGGAAGACCACGTACTGTGCAGGGATGCAAGAGTTTCTTTCTAAGCTAGGTCGCAAAGTTGCAGTGGTGAACCTTGACCCCGCCAACGATCTCATTCCTTACCAGTGTTCTGTGGACATTGCGGAACTGGTGAAACTCGACGACGTTATGGATGGGCTTGGGTTGGGCCCCAATGGAGGACTTATTTACTGCATGGAATACTTGGAGGCAAACCTGGATTGGCTGCAGGACAAGTTGGAACAGTTCAAGGACTGTTATTTCCTGTTTGACTGTCCTGGTCAGGTGGAACTGTACACGCACAACTGTTCCGTGAAAAACATCCTTGCACAATTAACCAAATGGAATGTCAGGGTGAGTTCACATTGTATGCAACAGACAGGTAATGCTTCTGTAGAGGAATCACCCAGTGCTTCAGAAGTGACCTTGAAATATCTGAAATGTTGTTGTTTTCCTGTTCACAGACACTGCCCATTACCACTTCTGCCTCTCAGCACAATGTCCTTCCTTCCCTTCCCGGAGGTCTGTTAGATTGCAGCTGGTCTCAAGCAACAGATGTTTAAAGGCCAGAGGCTTGGTTTGTGGTTCCTGGTTCAGTCAGACTCGTTGTATAGGACCCACTGTTTGTAGTCAATTTCCTGGGTTCTTATGCAGTCATACAGCACAGCAACAGGCCAAGAGACTGACTGATCCATACTAATCACATTTACCAGCACCCGGTCTGTGATCTACTCTGCCTTGGTAATTTAACTGTTTATTGAGTTACTTCTGAGAAGTTGTGAAGCTACTTGCTTCCACCAGCTTTTTAGATAGCAGGCATCCTCTAGGTCGGGGGATCCCAACCTTCTTGTATGCCATGGACCAAGGGATCTGTGGACCCAAAGTTGGGAACACCTGCTCTAGGCATACCGTAAATCTCTTACTTTAAACCTAAGCATTTTGGTCTTAGGTGCTTCTACAATGGGGGCAAGTTTCTTATTACCTGTCAGATGAATGCCACACATAGCTTGTGTAACCATCCCCCCCCCCCCCCCACTCAGCATCCTCCATTCCAAGGAAAACAACTCCACTTCATAACTGAAACATACCATCCCAGAATCTCCTCTATACCCTCTCCAGTGCAATCCTGTCTTTCCCGTAGGCTGGTTGACCAGAAATACACAATATTCTAGCTTGGCCTCTCAGGCCATCAGAGATCGGAGTTCAATTCTGACGTCGTCTGTAAGGAGTCTGTATGTCCTCACTGTGGATTTCCTCCAGGTGCTCCGGTTTCTTCCCACAGTCCAAAGACACACCTAGGTAGGTTAATTGGTCATTGTGAATTGTCCCATGATTAAGGCTAGGGTTAAATCGGACTCTGCTGGGCTCATGGGCTGGAAGGGCCTATTCCGCACTGTATCTCAATAAATAAAGTTACACCAAGACTTCCCTCTATTTATATTCTGTGCTCTGATTGATGAAGGCAACCATCCTATTTGCCTCTTCATCAGTGAGGTTTAGAGGCTAGAGGAAAGGTTGGGGATAAATTTTACAGACTGTTTAACCTATTTCTGGGTAGTAATGGATTTTAGATAATTGCTCTTTTTTCATTTTAATTGTGTTCCTACATTGGCCAAGGTCATTAATTTCCAATGTCTCCAAATACTACACATTCAGTATAAATTGGCTTACATGTGAGAGGATGTGTATTTGTGGTGAATTAATCTAAATATAAATGTGTTACAATAAGTCCTGATTTGCAAAAGATAGCTGCATGGATCTGAGGGGAAAGCATAAATTACTGACGGCATTAAGACTATTGGCAGTGACAAAAGCTGCACTGACATTCACCAATCTATAACTCCTCCATGTAAGTTCAGCTTATACATTGAAACATAGAAGCTGACAGGACCCTGAATCTGGCCAGAAACCTGTTCCCTAGTCTTCCCAACCCTGAACCCAGTTGTGTATTTCACTACTTAACAGTATTAGACATCAAATGCAATCCACCTCACCAGGCACCAAGAAACATACTCTCAGTAATACACAGCCAGTTTACAAGTAAGCTGGTAGTCAGTAAATAACAAGAAATTAGGTTATTTTTAAATTGTAGAGCAGATACATCATCAGAGATCGCCACCACCCAGATCATGCTGTCTTCTTGCTGCTGCTATCAGGTAGAAGGTACAAGAACTTCAGGACTTGCACCACCAGGTTCACGAACAGTTACTACCCCTCAACTATCAGGCTCTTGAACAAAAGGGGATAACTACACTTACTTGCCCATCCATTGAGATGTTCCCATAACCAATGATCTCACTTTAAGAACTCTATCACATTATCTCAAGTTTTTGTTATTTAGTGCAATTTATTTGCACAGTTTATTGCTATCTGCACTCTGGTTGATCTTTTATTGATCCTGTTATAGTTACTATTTTATAGATTTGCTGAGTATGCCCGCAGGAAAATGAATCTCATTGTACCTGGTGTCATATCTGTACTTTGATAAGAACATTTACTTTGAAATTTGACTTTAACTTTAAGATCCCACAAAACGGGAACATGAGTCAGCCTGGGGAAATGTGCTTTGAGGCCCAGAAGTTAGGAATGCACACTGAGCCCAGTAAGGAAATGGTGTATTAACCTTGTGTAAATATGCTGTGTTGTTGTCTTATAGTTAACAGCTGTTCACTTGGTGGATTCTCATTACTGCACTGATCCAGCAAAGTTTATCTCCGTTCTCTGCACATCCTTGTCCACGATGCTGCACGTGGAGCTGCCTCATGTTAACGTCCTCTCCAAAATGGATCTTATCGAAAAGTTTGGGAAACTAGGTAAGGTTATTTGGCCCCTGAGCCTGCGGTAGGAAGGACCGTGGCTCTGGAGTTAATATCAAACTGTAAAGTGCTCCTTGAATTTAACTCTGGGTCCAGAGTTCAGCCTTTAATTTCTGAAATTGATTACTGACCATCAGGAATATATTGATTTCTGTTAATTCAATAATTATATCAATGTGATTCATGACAAATGCATCACTGTAACATCGAAACAGCGAGCTGTTGGTCACTGTTGCAGGAGCAATATCTCTCTCCCTCACTAGTGAGAGAGAGCCTGTCTGAGATGTCCAAGTGTTGGGATGGACATGGTCTCTGGGGGCGGGGGCTTTGCTGTTGTTTGCATGGCGGACAGTGGGAGGTTGATGCTTTTGCTGCTGCCTGTGCAGGGGTTGGGGGGGCTGGTTTTGGGGTTCTAACATTTTCTGTTGATCATTCTTTGGGGTTTTTTCTGTTTCATTGATGTCTGCAAAGAGTAAGAATTTCAGGTTGTATACTGTATACATTCCCTGATATTCGTGGATGTCTGTGAAGAGTAAGAATTTCAGGTTGTATCCTGTATACATTCCCTGATATTCGTGGATGTGAAAAGTAAGGATTTCAGGTTGTATACTGTATACATTCCCTGATATTCGTGGATGTGAAGAGTAAGAATTTCAGGTTGTATACTGTATACATTCCCTGATATTTGTGGATGTGAAGAGTAAGAATTTCATGTTGTATACTGAATACATTCTCTGATAGTCGTGGATGTTAAGAGTAAGAATTTCAGGTTGTATACTGTTTACATTCTTTGATATTTGAGGATGTGAAGAGTAAGAATTTCAGGTTGTATACTGTATACATTCTCTGATATTAAATTGAACCATTGAACTGTTGTAATAGAGAAGGTGACTTCACAGGAGCAAAAGGTTATCACATACGTGGACATTCACTTTGGCTGTGTGTTTTTAAGCATTTAACCTGGAATATTACACTGAAGTATTGGATCTCTCTTACCTGCTGGATCACTTGGTCAAAGACCCTTTTTTCAAAAACTTTCGACGATTAAACAAGAAGCTTGTAGAAGTGATTCAAGATTACAGCCTGGTCTCCTTTATCCCTCTTAATGTGCAGGTGAGTGCCTATCCACTAACAGATCGCCAGCAGCACCAAGGGGTTAATTATTATTTGAGGATATTGCAGATGATTGAGGAAACAGGTATTGGGATTATTGGGCACATATTAAGTATTAGGATTTATAGAGTGATGATGGGTATGTATTGTGCAAAAAAGCTCATTGTATGATTGTGAGGGGTTTTGTCATAGGCTTGAGTGTATGTTCAAAGTAAATTTATTATCAATGTACATATATGTCTCCACATACAACCTTGAGATTCATTGTCTTGTGGGCATACTCAATAAATCCATAAAATAATAATCATAATAGAATCAATGAAACTTAGATGTTCAACCAATGTGCAAAAGACAGTAAATATTGAGAACATGAGATATATCAAGGAAAATAAGTCTTTGAAAGTGAAGGTTGAAGGGAGTTGGTGTGAGTTCTGAGGTTCCTGTACCTGCTTCCTTGTGGCAGCAGTGAGAAGAGAGCATGACCTGGATGGTGGGGGCCTCGATGATGCTTTCCTACAACAATGTTTCGTGTTTGTGCTTAATGGTCAGGTGGCCTTTACCCGTGATGGACTGGGCATGTCCACTACTTTTTGTAGGATTTTCTGTTCAAGGGCATTGGGGTTTCCAGGCCAGGCTGTGATACAGCCTGTTAATATATTCTTCACCATAAGTCTATAGAATTTTGTCAAAGTCTGTGAATGTATTAAGAAGTAAGGAATATGGAAAGTAAATATGGGGTGGGAATAGCTTGCAAAGAGAAATTACAACCGAAAGATCGAGTATATCATATACACAGTTAATTTTTCAAGTTGATGACCATTGATCAGAATTCCCTGTACTGAAATATCGCCTTACTGTTAAATATTTTTCCTAATCTCTAGTTTTATTTTGGATTTAATCCACAGGTTTGATATATGCAAATATACAGGTGTAATGAGAAGCACAGATACGATAATGAGAAAGTATAATACTGAGCTGAGTGAATTTTTAGGTTTCAGTGTGAGGATATATCAAATGTTTCTTTAAGGCGATTAGCTGCACATTGATATTTGAAAGATCGACCTGATCTCTTCCATAGGATAAAGAAACAATGAAGCAAGTAATGAAAGCTGTTGATAAAGCAAATGGATATTGTTTTGGGAACTCCGAGCAAAGAACTTTGGAGGCTATGATGTCTGCAGCAGTGGGAGCAGATTTCTATTTCAACAAGTATCCTTTTCAAAGACAATTTACTCGGGACTGTTGTGTTTCAGACCAGCAGGGCAATCTGGTCTCTATCCTTTCCCTTTCCCCACTTCCACTTCCTGCTCCTTGCCTCTATATTGCTCCTGTGAGCATTATAATTAATACATTAAATTATTTAAAGTAAAATTATTATCAAAGTACATCCCGAGATTCATTTTCTTGCAGCCATTCACAGAAAATAGGAGAAACACAACAGAAGCAACAAACGACCACTCCCAACAGGATGGGAAAAACAACCAATATGCAAAAGACCACAAAATGTGTAAATACACAAAGAAAGGAAAATTAATTGATTAATTAATGTGTATTTGCTGAATTTCCAAAATCTTTTTCCTTAGCTATAAATAGATCCATGGATGCCCAAGAGAAATACACAAGATCCGTTGAAGAGGATATGGAGGAGGAGATGAGGCAGTTTTCCACCCGAATGCAAAATTCCAGACAGTGTGATTCCACTCACTGAATGCAATGGAAGCTACCCCTTTGGTGATGAGAGACTGGCCAAGAGGATAGCTCACAGCATGCTTGCTGCTTCCAGATGTGGGAGGAGTTGCTGTTCTCAACTTTATTGCAATTGGGGCTTGGGATCACCTACTGATCATTTTTAACCAAGCAGACCAGGCAGCATGTTTTTTTTAAAGGTTTTTTTTTGTGAATTTGATCTTTTTATTGTCTCCTGTTCTTTCACTGTATTTAATAAAGATATTTAGTTTCTGTATGTTCTGCTCCTCCAGATCATTAACATGACATCTTTTTAGAGATTCACTAGATCTGCAGAATCATTCATGCCAGGTTTACTGCTGTTGATTACATGGTTACTTTGCAGCCTCTAGCATCAATCTTTTAAAGGAATCCAAAAGCAAACCATTTGGTCAAGGTTCTTCTATACTGTATGAGATTCCATATTACTATATCCAATTTAATTTTATCCAGTGCACAATAGAATAGACCTTTCTGGCCCTTCATGTTGCACTGTCCAGCAATCATCTGATTTAATCCTGGCCTAATCATGGGACAATTCACAATGACCAGTTAACCTACCAACTGGTATGTCTTTGGACTGAGGGAGGAAACCCACGTGGTCACGCGAGAATGTAGAAACTCCTTAATGACAGCAGCAGGAATTGAACCCAGGGAGCTTGTACTGTAATCATTGAGCTGTACCACTACGCGACTATGCCACTGGTAATGACCAGCACACTTATAACTCTGTGGAGTCAATGGCAATGAAACTCAATTGAAGGAATCAGCGACATAATGTTTCTTTCATTTGTAGGAATTGGCAATCCTGAATGAGACAGGCTGGCTGAGTATTCTTCATTTTATATTCCAAACGGCTTGGTTAGTATTGAAGCCATCTGCCTTGTAGAAACATAAATGTAGAAGGTTTTGACTTATTTCCAAGCACTGTGGAGAATCTGGCAACCACAGTATTCCAAGGTGTTTAATGTGGTTGGTCCAGTGGTGGAATTCTAGTCACCTTGGTTCAGTCCTGACCTCTGTGTGGAGAAGCACATTTCCATCATAATGACACGGTTTCCTCCAATATCCTAAACGTGTGTGGCTGGGTAGAAATAATTGGCCATTGTAAATTGTCAATTATTGTGTGAGTGGTAGAATCTGGCAAGGGAGGGGGTATGATGGAGAACTGGTTACACAGAAAATTAGTAGAGGAGTGAGATTGTTTGTGAATCGGCATGAATTTGATGGACCAAATGGCCTCCTATGTTGTAAGGAAATATGGAAGGTGATGTGGCTGATTAAAACAGCCACACGAAAACTGTAACTGAGTAATTTAAGCCTTTAATCACACAGCAGACCTCCAAGAGAGAGAATCTCAGTCTCGATACAATGTTATAATTTAACACAAAGATGATAATAAACAATTAACTAGTTTCAATTGCTATAATCCCCTTCTTTAACACTTAAAATATAGTCAGGTAAATTTACAGAGTTATATATTTATAATGGTAGTACATCACAACTAGCAGAACTGCTTTGAATATTCAGTATTGGTGTTTTGTTTGAAAAGCCTGTGAGTACAAATTCCAGACACCTAAAATACTTAGACCCTTTTACAGTGTTGAGGGATAGTTTCATGAATATACAACTATACAGAAAGTGAAATAACAAAACAGTCCTGCCTTAGACTGTCACAAACACAAGAGAATCTGCAGATGCTGAAAATCCAAAGCAACAAGTACAAAAATGCTGGAGGAACACAGCAGGTCAGGCAGCATCTATGGAAAAGAGTGAACAATTGATTCTTTGGGCCGAGGCCTTTCTTCAGGTCCTGATGAAGGGTCTCGGCCCAAAGTGGTGACTGTTTACTCTTTTCCACTGATACTGCCTGGCCTGCTGAGTTCCTCTAGCATTTTGTGCGTGCTGTCTTGAACAGTGCCCTAAGGTAAACCTTTAATAATATGCTAATAGCAGGAATGAACTTTTTATTTGTATAGCGATACAGTAGAGAGAGCCACACTGACCCAGCAACCCCCGATTAACCCTAACCTAATAATGGGACAATTTACAAAGGCCACATAACCCACCCGGTACGTCTTTGAACTATGGGAGGAAACCAGAGGACCCAGGAAAAACCCAGGCATTCCACTGGGCAGATATCCAGGGACTCCTTACAGAACGGTGTCAGAATTGAACCACAAACTCCGGGAAGCCACAAGCTGTAATTGTCTTTCCTGACGTAGTTTCAATGGGACAAATTCAGAATGTCCCACACCCAATGATTGCTTTCACTGGCCACAAAGTATCAGTTGGAAGTTAAATTTTTATTTACAATTTTTCTGAAAACTGGCTCTTAGTTTATCCATGATTATGCTATCCATAACTTCATAATTCCAAATGATCCCTAACAAGGCAGATAACGTAATCTGGAGCTGCTGTTTGGATATCATACATGTGTATGGTAGAGTTCTGCTGTCACATAAACTGAAAATCTGACCTAGATGCTTAAAATTCTTTCCATACTTGACCTGCCTGCAGATATTTGCAGACGAGAGGGAAAAGACTTGTTTGTGCAGCATAGAGTTATATTTAATTGAGAAGGGAAAACACGTGCCAGTATTAGTTTTCAGATTAAGTACAGAGCCCAACTGCTATGGCACACTTGACTGTCCCAAATCTGAATGAAAGTAAGAAGCAAGCAAGAGGCCATTCCTTAAGATCATGATTGATCTTCTGCCTCAACAATATCTTTCTGCCCTGTTTCCTTTTCCCTTGATTCCTACACTATTCAGAAATCTGTAATACACTTAGTAACTGAGATTCCTTGGCACTCAGGGTAGAGAATTTCGAAGATTCACTACCTTTTGTATAGAAAAATTCCCTTTGACTTCAGTCCTAAATAATGCATCACTTATTGTTTCTCTAACTCCTTGACTTAGCCTTCTCAGTCAGTAAAAATGTTCTCTCTGAATTACTACTGAAAAGCCCTTTGAAAATCTTGCAGCTTTCAATTATATCACCTTTTGTGCTTCTGAGTTCTATAGGGTTTAGAGGTCTAGTCTACCAATCTGTTTCCTGCTAATAGACCAGCCATCCTAGGAATTACTCTCAAAAGCAATAGATCCTTCATTTAAGCACACACAAAATGCTGGAGGAACTCAGTAGGCCAGGCAGCATCTATGGGAATGAATATATAGTATAGTCGACATTTCAGGCCAAGAGCCTATGGGGCTGATGATCATTCATTGAGTGTGGGCTAATGAGAAAAAGTAGAACTTATTTAAGTTGCCTAACTTAAATCCAACACACATATCTGGATCCTTGTGTTCTTTTGTGGTAGCATTTGGTACAATATCTGAGAAGTTAAAGCACAGTCACTTGTGCCCTACTTCACATCGAGAATCATGTCCAGTATGACTGGAAAGCTGATGACCCTACCTTGTATGTGACCTAAATCACCAGCAGAACTCTGTTGCTCCCAGGAGCTCACAGAGCGTTATCCCTGGCCCTGGTACTTCAGGGGGCAGCAGGCAAGAGAAAATGGCCTCTTTCATTTTAAAAGTTTCACCTTATTTTACAGCTATTTTTAAATAGTTTCTAACCCAAATTCCTGGATAGCAGATCAAAAAGTGGTAGGAGAGGAAAGAAGATAACCCATTTGGTCCACTTGTTATGTGCCGCATTGTGGGTGATCGTGGTGCTTCAATGATTTACAAGACGGGTGACCCCAGCCGTTATCAATACTCTTCAGAGATTGTCCGCTTGGTGTCAGTGCTCGTGTAACCAGGACTTGTGATATGCACCACCTGCTCCCATGGCTTCACATGACCCTGATTTGGGGGCATTTTTGTAAAGTGTTTCAGTAAATCTGAGGAATGGTCTATGTAAGAAGTGTTCACTTTGGATTCCTTGTGGGTCAATAGTGAGTAGGTAATGAACGGTATTAGGATGTGATTGCTGGCAGTTGGGAATAGTAATTTCACTTGGGGCATTCTGAGAGAAGCTATATAACCAAAGGGTTAGATCATCATTGCTCATGGTGGAGAGTGATGATTAGGTCTGCTTGGGTATGGGGGAATTGAATACATCTTCACTAAACAAACTGGGGTGCTGCATCCACATCTCAAAGTACATTTGTTATCGAAGTATATACAACCCTGAGATCTGACTCCATAGAGACAGCCACAAAACAAACCCAATAGAACTCATTTTTAAAAAGACCATCAACGTGCAGGGAAAAAAGGAACCAAATCATGCAAACAAAAAAAAAGTAAGCAAATCAGAACTGAAGTTCACAAACGTGAGTCCACAGCCACAAAGTCATTCATCATTACAGCTGATCCAGGAGCCCATTTGCTGCAGACCAGAGCCTCCGTTCAGCCTGTCTCTCACCTCCAGCCCCAACACCCTGACCTTTACAATCCGTCCCAGTGCTTAAATCGTTGAAGCCTTGGGTTGTTCCTCACTCTCAGACATGGGCCCTGCTGCCCCGATATGCTTCAGGCCCAGGTCCTGCCACCTGCATTTGACCCATACCCAACCCCTCCAATTCAGCCCAGGCATAAATCAGTC
The DNA here is from genome assembly GCF_048418815.1 of Hemitrygon akajei. Lineage (NCBI taxonomy): Eukaryota > Metazoa > Chordata > Chondrichthyes > Myliobatiformes > Dasyatidae > Hemitrygon > Hemitrygon akajei. Next base: position 7,203,187 of record NC_133155.1, on the reverse strand, counting down.
AAACCTTGGATCTCATCTCGCTCTCGACTCTGTATTACCTCCATTCACCTTGATTCTGCCGCATTGAATCGCTTCCAAGACTGCTCCAGCAACAGTCAAACATTGGTTCATTCAGTTAAGAAGTCCAAAAGCACAGTAAGGTTGATCTAAACACCATAAATTACCATAATAAACAGCTCAATCCTTTATTCTGTAGCATAACTGGTGATATGAGCAGGGGTTCTCAGGTAAGCCAATGTAGGGACTACAAACTTCAATAGATGCAGCAGAAGCTGCCTGGCAGGTGGGTGGCTTGTGAGGTGGTGCTTTCCTCTCCCTGAGCTTCTGCCTGTCCTAATACATGCACTCAGGAATCTCTAAGCCTTCCCAAATACTCCTGCTCCATTTTAGTGTTCTTAGACCCCAGGACTCTCAAGAATCCATTGGGTTGTTACATTTTTTTCAAGGAGGCTTTGACAAGGTCCTTGAATATTTTTCTGTCTATCAATTACACTGCATGACAGTTTGGAAAGAAAGTACTGATTAAGTGGGTAACAGATATATATGTATATGTATATACACACACACACACACACATAGACACTGTGTGTATGTGTGTGTATATATATATATAAACATTTAGATGAGGGGTGCCAAAATAGGGAGAAAGTGATGGAAGAAGTTGAGAAAAAGGATATGGTCAGAATATCTTCCTGTGTGTCTGTGTAGATGCATACATCAGAATGTTCTTTATTGATTACAGCTCAGCATTTAACATCATCATCCCCTTGAAACTAATCAGTAAACTCCAAGACCTGGGCCTCAGTACCCCCTTGTGCAATTGGATCCTGGATTTCCTCATTTGTAGACCCCAGTCAGTTCAGATTGGCAAAAACATCTCCTTCACAATCTTCATCAGCACCGGAGCACTGCAGGCACGTGTACTTAGCCCCCATGTTCTACTCGCTTTACACCTATCGCTGTGTGGCTAAGTACAGCACCAACATCATATACAAGTTTGCTGATGATACCACTGTTGTGGGCTGTATCAAAGGTGGTGATGAATTAGCATACAGGAGGGAGAGTGGTGTAAAATAACAACAACCTCTCACTCAATGTTAGAAAGACTAAGGAACTGACTATAGACTTCAGGAGAGGGAAACCAGAGGTCCATGAGCCAGTAATCATCAGAGGATCAGAGGTGTAGAAGTGTCACTAACTCAGAGGACCCATCATACAAATATAATAGCTAAGAAAGTATGGCTGTGCCTCGACTTGCTCAGGAGTCTGCAGAGATTCCATATGTCATCAAAAACCTTGGCAAACTTCTATAGATGTGTGGTGGAAAGTGTGATGACTGGCTGCATTATGGCCTGGTATGGGAACATCAATGCCCTTGAGCGGAAAATCTGACAAAAGGTTGTGGATTCAGCCCAGCACACCACAGGTAAAACTCTCTGAACCATTGAGCTCATCTACATGAAATGTTGCTGTAGAAAAGCAGCACCCATCATCAAAGATCCTCACTACCCAGCTCTTTCCTTGCTGCTTGTCATCAGGTAGATGGTACAAGAGCCTCAGGACTTTGCACCACCAGGTTCAAGAACAGCTCTTGAATAAAAGGGGATAACTACACTCATTTAAGGACTCCTTTACCTTGCTATTTCATGCTTGTTACTATTGCTATTTATATCAGTATTTGCATTTTGTTGTTCATTGATCCTGTTTACAGTTACAGTTCTATATTTTTGCAAAGTAAGTTCACAGAAGAATCTCACATTTTTATGTGGTGACATGTATGTATTCTGATCATAAATTTTACTTCGATTTTTTAAAACTTTGAATTAAATCTGTGTAACAGAGCCTTATCTCCAGTCGTCTTCTGTTTGGACCTAATTTGGAGGTAGCTGGCGTGTAGAAGTCATTCCATACTAATAGATTCTATGCACGGTCATCTTCTGTTCCTCAGAAGGGGAGTGGAAGTAAATTCTTCGGTCCTGAGGGATATCCTATGAATTCTTAACGCCATCTTATGCTTACAATGCCTAATGTTGTATTGGTGAACGTTTTGTCCCATCCTCTAAAGAACTTTTCTCTCCCAAAGTTGTACTTTTTGTAAAATGGGACGGGTGCCATCTGAATACCTGCTCCTATTACTGCTTTTCAACCAATTTCTCAAGGTTGTGAAGGGTCTAGGCCCAGAACGTCGACTTTTTACTGTTTTTACATGGCTGCTGCCAGGCCTGCTGAGTTACTCCAGCATTTTGTCAGTTGCCTGGATTTCCAGCACCTGCCTACTTCCTCTTGTTTGTCTCAAGGTTGTTTTACACCTTCCACGGAAAATAAAAGTTCAAATTGTGCGATAAATGGTTACTTGCTGAAGAGGTTTAACCTCCCGATATCTGATTATTCAAATATTGTAAACGGCAGACCGCGAGGCAAAATGGTCTGACGCAAACGCGTCGACTGACGTAATCACGCTCGTCGCTATCGGGACGTGGACACCGGCGAGTCCACGTCGTGGCCGGGGAAACGGCTGGACTCGGGGACGGGAGGCCGGACAGCACCGGAGTCTGAGGGAGGAGAAGCTCGTGTGGAGACAGGAAGCAGCAGGGTGGACCTCAGTGGCGAGTGCCTCCTGCTGCTCAGCAGCTCGGCGGCCTGAGGGGGCTGGTATACGTTGCAATTCCCCATTGGATTCCGCAGCAGTCAATCAAAAGTAAGATCAATACTCGATTGGTTCCTAGCTTGGGATGTGGGCGGGATGAGGAAGATCGGACAGAAGAGGAAGGTTTAAAGCCGTGGTAGGTTACGTGCTTCCTGGATTATGCTCTTCTCATTTTTTAATTTCCTTCGATAATTCTCGGCTTTGAATGTGTGATATCTTGGAATCAAGATCACCAGGTTGCAGAAATTCCAAAGTAATTTTTATACCTGTGTCCGATACAAGAGAGACTTTTCTTCGACTCATTCCTCATTCTCTTCTAATTATGAGTATCATGTCAGATATATTTTATATAATTATGCTCCCCTTTTAACTTTATTGACTCCAACTCTTCATTTCAGTGGCACGTCTGCTCCCGAGTTCTGAAAATGGATGAAACAAGTTCTCAGCATCTATCCTATCAACAATCCCTTTCAGAATCATGTAGATTTCAATGAGATTACCTCTCACTCTTCCAAATTTCAGTGCACGTCAACCATTCATACTCCATATATCCTGGTTGGGCAGTATCCCTCATCTCTGAGAACCTGAGAAAGCTTAGAGGAAACAGATAGAAACTATTTCCAGAAAAAGAAAAGACCTGCAGATATATGGTGCCTTTCAAGATGTCAAAGTTCTTCACCGACAATGAAGCACTATTGAAGTGTAATTAGCGTTTTAATGTAGAAACTATGACACCCAAATTATTTGTATATTAATTCATTTATTGAGATACAGCATGGAACCAGCCCTTGAAACAACTCTGATTTAACCCTAGCCTAATCAAGGGACAATTTACAATGAGCAATTAACCTACCAATTGGTACATCTTTGGACTGTGGGAGGAAAGCAGAGCACCTGGAGGAAACCCAGGCGAAACATGGGGGGAACATACAAACTCCTTACAGGCAGTGTCAGGAATCAGAGCCAGGACACTGGTACAGTAAAGTGCTACTATGCTGGGCACAAAGTCCATAACATTAGCAAAATGATAATGACCAGATAATCAACAAGTTTTTTACAATGTTGTCTGAGTATTCGGCAGGTATAGAAATAATACTTTTATGGAAAATATCACAAATGCAGACTTCAGGGACCATATTGCTAACTTAGGCTGGACAAGTTTGGGTTGATTTAGAAACATAGAAAAACCTACAGCACAATACTGGCCCTTTGGCCCACAATGCTGTGCTGAACATGTAATTACTTTGGAAATTATCTTGGGTTACCCACAGCCCTCTATTTTTCTAAGCTCCAATTTCTTTGGAGTGATGAAGACTGAGGGGGGATCTGATAGAGGTTTATAAGATTTATGAGTACCATAAGTTTTTATCTGCAATTTGAGAAGGATAAGGGCAGCTCAGAGGTGTCAGTGTTGCAGTTGAACAGGGGAAACTATGGAGCCATGAGGGAGGAGCTGGCCAAAGTTGACTGGATGGATAGCCTAGCAGAAAAGACAGTGGAACAGCAATGGCAGGTATTCTTGGGAATAATGCACAAGGTGCAAAATCAGTTCATCCCCCAGAGAAGGAAGGATTCAAAGGGGGGGAAGGGGCCACAGTGGTTGACAAAGGAAGTCAGAGATTGCATAGCATTAAAAAAAAAGGAAGTATGACAGAGCTAAGGTGAGTGGGAGGACAGATGATTGGGAAGTTTTTAAGGAACAACAGAACTTAACTAAAAAGGCAATACGGGGAGAAAAAATGAGGTACGAACGCAAGCTAGCCAGGAAGATAGCAAAAGCTTTTTTAGGTATGTGAAGAGAAAGAAGATAGTTAAGAACAATGTTGGGCCCTTGAAGAATGAATTGGGTGAAATTGTTATGGGAAACAGAGAAATGGCAGAAGAATTTAATGAGTACTTTAGATCTGTTTTCACTAAGGAAGACACAAGCAATCTCCCAGATGTATGGATGGGCCAAGGACATAGGGTAACAGAGGAAATGAAACAGATTGACATTAGGAAGGAAACGGTGATGAGTAGACTGATGGGACTGAAGGCTGACAAGTCCCCAGGTCCAGATGGTCTGCATCCTAGGGTACTAAAGGAGGTGGCCCTGGAAATTGCGGATGCATTGGTAATCATTTTCCAATGTTCCTTAGATTCAGGATCAGTTCCTGAGGATTGGAGAATGGCCAATGTTATCCCACTTTTTAAGAAAGGAGGGAGGGAGAAAACAGAGAACTATTGTCCTGTCAGCCTAACATCAGTAGTAGGGAAGATGCTAGAGTCCACTATTAAAGATGAAATAGTGGCATATCTAGATAGCAGTGATAGGATTGGGCTGAGCCAGCATGGATTTACCAAGGGCAAATCATGCTTGACTAATCTATTGGAGATTTTTGAGGATGTAACCAGAAAGATAGACAAGGGAGATCCAGTGGATGTAGTGTACCTGGATTTTCAGAAGGCATTTGATAAGGTCCCACATAGGAGATTGGTGGGTAAAATCAAAGCTCAGGGCATCGGGGGGAAGACATTGACATGGATAGAAAACTGGTTGGCAGACAGAAAGCAAAGGGTAGCGGTGAATGGGTGTTTCTCGGAATGGCAGGTGGTGACTAGTGGGGTGCCACAGGGCTCTGTATTGGGACCACAGCTGTTTACAATTTACATCAACGATTTAGATGAAGGCATTGAGAATAACATCAGCAAATTTGCTGATGATACTAAGCTGGGTGGCAGTGTGACATGTGATGAGGATGTTAGGAGAATTCAGGGTGACTTGGATAGGCTGGGTGAGTGGACAGATACTTGGCAGATGAAGTTTAATGTGAATAAGTGTGAGGTTATCCACTTTGGGAGTAAGAACAGGAAGGCAGATTATTATCTGAATGGTGTAGAGTTAGGTAAGGGAGAGATACAAAGAGATCTAGGAGTCCTTGTTCATCAGTCACTGAAGGTGAATGAGCAAGTGCAGCAGGCAGTGAAGAAGGCTAATGGAATGTTGGCCTTTATTACAAAGGGAATTGAGTACAAGAGCAAGGAAATCCTCTTGCATTTGTACAGAGCCCTGGTGAGACCACACCTGGGGTATTGTGTACAGTTTTGGTCTCCAGGGTTAAGGAAGGACAACCTGGCTGTAGAGGAAGTGCAGCGTAGATTCACGAGGTTAATTCCTGGGATGTCTGGACTGTCTTACGCAGAGAGGTTAGAGAGACTGGGTTTGTACACGCTGGAATTAAGGAGATTGAGAGGGGATCTGATTGAAACATATAAGATTATTAAGGGATTGGACAAGATAGAGGCAGGAAATATGTTCCAGATGCTGGGAGAGTCCAGTACCAGAGGGCATGGTTTGAGAATAAGGGGTAGGTCATTTAGGACAGAGTTAAGGAAAAACTTCTTCTCCCAGAGAGTTGTGGGGGTCTGGAATGCACTGCCTCGGAAGGTAGTGGAGGCCAATTCTCTGGATGCTTTCAAGAAGGAGCTAGATAGGTATCTTATGGATAGGGGAATCAAGGGATATGGGGACAAGGCAGGAACAGGGTATTGATAGTAGATGATCAGCTATGATCTCAAAATGGCAGTGCAGGCTTGAAGGGCCGAACGGTCTACTTCTGCACCTATTGTCTATTGTCATAGATAGAGTAGGCAGGGAGTATCTGTTTCCCAGGGCTGAAATGTCTAATATCAGAGGGCATGTATTGAAGGTGAGAGGGGGGTAGGTGAGAGGGAGATGTGAGGGATAATTTTTTTACTCTGAGGTGGATGCCTGGAATGAGCTGCCTGGTATGGTGGTAGAGGCAAATACATTAGAGGCTTTTAAGAGAAGTTTAGATAAGCACATGAATATGAGGAAGATGGAGGGATATGTGCATTGTGCAGGTAGGAGGGCTTTGTTGTGGGGGGGGGGGGGCATTGGTTTACTTTTTAGCCGAAGGGCTTGTCCCTGTGCTGTACAGTTCTATGTAACATCTATTTAAAGCATGGAACGTGGAATAAACAACTGAGTCTTGGTTGAAACAAAGTGTTAATGTACTTAGACAGATCCACGAATCAAAAAAGAGTAAAATGTTACCATGAAAAGATAAATTAAAAAGGAGGCACACGTGCAACATAAACACCAGTGTAAATCTTTCGCTCTTTTTCAGTGCTGGGAAGTAAAGAGAGACTGTAATTATCTACATAGAGTTGTGCCTACAGTATGTCCTGAAGCTTTACACAGCCAATGAAGTACTTTTGAAATGTAGTTTTTGCTGTAGTAAAAAGAGTAGCAGCCAATTTGCAGCAAGTTTGCACAAGTAGCCGTCTGTCTAGGTACCATATCTGATGCGGACGTTGGTGACCATGGTTTTCCATACAGATCTATCCCTTGTTCTTTGGATGACTTCCATTTCCTCGATGTGTAGCCACCTGGCTAGGCTTTTGATGTGCATAAGCTGAGGTCTTCCTCCAGGTTTTCTCCCCTTGATCTTTCCACAGAGTGTGAGTTTTTCTAGTTCATCTTTCCACACGATGTGTCCTAGGAATCTGAGTTTGTCTTTCTCTTATTGCTGGTATGAGTGATCTAACTGCTTGGGCTCTTCTGAGAACTTCTTCATTTGATGTGTGTGTGGGGTCCATGGTATTTTTAACATTCTCCAGTAGAACCATAATTCAGCTGCTTCCAGTCTCTTTTCCATTGCTGGGGAAATGGTCCAGCATTCACTTACACAAGTCAGGATAGAATAAATGTAGCACTGCAGTATTCTGTTTGTAGTGTACATGCTCACCTTTCCGTCTGTTAGTATGGTCTTCATTTTCTGGAAAGCTTCTTTCGCCATTGCTATTCTGTATTTGATATCTGTGTTGCACTTGCCATCACTTGATATTCGGCTGCCAAGGTATCTGAATTTGTTGACTTGTTTGACGTCTGTATTTCTGATCTTGATCACACGTTGTGGGATGTTTGTCTTTCTGGAGATGACCATGCTTTCTGTTTCCTTAGTGTTGATTGAGAGGCCTCTGCGATTACTTTCTGCTGCCACTGTAGTGAGTAGTTCTTGAAGTTTTGTTTCTGATTCAGCTATTAGTATGATGTCATCAGCATATCTGATATTATTTATATTATGGCCTCCAATTGTGAGTCCTTTGATGTCTTTGATACTTCTCAAGATATTTTCATTATACAGGTTGAATAAGTTTGGTGAAAAGACACAACCTTGCCTGACTCCTCTCATGATATTCAGATACTCACTCACTTCTCCTCCTATTCTGATGGATGCTGTCTGGTCCCAGTATAAATTTCTTAAGAAACGTGTATCTTTCCCATTTATATCAAGATCTTGAAGCATTTCCAGGAGATCTTGGTATCTGACAGTGTCAAAAGCTTTTGTATAGTCGATGAAACATAGGTAGATGTCTTTTGTATCGGGATGGCTCGTTCACAGATCATCCGTAGCATGAAAATTGCATTTCTGGTTCCAGTGTTTTCCACAAAGCTGCATTGTTCTTTCAACACACTCAAAACGCTGGTGGAACGCAGCAGGCCAGGCAGAATCTATAGGAAGAAGCACTGTCGACGTTTCGGATCGAGACCCTTTGTCAGGACTAACTGAAAGAAAAGATAGTAAGAGATTTGAGAGGGGGAGGGAGAAATCCGAAATGATAGGAAAAGACGGGGGTGGGGGATGAAGCTAAGAGCTGAAGAGTTGATTGGCAAAAGGGATACAAGCTAGAGAAGGGGCAGTATCATAGGACGGAAGGCCTTGGAAGAAAGAAAGGAGGAGGGGAGCACCAGAGGAAGATGGAGAACAGGCAAGGAGTTATTGTGAGAGGGAAAGAGAGAGAGAAAAAAAAAATATATATTATAAATAAATAAATTGGGATGGGACAAAAGGGGAGGAGGGGCATTAACGGAATTAGAGAAATCAATGTTCATGCCATCAGGTTGGAGGCTACCCAGCCGGTATATAAGATGTTGTTCCTCCAACCTGAGTGTGGCTTCATCTCGACAGTAAAGGAGGACAGTAAAGCAAGATAAAGCCACACTCAGGTTGGAGGAGCAACACTTTATATTCCGACTGAGTAGCCTCCAACCTAATGGCATGAACATTCTGTTAATGCCCCTCCTCCCCTTCTTACCGCATCCCTATTTATTTATAATATATATATATATTTTCTGTCTCTCTTTCCCTCTCACAATAACTCCTTGCCTGTTCTCCATCTTCCTCTGGTGCTCCCCTCCTCTTTTCTTTCTTCCAAGGCCTTCCGTCCTATGATACTGCCCTTTCTCTAGCCTTGTATCCCTTTTGCCAATCAACTTTCCAGCTCTTAGCTTCATCCCTCCCCCCTCCTGTCTTCCCCAATCATTTCGGATTTCCCCCTCCCCCTCTCAAATCTCTTACTATCTTTTCTTTCAGTTAGTCCTGACGAAGGGTCTCGACCCGAAACGTCAACAGTGCTTCTTCCTATAGATGCTGTCTGGCCTGCTGCGTTTCACCAGCATTTTGTGTGTGTTGCTTGAATTTCCAGCATCTGCAGATTTCCTCATGTTTGTGCATTGTGCTTTACTGATTTCTGGTTTTATACAGCGTCTTGCTCTCATCATAATTACTCTGAGAATAACTTTTGCCAGGTGGCTCACCAGGCTTCTTGTACGATGTAACTCACCTTCTGCTGCTCCCTCTTTCCTTGGAAGTGTGATGAACACTAATAACTCAATTTACCAATTTATTGTGCTTTTCCTGCCCTTTGGAAGAACTGCCAATTTAAATTTTCAGAGTACCTAAGTGTGCGAATTAATCCTTCCTAAACACATTTCAAATTATACTTTGAAAGTTCCTCAGAAACCTGTTCCTCAGTAATTCCAGGCGTGGGGAGCGTGGTGCAGAAATGTCCCCACTTTACATTGAGCTCAGGATATTGCTCTATTGAAGAAGGAAACAGCTTCTTATTGCTCATTGCTCAATTTTAAAACTTTAAGCACATACGTTGAAACTTAATCTTCTCTGCCCTCATTGCTTATGACATTACGGCAGAATTCTGCTCTCATGCCTGGCCTCCTCCTTAAAGTGCAATACCTAGAATTGTATTTAACTTGTAGAGAATAATGTAAATCCTTGTGGAGAAAGAGGGAACCGAATTGATTAATGTTTTAGTAATTATAATACCTCTTGTCTTCCCTTTAGGGAAAAATTGACTCCTCTTCTGCCTGAAGGAAGCATTGGGAAGGGGTGGACCATCTGATGCTCTGTGGTGTATCATAATCAAATCACCCCCCCCCCCCCCCAGTATTACAGAATACCACTGGTCCTGTGTCTGCAGTGAAAACCATTCAACACAGAATGGCTTGGATCCAGGAAGCAGAGCTGAACTTTGTAGAAAGGTTGTGTGCGTCCGTTTTAAAGGTAAATGTATCAATTTCTTTTCAATGGGATGGACAGACGAGGGATTCCACTCAGCTGAAAAATTAATCATTCGGTTTTTAAATGACTTCATTGTTGTACCTTCATTTGCCCTGTCAGTTCTCTGCTTGAGTAGCTGGAATTGATGGTTGCCGAGGCATAGCTACTCTGAGCGTTGGAGGAGTGCGTGCATCAGGATAGCTCACAGGAAGCATATCATCTGCATCACTTACTGCATTGTCGATATAGATTTACTGCATCCATAATTGAGAATAAATATGATCTATGGAAATGTAATAGTAATTCAAGAGACAAAACCAGAAAATTATGAAAGAACAGCCTGTCAAACGGTGTCCATGCCTATGGAGAGAGAAACCAGTTAATTTAAGATCTTGGAGAATTCACTACTGAATCCTGCAAGCTCAACATGCCCAGATGAAAGATGAGGTGTTGTTGCACAAAGCTTACATTGGGCTTCTTTGTAACAATGCAGAATGTCACAGTCAATGAGGTTTAAAACCTCCGATCTGTTCTCAGAGCTTTAAGGAGACAGGAACAGAATTAGGGCCATTCGGCCCATCGAGTCTGCTCCACCATTTTTTCATGGCTGATTGATTTCCCATTTCTCTCTCAGCCCCATTCTCCTGCCTTCACCCCATCACCTTTGATGGCCTGACTAATCACGAACCTATTAACCTCCCCCTTAAGTACATACAATGACTTAGCCTCCTCAGCCACCTGTGGCAGTGAAATCCACAGAGGCATCACCCTCTGCTGAAGAAATTTCTCCTCAACTCCATTCTAAATGAATATTCCTCTGTTCTGAGGCTGTTCTCTCTGGTCCTAGACTCCCCCACCATAGGAAACATCCTCTTCACATTCACATTATCTAGGCCTTTCAATGTTTGATAGGTTTCAATGAGATTTCCCCTCCCCTCATTCTTCTAAATTCCAGTGAGTACAGGCCCAGAGCCATCAGTTGTTCTCGTACAGTAAGCCTTTCATTTTCGGAATCATTCTTGTGAACCTCCTCTGACCCCTCTCCAATGTCAGCACATCCTTTCTAAAATAAGGGGCCCAAAACTGTTGTCAATACTCCAATTAAGGCCTCACCTGTGCTTTGTAAAGTGTCAGCATTACATCCTTCCTTTTATATTTTCTTCCCATATAGAAAACAACCTACACCTTTATTCCTTCTACCAAAGTGCATGACCACACTGTTCCATTTGCTACTTGATGCCCAGTCTTCTAATCTGTCTAAGTCCTTCTTCAGTCTGCCTGCCTCCTCAACACTACTTGCCCCTCCATTTATCTTCATATCATCCACAAACTTGGCCACAAAGCTGAGATTCAAATCATTGACATACAACGTAAAAAGAAGCAGTTCCAATACTGACTCCTGTGGAACACCACTAGTCACCAGCAGCCAATCAGAAAACTTTATTCCCACTCTTTACCTCCTGCCAATCAGCCAATGCGCCATCTGTGCTAGTATTTTTCCTGTAATACCATGGACTCTTGTTAAGCAGCCTCATACGCGGCACCTTGTCAAAGGCCTTCTGAAAATCCAAGTACACAGCATCCACCGATTCTCCTTTAACCATCCTTCTTGTTATTTCCTCAAAGAATTCTAACGTTTGTCAGGCAAGATTTTTCCCTTAAGGAAACCATGCTGACTTTGGCCTATTTTATCATGTGCCTTCAAGTACTTTGAAACCACATCCTTAACAATTGACTCCAACATCTTCCCAACCACTGAAATCAGGCTAATTAGCCTATAATTTCCTTTCTTCTACCTCCTTCCCATATTGAAGAGTGGAGTGACATTTGCATTTTTCCAGCCCAGAATCTAGTGATTCTTGAAAGATGTCTGCTAATGCCCCCACATTCTCTTCAGCTCCCTCTTTCAGAATCCTGGGATGTAGTCCATCTGGTCCAATTAACTTGTCTCCCTTCAGACATTTCAGTTTCCCGAGCTCCTTCTCCCTAGTAAGAGCAATTGTACTCACTTCTGCCCCTGACACTTGAACCTCCAGCATACTGTTAGTGTCTTCTACAGTGAAGACTGTTGCAAAATTCTTATTCAGTTCACCAGCAAATTCCTTGTCCCCCATTACTACCTCTCCTGCGTCATTTTTCCAGCAGTCCAATATTTACTCTTGCTTCTGTTGAACTCTATATATCTGGAAAAAAAACTTTTGGTATCCTCTTTGATATTGTTCGCTAGCTTACCTTTGTATTTCATCTTTTCCTACTTACGGCTTTTCTACCTGCCTTGTGTTAGTTTGTAAGGGTTTCTCAAACTTCTGATTTACCACTTTATATGCCCTCACCTTTTGTTTTATGTTGGCTTTGACTTCCCTTGTCAGCCATGGTCATGTTATCCTGCCTTTAGAATACTTTTTCTTCTTTGGGATGTATCTATCCTGCGCCTTTCAAATTGCTCCTAGAAGCTATAGCCATCACTGCTCTGCCATCATCCTTGCTAGTATCCTCTTCCATTCAACTTTGGCTGGCTCCTCTCTCATGCCTCTAATTCCATGCATGCTGTCTGTCTTGCTGAGTATTTCTAGAATTTTCAAATTTTATTTCAGATTTCCAACATCCACAATATCTAGCTTCAGCTCTTTATAATTTTTCTCAGGATGTGGGAGATTAGTTTCTGTTTGCAGGTCAAACTCAAATCCTGCACTTCACAATGATTATTCCCTGTATACTGGGCAAATGCTCCAATTAAGTGTTACAAAGGATTCACTGAATGGTTTCTCACTGCAAGGCACCACACCCTTTATTAAAAGTATCTGAAAACATAGTGATTTCTGAAAGCAAACGTACTTTTTTTTCCTGTACTGCAGGTTGGTCCCATGCCTAAGCACGTGGCCTTCATCATGGATGGGAACAGACGTTATGCACAGAAGTGTCGAGTAGAACGAGAACAAGGCCACTCTCAGGGATTTGAGAAACTAGCTGAGGTAAAAATTACATCCATGTGGCAAGTTCACTTATCAAATACTCTTTTTTGTCATTAAGAATGCCTTATTTTAATCATCGGGATTCTGATTTTCAAAAACTTAAACTTCTGATTTTTAATTTTTTTGTGGGAACAGCAAGTTTCCTTTGGAATACTGTCTAGGCAGATTAAATGCTATTTAAAATACTAATGCTTTCTTTTGCAAAGTACAGAATAGCAAGAACTCAGTAATTCCAAAAGAACTTCAACTTCATAACTGATAAGCATCATGTTCTTTTGATTAATTACTCTATTAATTATTGACTGTCTTGTATATCTTACTATACATACTATTTATTTCAAATTACTATAATTTGCACATTCAGATGGAGACATAACATAAAGATTTTTTACTCCTCCAGTATGTGAAGGATGTAAGAATTCAATTCAATTCAATTTAGATCCGACAGATTGAACAAAGACTCTGAATGATAGACATGTGACATCTAAAAGCAATATCTTGAGTAAGAATTGTAGAAAAAATTAGTTGTTTTTTCCTTTGACTGGCATTGATGACTGTGAGGTGTTACACTAAAATAGCAGGTCGGTGTTCTTTTCTAGACTCTTCGATGGTGTTTGAACCTGAATATACGAGAAGTGACTGTTTACGCTTTCAGTATAGAGAACTTCAAACGTTCTAAAGAGGAAGTGGACGGGCTAATGGAACTTGCACGCCAGAAGTTCACAAGACTCCTTGAGGAACAGTAGGTTTCTAGGAAATTACCACATTGAATAACTATACAAAGTCTGAAAACAGATTGCTATTGTGGCACCTATCACATGTCATCATTTTAACTGCTTTTTTTCAACAGTATTTTGGCAGCAATCCTGTTTCATAAAGGCCCATACACTCAGTCCTGTTTGTCTTCTAATGTTGACTGATGACTCCAGATTGAGGCACCCAGTAACAAAAGTCCTGGTGACTCATTCTCTACCCCCATCTCCGGGTCTGGCAGATACTAAAACTTGTAGACATCTGCTACCAAGCTCAAGGACTGCTTCTATCCCATTGCTATAACACTATTGAACAGTCCCCTAGCACGCATGACTTCACAATCGATGTCGTTCTAGCCTTGCACCTTGTTGTCCACCTGCACTGCACTTTCTCTGGAACTGTAACACAATATTCTGCATTCTGTTAATAATGCTTCCCTTTGTACTACTTCAGTACACTGTTGCAATGAAATTATCTGTGTGGATGCCATGGAGAGCAAAAATTTTCACTTTAACTCTATATACGTGACAATAGTAAACTAATTTACCAGTGGAACATAACTCCTGGTTATGAGGGAGGACTCTTGCTTGCAGTCTGATCTTACCTGGGGTTAGAGCAGGAGTTTCCACCTGGGGTCCATGGCATAAAAAAGGTTGTGAACCGTCTGGGAGGGAAAAATAATCAGTGAGGGTTCTTGATGATTGTAATCATTATTGAACCACCTATTGACTTTTCATTTTCAATTTTGATTAGTTAGCAGATACTGTCATTTTATTTTTAATATTTAGAAGCTGACATAGAAAATCATAGGCAGTAATAAAGTCTGCTTAATCTCATTTAAATCCTCTTTACTCTTAGATATACGAGTGAATATTCCTGTGGTATTTATTAACAATGAATTAATTGTTGTTCACTAGGGAGAATTTGAAGAAATATGGTGTCCATATCAGAGTTTTAGGGAACCTGACCCTTTTGCCTGTTGATATTCAAGAGCTGATTGCACAGGCTGTGCTAGCAACACAGAGTTATAACAAGTAAGAATATCTGCTGTGCATTGTGTGTGTGTGTGTCTGTCTGTCTGTCTCTTTCCAGTGCTCCAGCAGGAATGGATGTGATCCTCATTAACTGTCCGGCTCTGTTTCAGATGTTTCCTGAATGTGTGCTTTGCCTACACCTCTCGGCATGAGATCACCAGTGCAGTCCGTGAAATGGCGTTGGGAGTCGAGGAAGGATTATTGAGGCCCAGGTAATATTCCTGCATGATGTGTACGCAGAGGCAGAGAGAGGTTAATTTATTCCCCGCTTCTGTGGGAAATGGGGTCTACAGTTGAACTAGTGAAGGTTGGGACGAAGAATTGTGGAATATTTTATTTTAGTTCATTTTTATTGAGATACAGGGCGCAATAGGCCCTTCTGGACCTTTGAGCCAAGCCACCCAGCGACCCCCCCCCCCCCCCCCCCCCGATTTAATCCCAGTGTGATCATGAGACAATTTGCAACGACCATTTAATCTACCAGCCGGTATGTCTTCTGATTGAGGGGGGAAACCCATGCGGTCACAGGGACTCCTTACAGGCAGCAACAGGAATTGAACCCTAGTCGCCTGTACTGTAAAGCGATGTGCTAACCATGCTGCTACATGAGCTGTTGCTGTTTAGAATCCGTGGAAGGTGGTGAGGATGAAAATGAACCAGGAGGATTTTTGTGGGAGAGGAAGCTGGTCGATGTTGATCATGGTGGATAAGAAATAGTGTTGCTGGGTAAGTGGTAGTTGGGATAAGCGTCGTAGATGGAGAGTTTGGTTAATTTCGAGTTTGTGGTTGGGTGTCAGTGATGGTGCACTTCAAGGTTATGGTAGTGGTGTTTGCCGTCCTATTTTAAGGCTTTAATCTCAGCTCTTTTGTGTTTCAGCGATCTCTCTGAGGCTCTGCTGGGCAAGTGTTTGTACTCCAGCAGTTCCCCAGACCCAGACCTGTTGATCCGGACATCTGGAGAGGTTCGTCTCAGTGACTTTCTGTTGTGGCAGGTAAAGTTCTGATGTGGCAATGTTGTTTTATTCATTCATTATAAAATTTAGTTTTACCATTTCACAAACTTCTGTTAAACAGTGCATTCTGTTTGCAGGAATCATTCTTTTTGACACTATATCCAGCTTTTATGCAATTGGTACTCAGGAATCAAAGGAATGAATGTTCTTCTATATGTTTGTGAAACATGCAAAAATTAATTTATTTTAGGTTAAACTCCAATCACCTGCAACAGAATGCATTGCAATTAGAAACTGTTACCGCACAATAATTATTTGACTTTTTATTATTTTAAACATAATTGTGGAATCAGTTTGATTGTGAATGCTGAAAGAAAAATTGAACAGGGAAATTCGTCAATTAGCTCTTCAAACAAAAGCAGAAAAGCCTGGAAAAGCTCAGCATCCCTAGGAGGTGAAAAAGTTTGGAGATCCTTCATCTCACAATGCAATCTAACCTGCTGAGTTTTCCTAATATTTTCAGTGTTTGTTTTTTTAGATTTATACTCTCTGCAGTTTTTTGAAATTTTCAATTAACCACCTCAATCTTATTGTTCTATAGTGAAATCATTTCATCTATGACCTAACTAAGCTTAGGTTAATTAAAAATGTATATCCTTCTCAGTTTTAAAATTAAATATTGAGCTAATTTCAAATGCCATTTACAGAAGAGGGTTCCATAATTTTACCACACATTAGAAGTACAGGTTAAAACTTTCTAGTTTGGCATCCTTGGGACCTGACTGGTGTGGACCAGAGAAATTATAGGAAAGATGTCAACAAAATAGAGAGAGTACAGAGGAGATTTACTAGAATGTTACCTGGGTTTCAGCACCTAAGTTACAGAGAAAGGTTGAACAAGTTAGGTCTTTATTCTTTGGAGCGTAGAAGGTTGAGGGGGGGACTTGATATAGGTATTTAAAATTATGAGGGGGATAGATAGAGTTGATGTGGATAGGCTTTTTCCATTGAGAGTAGGGGAGATTCAAACAAGAGGACATGAGTTGAGAGTTAAGGGGCAAAAGTTTAGGGGTAACACGAGGGGGAACTTCTTTACTCAGAGAGTGGTAGCTGTGTGGAACGAGCTTCCAGTAGAAGTGGTAGAGGCAGGTTCAATTTTGTCATTTAAAAAAAAATTGGATAGGTATATGGACAGGAAAGGAATGGAGGGTTATGGGCTGAGTGCAGGTAGGTGGGACTAGGTGAGAGTCAGCGTTTGGCACGGACTAGAAGGGCCAAGATGGCCTGTTTCTGTGCTGTAATTATTATATGGTTATAAATAGCTCCTGATCATCTTCTAAGCAGGAGAACTGTTTTTAAGTGTAGCACACTCCCTGGTTTGTGTAAGAGTTCTGAGGACTCGCTATAGCCCAAAGTTTCCTTAAGTCAGAAATGCTTTGGCTGCAATAGCAAAAATGACACTAGTGGGTTAATGCTCTACATTTTAGTACCCAGTCAGAAATCGGAGAAGCAATTCCTGATCCTGCCACATAACTCATTAATAATTTGGAGAATAAATGTGATAACAGTGCAGGCACCACTATTCCCTTCATTCAGTTGGAATAACTCCTGCGATCTCAATTTTGCTCAGCTAATTTATGACAAAAACACAATAGTTCATGAGCTGGAAATCTGGAACAAAAACTGAAAATGTTGTAAATACTCAACAAGTCAGGAAGCACCTGTAGATGAAAAAAATGCTAATGTTTCAGGTTAAATCCCATTCATTTAAAATGTATCTGCTTCCTAATTAGTTCAATTAATCTTCATTTGCACAAGTTGCACTTTTAGCTATTAATTTCATATGAGAGTCTTCTGGTTACTCTTATGAACAGTATCTGTGGTCTGTGCTATCTATGCTACATCAACGACTATATTGGTGCTGCTTCCTGCACCCATGCTGAGCTCATCAATTCCACCAACTTTGCTTCCAACTTCCTCCCTGCCTTCAGTTTACTTGGTCCATTTCTGACACCTTTCTTGATCTCTTTCTGTCTCCATCTCTGGAGATAGTCTATCTATTAATATCATTTATGAATGCTCTGACTCTCACGGCTATCTGGACTGTATGTTTTCCTAGCCTGTCACATGTAAAAATGCCATTCCATTCCCTCAGTTCCACTGTCTCTGCCACATCTGCTCTCAGGGTGAGGCTTTTCATTCCAGAACAACTGAGATGTCTTTCTAAGAAAGGGGCTTCCCTTCCTCCACCATCAATGCTGCCCTCACTCACACCTCTTCCATTTTGCACATATCTGCTCTCACCGCATTCTCCCACCGCCACACCAGGGATATGGTTCCTCTTGTCCTCACCTACCACCCCACCAGCCTCCCTACCCAGCACATAATTCTCCGTAACTTCTGCCATCTCTAAGGGGATCCCTCCAGCAAGCACATCTTTCCCTCTGACCCACTCCACTTTCCACAGGGATCGCTCCCTATACAACTCCCTTGTCCACTCATCCCTCCCCACTGATCTCCCTCCTGGTACTTATCCTTGCAAACGGAACGAGTGCCACACCTGCCCCTACACCTCCTCCCTCACTTCCATTCAGGACAACAAGCAGTCTTCCAGGTGAGGTGACACTTCACCCGTGAGTCTGTTTGGCTCATCTACTGTATCTGGTGCTCCCAGTGTGGCCTCCAGTAGTGTGAGACCCGACATAGTTTGGAGACCACTTAATCAAGCACTTTTGCTCCATCCGCCACAAAAAGTGGGATTTCCCAGTGGCTACCAGTTTCAATTATATTTCCCATCCTCATTCCGACAAGTCAGTCCATGGCCTGCTCTATTGTTGCAATGAGGCCACACTCGGGTTGGAGGAGCAACACCTTATATTCTATCTGGGTCACCTCCAACCTGATGGCATGAACATTAATTTCTTAAACTTCTGGTAATTGTCCCCTCCCCAACATTCCCCATTCCCATTTCCCACTCTCACCTTATCCTCACCTACCCATCACCTCCCTCTGGTGCACCTCACCCTTCCCTTCCTTCCATGGCCCTCTATCCTTTCCTATTAGATTCCGCCTTCTCCAGTCTTTATCCCTTTCACCAATGAACTTACCAGCTCTTTACTTCACCCCCTCCCCCTCTCCCAGTTTCACCCATCACAAGCCACCTTGTACCACTTCTTTCCCTCTCCTCACCTTCTTAGTCTGACTCATTCCACCTGATGAAGAGTCTCAGCCTGAAATGTCGACTGCTTAGTCTTTGCCAGAGTTGCTACCTGGCCTGCTGAGTTCCTCCAGCACGTTGCGTGTATCTATGATCTCATCCCTGTCTGCGCTTCTCCAAAAAAGCCTGGCATTAATTTTCCTTCATCACAAGTTCAAATTTATTGTCACCTTACTGTACATACATACAACCGAATGAAACAATGTTCCGCTGGACTACGGTGCACCCACACAACATATATCACGCACAGCACATAAACTAAAATATTATACTATAAATAAGTTTTAAAAATATAATTCAAAATGCATGTAGTAAAGTCCAACACAGGTAAACAGTTCACTGGCTTAGTGATGAGACTTTGGTATTGATTAGTCTCACAGCCCTGAGGGAAGAAGTTGTTACCCAGTCTGTCAGTCCTATACTCCTGACGGTAGTGGGTCAAAGAGCTTGTGGGATGGGTAGTAGGGATCCTCAACAATGCTTTGGGCCCTTCGTCTGTAACACTCCCAGTAAATAGAGGACACTGTCCCCCACCTCCTTATAGGAACGTCTCTATTCTGCAACTAAAGCATCTCTACTGTAAAGGCCACCATTGTTTTATTATTGTTGTTCACCTACTAAGCTTGGAGTCCAATTTATTCAGGACTCACCGCATTGAAATTGTCCCTTGATTTTTTTTTTACGCCTTTCAGTGGTCAAAAGAAAGCTCTTCAAATATTAATAGTGACTCTTTGAAAGATCAATCCAGTTGTTCCATTCAAATGATTTTTCCTTCAGCTATGCTCAGACTCTTCCAAAGGCCACTGCCGAATGTTTGTCTGCCACCCTTTTGGGCTTTCCATTTTTATTTTTATTGTTTAAGTTATTATCTCCAAGTATTAGTTAAGTAGTGATTGTTTGCCTTTATAGACTTCTCATTCATGTTTGGTGTTCCAACCTGTGTTGTGGCCTGAATATACGTTCTGGAATCTATGTCAGGCCATCCTGCAGTACCAAGTCAACTACCCTGCCCTTCAGGTGAGTACTCTTTGCTCCATGGAATAAATTTATAGGACATTTTCAGGAAGGGTTGGGGCTGCGGCAGTGAAGAGTCGCGGGGTGCGTGACTTGAGAAAGAGGAGCACTGGAAATTATGCAACACAAACAAAATGTTGGAGGAACTCAGCAGGCCAGACAGCATCTGTGGAAAAGAGTACAGTCAACATTTTGGGCTGAGGCCCTTCATCAGGTCTGGAGATAAAAAGATGAGGAGTCAGAGTAAGAAGGTGGGGGAGGGGGTGAAGAAGAGGTGGAGTGGTAGGTCATGGGTGAAACTAGGAATTGGGGGGGGGGAAGAGATAAAGGGTTGGAGAAGGGGGAATCTGATAGGAGAGGACAGAAGGCCATGGAAGAAAGGGAAGGGGGAGGAGCACCAGAGGGAGGTGACAGGCAGGTAAGGCGACAAGGTAAGAGATGGAAATGGGAATGGTAACTGGTGAAGTGGGGTGGGGGGGGCATTACCAAAAGTTTGAGAAATCAATGTTCATGCCATCAGGTTGGAGGCTACCCAGATGGAATATAAGGCATTGCTTCTCCAACCTGAGTGTGGCCTCATCGTGGCAACTGACATGACGGAATGTGAATGGGAAGTAGAATTAAAATGGGCAGCCACTGGGAGATTCTGCTTTTTCTGGTTTACGGAGATTAGGTGCTCAGCAAAGTGCTCTCCCAATCTATGTCGGGTCTCACCGATATACAGGAGGCCACACTGAGAGCACCGGACGCAGTATATGACCCCAACAGACTCACAGGAGAAGTGTTGCCTCACCTGGAAGGACTGTTTTAGGGCCGTGAATGGTAGTGAAGGAGGAGCTGCAGGAGCAGGTTTAGCACTTTTTCCTCCTGCAAGGATAAGTGCCAGGAGGGTGATCAGTGGGGAGGGACAAGTGGACAAGGGAGTCACATAGGGAGAGATCCCTGTGGAAAGCAGAAAGTGGGGGGTGAAAGATGTGCTTGGTGGTGGGACCTCATTGGAGATGGTGGAATTTACGCAGAATTATGTGCTGGATGCAGAGGCTGGTGGAGTGGTAGTGGTATTCAAGAGGAATACCTGGTGGGGTGAGGGCAGATGTGCATGAAATGCAAGAGATGCAGTTGAGGGCAGTGTTGATGGTGGAAGAAGGGAAGCCCCTTTCTTTGAAGAAGGAAGACATCTCCTTTGTTCTAGAATGAAAAGCCTCATCCTGAGAGCAGATGTGTCGGGGATGGACGAAATGAGGGTAACGGTGGGAAGAGGTAGCTGTGAGAGTCAGTGGGTTTATAAAAGATATCCGTAGATAAACTGTCTTCAGAGATAGAGACTGATTGAGAAAGCAGAGGGAGATGTCAGAAATGGACCAGGTAAATTTGAGGGCTAGGTGGAAGTTGGAGGCGAAGTTGGAGGCAAAGTTGATGAAGTCAATGAGCTCAGCATGGGTGCAGGAAGCAGCATCTATGAAGTTGTCCATGTAGTGTAGGAAAAGTTGGGGAGTGATACCAGTGTAGGCTTGGAACGTAGACTCTTCCATGTAGTTGACAAACAGGGAGGCGTAGCTGGGACCCATGCGAGTGCACATGGCTATACCTTTTGTTTGAAGAAAGTGGGAGGAGCAGAAGGAGAAATTATTGACATGAGAAGATCGCAACTCTGGAAATTATGCAGTGAGATTTGGTACCTCAGTCCTTCAAGATGCACTGAAACCAACCAAAGACTGCTTCCTCGGTTGGGTGTGGGATCTTACCAACCTTTAATTAAATGAATGCAAAGTTTAAAGTAAATTTATTGGGTGGTGGGGGTCCCATGTGATGGATGCTGCTTTCCTGCAACAACTCTCCATGTAGATGTGCTTAATGGTGGGGAGGTCGTATCTATTACTTTTTGTAGGATTTTCCATTCAAGGGCATTGCTACTTCTATACCAGGCTGTGAAGCAGCCATCAATATACTCTCCATCACATATCTATAGAAGTTTGTCAGAATTTTAGATGTCATGCCAGATCTTTGCAAACTCCTAAGGAAGAAGAGACGCTGCCATGCTTTCTTTACAATTGCATTTACGTGCTGGGCCCAGGACAGATCCTCTGAAATGATTACACCGAGTAATTTAAAGTTGCTGACCCTCTCCACCTCTGATGAGGCCTGGCTCATAGACCTCTAGTTTTCTCCTCCTGAAGTTAATAATCAGCTCCTTGGTCTTGCTGACAGTGAGTGAGAGGTTGTTGTTGTGGCACCATTCTGACAGATTTCAATCTCCCTCCTATCACCACCTTAGACAGTGGTGTTGTTAGCAAACGTGAATATGGTATTGAAACTGTGCTCAGCCACACAGTCATAGGTGTAAAGCCGGTAGAGCAGGGGACCAAGCACACAGTTTTGTGGCACACTTGTGCTGATGGAAATTGTGGAGGAGATGCTGGTGCCAATCCAAACAGACTGGGGTCTGCAAGTGAGGAAATAGAGGATCCAATTGCATAAGGAGGTATTGAGGTGAAGGTCTTGAAGCACGGATCTCGAAACCTTCATCAGTAATTCAATTATCTGAAGAGGATGAATAGTGACAGTCTTTCTCTTGGATGGAACTGTCGGACCTATGTAAAATGCATGAATTCCTTGCCTGTTGTTTTTGGGGTTTACAGTTGTTACTTAGACCTAACTGCCCACCAAATGGATACTATGTTAACAAACACAGACCAAATATTTTTTGCATGTGAAATAAATTATCTTTTTATTTTGTAGAAAGCAAAACTGTTGCAGGAAGCAGCATGCCAGCAGCAGCAGTTGGATGTGGATCGTACCTGTGTACTGGAGGAAACACGTTCCTGCACGACAGGGGAGATGGCAGGCATAGAGTGCAAACAGGAACTAATCCTAAAGTACACCAGAGAACGAGAGGAAAGAGTCTCCAACTTTCTGCTGGAGCTGGAGAACAAAAGGAAGAAATTCCTCCAAGACCTTGTGAGGGGCTCCACACCATTTCTACGTGCTTAGGCCTCTCTAGCTCCCCTGATAAGACAACAGAACGAATACTCAAGATGTGAGTGAGTGAAAAGCCTCCGTCATGTATCTGTGGTGGTACTGATGTTCTTGATCCAGATAGCTCCAGTATCCACTAAGCATCGATTGCTGCTCAGGATCTTCTCCCTCTCCATTCCTGACTGGTGGGCTTCTCACACTGACTTCTGGGTGAATGAAATGTGGCTGCCTCCATGAAGAAAAAACAATGTCTTAGTAGGCCCCAATGGCACTACAAACTACTTATGTTTAACTCCTGTAGCTACATGGTGTTGTAAATATGATGCTCTGCTAATATGAAGGTTGCATAATTGTTAATTTTCTATTGTCTTGTGCCAGCCTGGTGCTTGTGCCTGTTATGCCACTGGCGTTTAGGGCACTAATGAAGGTCTTCCTTCTCTCTCTGTCCTAGGCCACTCAAATGTAAAAGGATGCTTCATAGCTGTTTCTGTAATCGTTTTTTACTAGTCAGGTTTGATAGCTCTGAGCTGAACCCCCAAACTCTTCATCTGGCCTCTTTCCTGTGAACTGTTTGGCATGGGTGACCCGACCAAGACCCAAAGCATAAAGTCCTGGCTCCAGCCAACAAAGCACTCGGGTCATTGAAGCACGTGTCTCCAAATCACGACAAGGTTATGGTCCTCTTAAAGATAAAATGTTATGGTGTTCTCGCCCCGTGAGTGGCTGTCTGACTCTCCTCCCTGGCAATCAGTACCAGTCGTTAACTATAGCAACACATCCCAGCTTGGTGATCTACCCTCTATCCTTCCCTTACAAATGATTTGGGATCCTCTGGCAGTAGCACTGTAACCAATCTCTTTCTCCAATGGTGAAACTTGTTCCCCAGCACCACCATCACCAAGGGTCCCCACATTGTTCTGAAATCTGAAAAGAAAACTGCAATTTTTATACAGAATTGCCTTAGCAGTTATGGATATTGATTATGATGTTTGAATTTCTTACTTACAAGATCAATTGCCATTCACAGTAGAGGTGTTAAAAGTCCATTGAAACTTTGAGCGGACAGCCGATGATATTTTGAACTTAGTGAAGACAATAAGATTAGGAGCAGAATTAGCCCCATCGAGTCTGCTCCATTTTGTCATGGCTGATCCTCTCAGACCCAATCTCTTGCCTTCTCCCCATATCCCTTTATACCCTGACTAATCATGAATCTATCAACCGCTGCCTTACATATACCCAATGACCTGGCCTCCACAGCCGCCTGTGGCAACAGATTCCACAGAATTCTTTGGCTGAAAAAAAATCTCCTCATCTCAGTGCTAAAAGGATGCCTCTCTATTCTGAGGCTGTGTCCTCTGATCTTAGATTCCCCTGCCATAGGAAACATCTCCACATCCACTCTATTGAACCCCTTGCTCTTCTGAATTCCAGTGAATAGAGCCAGGAGCCATCAAACGCTCCTCATGTGACAAGCCTTTCAATCCCGGAATCATTTTCATGAAAAAAAGACAATAGAGCCTCAGTTATTGGGTATGTTTGACATCCTTCTTTTATCTCATCTGTCTCGGGCACCCACTTTTGTGTAAGGAGATGCTGTTTTAGGAAGACTTTTCTTGAAAAGTCTCATTACAGAGGTTCATTCGTTTAGTTTGGACTGAGTGTACACTGCTACAGTCTGTCTTGTCTGCTGCTTCTGGCCGTCTCACTTGACTACAACTGCCCCAGGCATCTTCCACAATAGGAGACTCAGTCATTGGGGGGTCGGTCAGACAGGAGATTCTGTGGCTGTAAAAGAGACTCTGGAATGGCACGTTGCCTCCCTGATCCCAGGGTCACAGATCAGCTACAGAACATTCTCAGGTAGGCAGAAGTCACCATGCACGTTGGCACAAATGACATGGGTAGCAAAAAGGGTAAGGTCCTGCAGAGTGAAAATTCGGAACTTGGGAAGAAGTTAAAAAGCATGACCTCACAGATAGTAGTTGCAGATTACTTCCAGTGCCACATGTGAGGGTAAGAATAGGTTATGGCAAATGAATGTGTGGCTGAAAATTGGTGTAGGAGACATTCATATTTTTAAACCATTGGGATGTCTTGTTGCAGAGGTGATCTGTACAAGAGAAACTAGATGGGAACGAAAATCCTGTCAGGCAGATTTGCTCACACTACTAGGTGGGTTTAAACTAGATTGGTAAGGGCTGGAATCCCAAGCAATGGGGAATCAAATGAGAGGTTGGAAGGAGATGCAAGTCAACGATAGCAAGTTGAATAGGTATGAGAGGCAGGACAATGGCCAGGAGTGAGAAAAGTCTATTGGATTAAATTACATTTATTGCAGTGCAAGAGATCTGACCAGTAAGATGGAGTAGGATAGCTACGTGATATTGGGACATTACAGAAACATGAATAAAGGAGGGACAGGATTAGCAGCTTAATGTTCTAGGGTACAGGTGCTTTAGGTGGGATAGAGGCTGAGGAAAGAGGAGGGGGATTGCATTTTTGATTTGATTCACAGCAATCTTTTTATTAGTGGAGCTGAGAAATAAGAAGTGGGAGTGTACGATATGTCCTCAAATAGACAACAGGAATTAAATGGACTAATATGCAGAGATTGTGTAGTTGTAAGAATAATAGGGTAATTATAGTGGGGAATGTTAAATTTCCTAACACGGACTGGCACTGCCATACTGTTAGGGCTTAAATGGGATGAAATTTAAATGCATTCAGGAAACTTCCCTTGGGCAGTATATAGAGGGCTCTTGGCCTGAAAAGCAGGTACAATAAGGCCCCCTTGTTAGACATACTGATTTAAGAAACTTTCCTTGGTGTAACAAATTCAAAACCTCTTGCACTAAGGACATCCCAGTCTATACTAGGGAAGTTGAAGTTGCGATTTTGTTTTTACACCTTTCCCTAATTTGCCTGCATGTAATTTTCCAGTGTCCCAGTTGCTATTGGAGAGTCTGGGGTATAATCCCATCTGAGTGATTGCACCTTTCTTTATTTCACCTTCCTTAAATTTTGAGTCATTTGGTTTTTTTTCAATATTCTCACCAATCTTTGGACATTCCACTCATTTGCAGTTATGTTTCTTTTATAAAGCTTGTTATCTGTAATTGCAAATGGGTCTTACCCCCTTGATTTTTTTTTCTCTTTAGAAATTCTGTGGATACTAGAATGCTGGGCAATACCTTATCTGCACCAGTGCAATTATCTGCTTATCTAACTCCAATACTTCAGTACATTTAGAACCCTGGTATATCAGTGAATGTGTGGGAAAATGCCCAATTTTGCCCTGCCTATTTAAAAAAATAAATACAATCCAAAGAATTATTGCACAGTCAGCTTACTCTTGAAGTAAAGTGATGAATGGTGTCAATGACAGTGGCAATTATTTAAGAACCTAATCACTAATGTCCTGGTTGTAACTTGGGTGCAGACTTCATTATTCAAAGGAGAGTGACTGCTTCTGGCATCAAGGAACACTGGTGAATTAGCATGGAGCAGAAACATCAGTGGTTGGAGTCGTACATCACACAAATTAAAAAATGTAGCCTGCTGCAGTGTCTTAGGACACTTGTGTAATGTCCAGCCCTTTCCAGCTACTTCATCGTAAATCAAACTTCCCCAGTAAATGAAGCAATCTACTCTTGCATGCAACAAGACTGAGGCAATCTTTGAACATGATTGGACAGTAAGCACAATTAAGATGCAACAAGAGAGAAAGTGAGCAGCTGTGGTTGAACACTCAATGTCCGATGTCAAAGCTCCCTCCCAACGTGACTGACCACAAGTTTTAACCGGACAAGTGGGGCTGCGTGAGCAGATCAACTTGTGATTCTGGCAACAAGTCCTTCCCTGATTCCATGTCCACCTTGACATCCTCCAATCCATCCAGCCCCCCACATGCCTACCCTCCACCCTCGACACAACGGTGGACCTCTGCCAGCACCCCAATGGCTAAGCTCTCCAACGGCGGGTTCAATTCCCCCTTCCCACTCCTCATTGATCCCCCCCCCCACCACCCAACCTCACTCCTTACCCCCAGGTTTATTGCTTCTCTCCTGCTGATTCACCCTTTTTGTCTTTATTCCCGCCGGTTTATCCCCTCCCCCAGAGCCAGTCGCCATTTAACCCTCCTCCACCCCCCCCCCCAGTCTGGCTGCCGATTCCCCCCCCCCACCTTCCGCGCCCACGTGACCGCGCCGGCCAATGGCGTTCGAGTTGGAGGTTCTGGTTGGAACCGGTTCCCGCCTTGTGGCCAGTCGGTGAGAGCGAGCGCTGTTTGGCAGACGGACGTCCATTTGCCCCGCCGAGCCTTCGACCAGCAGCCAAGATGCCCCGCAAATCGGTGAGTGCGCGGTCGGTCATCTGCCGCCGGCCTGCCTCCCGAGCCGGGCCGTTTTCCCTCTGTGTGGGATGGGGGGGGGTGGTTTGCGCGGGATGCCTGGCCATTCTGCCCCCCCCCCCACACGGTGCAGGCAAGGTGGGCCTAGGTCGGCGCCCCCGCTGTTCACCTGCGTCTGCCGGAGCGTGTTTTTAATAAAATGATCCCCCCGCATTCCCAGATGCGCGCACCGTTCCCCAGCCCGCATTCCTGATAACGGCGGCAGGGCCCCGCCCCCCCGGCGGCGCGGCTCGGATCGGATCGGCTTGGCTCGGCTCGGCTCCGGGGCCCCGGGGAACGGAGACAAGGGCAGCGCGGGAACATCGGGTAGGGCCCTCACTACCGTTCGCATCTGCAGGCGCCGGGTTGTTTTTGTTTCACCCCCGGACACGGGCAGTTGCAAACGGAGAATCCCGAGACTGGAAGGGACTGTAGAAGTTGGAGGCTTCTAGGTGGCACAGTATGGCGGAGTGGCATCTTCCCGCCTCCGTCTTCATCCTCACGTTTCCTTTCCCCTCCACAGGGCCATCAGCCTGATTTTAATTTTAATCTCAGCAGTTCTACCTTTTACATTTTCACCGCATTAGCGAAATTTGGGATTCCTCTTACTGGAAATTTACGCTCGGCCATCAGTGATTATGTTCCTTGAACATAAACTGTCAGTGGTTTGTGTTTGAATCATTAACCTGGCTCTCCTCCCTAGTTCAGTGGCGGTTGAGTAAATTTACTAAAAATGAACCTGCCACGATATTTTGATTAACCTACATTATACTGAAATATAAATCAATTTGTGCATTTTTGGGAATAAATTAAGTATTTATTCAGAAGTTTTAAAATACAGTTTTCAGTCCTTGATTACCTTTTTCGACCGATACCTTATTATTTTGACTGAGATGTCTCATTTTAATGGGACAATTTTTATTCGTTGTACTCTCCCGATTTATTAGTTTCAAACTTGTAACAAAGTAGATTCAAATTTGCCTAATTTGTTTGCCCCGTTCTGTGTATAACAGCGATGTTGTTTGATATGACCAAAGGCTATGGTACTGTTATCAGTGTTGCTGTATCTCCAAAAACCATGAGGCTTTTGATGCTATTAGTCTCATTAGTTTTTTTCCATTTCCGGAACTTTTTCAAGCCTTTATGTTCCAAGGATTGCTCAGAAATGGATATGAAGCATTAAAAAATCTTGGGAACCCCTGATCTGAGGGATTCTGAAAGTTCCTGGGTTGGTATAATTAATGCAGATAAAGAAATGATATCTTACTCCTAGCTGATTACGTGGAAAGGACTAACTGATGTTCCGTTTTAAATTGAACATGACACCGGGAATCTCATGTCACCTGTCGGTAGCTGCATCCAATTGTATTATTGAAAGACTTTTTTAATACGTGATGTATAATAGTTCAAATAAAGTCTCCCTTTAGGTGTAAGATTTTTCAAAAGCATTGACGTTTTTAAAACAATATATGGCAGTATTCCAGATTAAAGCTGTTTTAAACAGTGTCAATAATTATAATTTTTTGCAGTTGAAAGAATTTCTCCTATGTCATCTCTTGTGTGAAAGGGAGGAGACTTTGCTATGTCCTCTGCTTGATAGAAATTTACTGCAGGCTTAACTTGAATTTTGTTTTCACAGAAATGCAAATTGGACTTTGGCACAATTGTAATTGGTGCAAATGGAGTGGTTTGAATTTTAATTTGCATAGAATAGAAACTGCCTTCTCTCTGTAAACTTGCTGTTTTCAGAAAGTGAAACTCAGCTCATTATTTGTAACTTTTGAAATGACAGGAAGTGAGTAACCATTTTGTAGCAGTCCATTGAACCAATACTGGTAATGATTTTCTACACACTCCTTTGTACTTGGCTAATCTAACATAATCAAGTTAGCAATTCAAAAGAGTGGGATGGATTGGTTTTTATTACATTTGTGAATTGTGTAAAAATTAGAGCTCAGAAGTGCTGTAACTTATCTTAGCTATTTCCTTTCAATTTTTGTTTGTATTTTACCTCCTCGGTGTTTCAACCGTTCACAACCTGGGGTCCACAGACCACTTGACTTGCATAAATGGTATTGGTCCGTGGCATAAAACAGGTTGGGAGCACCTGGTAGATTAATGTTTACTAAATGATACTTTGATTTACAGTATCATTCAATCACTACCCCTTCCAGTAGTACTTTTAAAAAAAAGCATCTGGCAGTTTATCCCAGTCTGCTTCTATATAATTAACATAATCTTTTATGAACTGCTTAACTCAATGTGGTGTTTGCCTGCTTTTCCATTTCCTCAATAAAGTAATATTTTTTCTATTTATTGCTGTAGTAATATGTGTGTATCATTTTGCAATAAAATACTAACAATTCTCTTTCTTGTTCTAGAATGACACTCCAAGGCCTGAAGTAAGTATTATTTTTGTTATAGATTTCACATATCTATGTTATCTACGTTTGAATACTGATTTCCCTCCTTTAAACTTGTTTTGCAGGAACTGAGGAGATCATTGCGAAAACGGGTAGGTATTTATGATACCTATAGCAGATCAGCTTGTTGAAGTTTCCATCTCCAGCATGACACTATCTTGTAAATTTAAGTAAAATTTTACTGGAGGATTGACTGCGTTTCAACATGTCTCAAGTTCACTGCAGCTAGTATACCCTCCTAGGATATTTAAAATAAAGATTTTATCATTTTTTTAAAAAATGGAGTCCTAACACAAGTATAGATAATTAACATGTTACTTTGTTTAACTCATAAAAATACTGATTGGTCTCCTAGTTCTTGTACTAACGCAGAGATTGGAGGATGTTTCTCACTTTTTTTCCACTGATTCACAACAGCCAAGTGTCGTGACAGCTCCTCCGACCAAGAAGGCACCAGCGAAGGTAAGTTCTTCAGGTTACTGTCAATAAATGTTCATTTTCAACCAGCTCTATTCTGTTTAGTCAAGCAACTATCTCATTTCTGATGCGTTCAGATCAAAAATGTTCTTATATCAATCTTTTCCTCTTTAGTTGACCAATTCAAGTGGTATAGTTCAGGAGAGGAGGTCATGGTTCCTGATTCTGATTTCTAATCTAATGAATATCTAATGAATCCCATGGAAGATTGTGGGATGAGAATATATCTTTGGTGTTGGGTTGGCAAGGCCTCTTTTTTTAAAAAAAAAGTCTTTAAGGCAGGGGTTTCCAACCTGGGGTCCATGGTATAAAAAATGATTGGGAACTCCCCCCCCCCCCCCCCCCCTTCCACTTTAAGGGCTAGAAGTTGAGTTATGTTTGTAAGAATTATACAATCACGTTCACAGTACAGGACAAATAAGCTCTTTCGGCATACCGCATTCACTCAGATCATGATGCTCACTAATATAGTGCAGTCCCTGCATTGGGGCCATATTGCTCTATGTCTCTGCTATCCAAGTTCCTGTCAAACGCCTTTTAAATGTTGTATCTGTCTTCATCTCTTGTGGCATTTAATTCCAGATAGTCAGTCCCCTCGGGGTGGGGGGGGGGGGGGGGCAGGGGACCTAACCTCTCAGATCCCTAACTCACAATAGTTTCTGACACCCTCTGTACATCCATTGGTTGTTGTTCATTTGTCTTTATGTTGAGGAATGTGTAGCCTATCAACGTCATTTGTACAATTTCTTAATGAGGTTAGGGACAGGAAGAGATTGTTCAGTTCCTCAAGTCTGTCATGATATAGTCATTTCCACAGCTTAGTTTCAAGCTGTTCATCTAGGTGTTTTCAATAATATTTCTGTTCTGCAGAAAGCTGCTGGGAAAGCTAAGAAACCAAAGGTCGTCAAAGGCAAAGCAAGTGACTCGAACCAGGAACCCAGCACTGCTCCTGCCCAAAATGGAGAAAACAAGGAGGTAACATCATACAGTCTCTGGTATATCCTTGTACTGTTGACCCAATTAGAATTCCTGTCTTTGGTCCACTTTTAGCTGTATTCATCAGTAAACAGTTTCCTTATAGGCATAGTGGTACATCAAGGTTAATTTTAATTTGTGAGTTTGGGAGAGCTTGAATCATGCAGTTATGATCCGTGATAATGGTGGCAGACCCCAGTAATTTAATCTTGTTACATTCTGTGAAATTTCCTGTGATGTATGGATTAAAAGAAGTGAAATATCTAAATTGTGGATTTGGAATTGGAAATTAACTCCTAATGAGGTTAGGGACAGGAAGAGATTGTTCAGTTCCTCAAGTCTGTCATGATATAGTCAGTTCCACAGCTTAGTTTCTAGCTGTTAATCTAGGTGTGTACACCCCAAGAATATGCTGGAATTGAAGATTTAAGATAGATTGTAATGATGTCATTGACTATATTAGAATGACTTGCTAGTGCAATCAGTCTTGTAATTGAGTGCACTCTGAAGGAGCTGTGGCTATATTGGGTGGTCCTGGTGGTCAGTAGTTCCCCTCCAGTGACCTCACTTTGTGTTCTCACCATAGATCATCAAGGAACACTGATTTACAATAAAATCTCCCCAAGGGAATTGGAACTAATCTAATTTATTTATTTATTGCAGGCTTGAGAAGCAAAGTTGCTGATAGGCGATGGTATCAACAGCGTCTGGAAGGCTTATCAATTTCCTGCAACGTGTGCAGTTGAAAGGAATATTTTTATCAGTTTTTATAAAGGCAACTTTTTTTTTACTTTTGAGTGAGCAAATGTGGGTGCTTGCATTGTTTTATTTTGGAGATTTTGTATACAAATTGCATGTTGAATGGCTTGATATTAAACTCCTTTTTGCTCCCACACAAACCCCTCAATTTTGACCATTTTCTATCTCTTCCATCAGATGAAGTTACGTTTGCAATGTCTATTCATGTTATTGGCAGTTCCTGACCCCTGTGTGAAATCATTATTTTCAGATTTGGCCATTTAAAATTTAAAAACTTTTTTTTTATAATTACTGTTTGAAAATGGAAATAGAATCTCTTTTGGCTCAAATGGAATTTTTAATTCCACGGAGTTTTAAATTTGCTACTTAAATAAAGTTGGATATTGTTTTGCTTGTCATGTGTCTATTATATCTAAATGGCATGGCTTCCATTAATGGTGGCTATTTTTGGTTCCTTGGTCTATTCAGAATTTCAGTCAGATGATCAATGTAATCTAATCCACAATTCAGGGATGTATTTGTATCTGCTTTTCCTCAGCTAGAGCTAAATATGTTTATAATTGTAGCTCTTTCTGTATGTACCTGACAAACACTATGACATCTCTGCTCAAACATCCTGTGCACATCCCATGTGAGGGATATAGTAACAACTGTGAGAAATACTGTTCAGGAGGATTTCCCAACCTGGGATCCACATGCCCCTTGTTTAATGGTATTGTTCCATGGCATAAAAAGAGTAGGGAACCCCTGGTGTACAGCAACAACTTTTAGCTAGTACCCAGAAGTTCTTGTTTCAGTGAGGAAGAAATTCTTCACAATAAAGCCTTAGGTTCTTTATACTTCCACCTGAAGGAGCAGGTGTGCCTTAGTTTAATGATGCTTCCAATACATGGAATTCTCTTTTTTTTGGGCTCCAGTTGCTGTTTGGGATACCAAACCACAGCTTTTGAGTAGAAGTTACCTAAAGCTCCACAGAGCCTGAAGGTGAGCCACAATACTTGCTTGCAGGGCATGGGTGTGTTACAGATCTCTGTAACCTTTATTTATACATTCTAGTTCTTGTCCTAGTTTCTGGATTTGAAGAACTGCAGCTCAGCCTAAGGTGACCTGCTTGGAGTAACATGGCAGTGGGCAGTAGAGCTTCCCCTCCCCCACACACAATCCCACAATTGGAATTGTTTAACCCAGCAAGAACCAACTAACAGCCATTGGTCAAGTATGTGTGAGAAGCATAGGAAGTTGTGCCTCTTCTGTAACTTAATTGGGATGGGAATGGGAATATATTTACAGTAGAGTCATGGTGATGGGTCTAGGCCTGAAATGTTGCTTATTCCCCGTTGATTGATTTGCTCCAGCATTTTGTGTGTAGTACACTACATGCTCAAGGAATTTGCATCTGCAGAATCTCTTTGTGTTTAATATTTTCTGTTTTGGGTGGCTACTCTTAACCCGATTATGATTGGTTTATAATTGGTACATTGTTCCTTAGAGCCTGCTTTACTAGTGTTAGGATTTTGGTATTTGGTAAGTTGAAAGCTAGACAGTTTGGTATGAAAATCATCACGGGAACCAGTTAAATAGTATCAGCACTAAATTTAAAACGTCTACAATCTTAATAGAGACATTATTAATCACTTTTTAAGATTGGTATGAGAGCTGGTGGTCATTTGTGAATCAAATCAGGCGGTGGGGAACGTTTTGGTATTTTTTCCACATCTACAGCTCCAAGGGTTGGCATTGCAGTAATCTGGACAGTGACCAATATGAAGGAACACTTGTTTTTACTTTAATAAACTCAGCATTAATTATACATGAGCTAAACGCTAAAATGAGAAACAGACGCGATGGCGGGCAGGCGACTATTCGGAATCAACAAGTTTAGGTTGCCGTGACAGGGGTAAAATGCTTCAAGTTATATAAAGCCGACAAAAACACCGAGATCGTCCGACCATCTACACTACTCTCATTCTGTTTCCCCACATTTCAACACATGTTCGGGGCAATTTACAGTTGCCATCTCGTATATTTATGCAATGTGGGAGGAAACCCACGTGGCGATGGAAAACTTGGAGGTGGCAACCGAGGTGAGAATCGAATCGTGTTGTGAGAGAGTGGCGTTATGAGCCGCATTCCTGTGCCGTCGACATGACCAAAGAAGGTAGAATTGAAAATTAATGCCTGGATTTGACGCTTAAATCACGACGAATAGCTATGAACACCAACCCGGGTTCAATTCCCGTACTGAACCATGGGTTGTCTCAGGACGGGAATGGGGAGCCAATGTCAGATTACAGTTCCCCCAAACAGCAACCGCCCCAGGTATTAGGTTGGACCGGTTCAGAGGCAGATTTGGAGCCGCTCCCAGTAGGCTGGATTTGAAGGCGTTTCCCGTGGTTGTAGTTTGAGAGCGGGGCGGAAACTGTTTTAAATTGCCTCTTGTGTCCGCAGTAATGTAGTTCGGTTCGAGTCCTGGTTGTTCAAGTGGTCGTTTACCACCCCACGCGGTAAGTTCTCTCTTTTTGCCGTGTTTTGTATAGATTTACTTGCCTAGACTGTTTAAGTACGAACAGCACCAAGCCGCCCTTAGGTTGAGCTGCAGTTTTTTAAAAAATCCACGCAAATACAGAAGACTAGGACTAGAAAAAACCGGGGCAGAATGAAGAACATTTCTGAACGGCATTTTAAACTAAAACTCAAAACGGACATTCAGCCTGAAACGAACACCCATCTGGCTTGCGTAATGTAATATGCCCGCAATGATTTCTACCCTGACCCACGTTATAAAAAAGCATACTATCTGGTAGGAGGACCCTTTCGAGCCATCCAATCAATCCACGAGGGCATTTCTGTTAATCCTGTTGCTTTACTTTCTTCAAATTATCAAAAAACAAGTGCTTGCCCAGCTAACTTCTCAAAGTTCTGGCTGCCGGTTTCCACATCCCTTGCAATCAATAAATACGAGAACATAGCCACTAATCTGTGTAAGTATATTTTTCTTCTCAATTATATTCCTGGAACTTTGAATTTTGGGAATTGTTCTTTCTCCTTAACTGATTTATGCACCTTTGCACATCTCACAACTCTGGTTCAAGTAAGCTTACTGTAACCTCTGCTAGTCTAGTCCTACTGTTGTTAAAGTCAGAGCAACAGGAATTTGTGACACAAGGACACAATGTTAAACTGGAAACTGGACATGGCAAGTGAAAAAAAAAATAATAAACACTGGGGATTCTGCATATGTTGGAAATCTGGAACAACACACAAAATGCTGGAGGAACTCTGCAAGTCAGGCAGCATCTATGGAAAAACCCAAAGGTCTCGGCAGGAAACGTCGACTGATAGATGCTGTCTAACCTGCCGAGTTCCTCCAGCATTTTGTGTGCATTGCCATGAAGGTAGTTACAGAAAAAGTTTAAATGCTAACAGTCTGCCTGTGACAGATAGTTTCCTCAATTGGATAATATAAAAACTATTTGAGATCTCCCTCTTTATTTCTTCCATGATAAGACAGCTGGTTGTACCTCACATGATGATTTGTTTGCAGTGGTCTATCTCGCTTAGGTGGAAGCAACCATCACCATTGATTAGCCAAGTAATCTCGGGTTCCATGGAAATCTGTTTATGAACTTCCTCCACCTTCCCCTGGGGTGATGTGATGGGACTGATGCCAGGTCCTCACTTTCTGCCTGATTTGCAATTTGCACCTGGTACTGGAATCTTGCTTTTGAAGAATGCAGTGTTAAATCACAGGACCAGCAGCCCAGAATGGTTCTCATTATTTCCAGAATTCTCTAGTATGTAAGTGGAAAAGATCCTTTGACTATGTGGCCTCTTGCTGTTCTCATGAGTATGGGGTTGCTTCACAAGGCTTCCCAAGTGCTCTTCTTGCAGTTAGGAAGGGATCCAATGAGCAGAGAGGAAGTGAGTCAATTAATGACAATGCATTACATCACACAGAGTTGGTAAATAAAAATGCCATCCAGTTTGTGTTCAGTGAATGCCCATTATTGATTGGTCCTCAGCGGCTCAGGATGAGTTTGAAGGGTAACAAGCAGCATTAAACTCATCTCAATGACGAACGTCCAGCATCATTCACCACATTTCAAATTCAGGCATATGCATCCAAAGTATATGACCCTCAGGAACAGACTCTTTTGGAGAGGAGACCTGTGTGGGAGCAAACCACAGTCTCACATACGGGCTTTGTGATATGGTGCAACTCAAACTACCTGCGTCTCAATATCACCAAGACCAAGGAGATGGTGGTGGACTTTAGGAGATCTAGGCCTCATATGGAGCCAGTGATCATTAATGGAGAATGTGTGGAGCAGGTTAAGACCTACAAGTATCTGGGAGTACAGTTAGACGAGAAGCTAGACTGGACTGCCAACACAGATGCCTTGTGCAGGAAGGCACAGAGTCGACTGTACTTCCTTAGAAGGTTGGCGTCATTCAATGTCTGTAGTGAGATGCTGAAGATGTTCTATAGGTCAGTTGTGGAGAGCGCCCTCTTCTTTGTGGTGGCGTGTTGGGGAGGAAGCATTAAGAAGAGGGACACCTCACGTCTTAATAAGCTGGTAAGGAAGGCGGGCTCTGTCGTGGGCAAAGTACTGGAGAGTTTAACATCGGTAGCTGAGCGAAGGGCGCTGAGTAGGCTACGGTCAATTATGGATAACTCTGAACATCCTCTACATAGCACCATCCAGAGACAGAGAAGCAGTTTCAGCGACAGGTTACTATCGATGCAATGCTCCTCAGACAGGATGAAGAGGTCAATACTCCCCAATGCCATTAGGCTTTACAATTCTACCGCCAGGACTTAAGAACTTTTTAAAAGCTATTATTAATGCTTTTTGAGATAGTGATTTAGATGCATATCATATTTTTTACTGAGTTAAGTATTGTATGTAATTAGTTTTGCTACAACAAGTGTATGGGACATTGGGGAAAAAAGTTGAATTTCCCCATGGGGATGAATAAAGTATCTATCTATCTATCTATCTATCTATCTATCTATCTATCTATCTACAGATTACATAAGAAATAGGAGCAGGAGTAAGCCATCCAGCCCATTGAGCCTGCCCCGTCATTCAATAAGATCATGGCTGATTTGTCTGTAAACTCAGCTCCATCTACCTGCTTTTTCCCCATAACCCTTAATTCCCCTACTATGTAAAAACCTATCTAACTGTATCTTAAATATATTTAGTGAAGAAGCTTCAACTGCTTTCCTGGGCAGAGAATTCCACAGATGCACCACACTCTGGGGAAAAACAGTTTTTCCTCATCTCCGTCCTAAACCTTCTCCCCTGAATCTTGAGGCAATGTCTCCTGGTTCTAGTCTCATCTACCAATGGAAACAACTTGGATTCAACCACTTCCATCACAGGCACAACCTTCCCACCATTGAGGTGCTTCAAGAAGGTGGTATCCATCATTAAATCCCCCTCGCCATCTAAGATATGCCCTCTTTGTTTTTGCACCCATTGCGGAGGAGGTATAGGAGTCCGAAGACTCTCACTCAGCTTCTCCTCTGCCATCAGACGTCTGAACAGTCTATGAACACTACTGTTAGTCAACTTTTGTAATTTATGGTAATTGCTGCAAAGCAACTAATTTCACAATGGTTGTCAGTCGGTGATAGTAGACCTGTTCCGTTTTGCTGGTGCCAGTGTGTGGGAAGAAGGAAGGTTACCAAAGAAGTTGATAACTCAGTAGGAACAGAAAGTGAATCAGGGTCACTTTGGCAGAGCTTCCCAGACGTTGTTTTCTGTCCCCGTTTTGCAGTTAGTTCAGATGTGAGGAAGAATTTTTTGCCCACTGAATGGTGACTTCCATGGCTCTCAATACACACAGCCATCAAGGGATTATTTTAATCTTCTTTATGGCTTTCTGATATAATCTGCCCATTGCTCCAATTATACTTTCCTGCTATCGAGGGGAATGGGACTGCAGAGATGAGTCTTAATAACTGAGAGATGCTTCCAACTCAAAACTATGTAAGGTAGATACTTTATTGATCCCAAAGTAAATTACAGTGTCACAGTAGCATTATAAGTTCACAGATATACAAATGTTAGACGGGTAGTAAGGAAGAATAAAAAAAAAGTTGCCTCCAGAAAGAGGAAGGTTAGGTCAGTGTGGGTATATCCAGTGAGAAGAAAACCAAACAATAGGCCGTCTAAAAGTTTCCAGTGTCCGGTGGACGTAATGGAGTCATGTTATCTGATTAAGCTTGAAGAAGGACCCTTGGGTCCTGCCAGTACTGAGAGCAGGGAGAGAACTGATGTGTTTATGTCTGCTCCTCGGTGAAGCGACTGCCTCGATCCTGAATGCACAACACTGATGTTTTTTGACAGATGGTTCAATAGTCCAGTGACATCACTAAATGCAAAAAGCTCAGTATAAAAGGCCGTGTGGAACCAGACATCCGGTAGACAAGAGGTTGGGTTAAATTCACTTCAACAAGACGGGGCTGTGGTGATTTAACTAAGATTGTTCGGTCAATAATGTGAAGTTTTCTTCTCAGGGGGGACAATTGGAATTGCATGCAGCCCTCATCTGAATCAAATACTTTTCTTTCTCTATGCTGGACATGATCATTCGGCTGAGCAGATTAACTCCTAGTTACTTCCGACTATTACAGGTAAGTAGACATTAAGTGCATTTGGGAATGTGCAGTGGAGAAAACAAGGCAGCATTCAGTAAAATTAGTGCAGCTACAAAGACATTAACGGAGTAAACTCCAGTGTTATTTATACTGTCATGTTCAGTGCAGTTGCAGAAGGGGTCTATAAGGATAATGTGGCAGATATAATATACATATATGCGTTTCAAAAGTCATTGAAGATGCTACCATCCTTCAGACTCATGATTAAGTTTAGAACATATAAAGTTGGGCGAGTAACAGAGTAAATGTTTTATCAGTCTGGGCAACTAACTTAGCATCTCGCTGTGTGAACAGCTTTGTGTCCAGCCTGCTACTTATTCTGCTACATCTTCTCCAGGATTGGTGGTGGAATCATTAATATTCCTAAATCACATAAATTATTTTAGTTTCTGAAGTTTGAAATGTAATTCTGGAACTTGCAGATGTTACCAAATTGGGGTATAGTTAATGCTGAAGAAAACAGCATGTTTAAGGTTGGAATTAATAAATTTGCACCTTTGGCATGAAGATTTAAAGAGTATGAGGTGCATTTAATTTTAAGAACAAAGGCAGCATATATATTTCATGGAAAATAAATAGAGTAAAAGAATGAAGGAATATGCAACTCACTGAACTATGAAATTCACGTTATTAAATAATGTATCACACAGCACCTGGAACACTTCTAAACAGGTTGAAATAAGTACCAAAGTTATGTTAAAGACATGCATTATGTTGGTCAAATCTTACAGTGCATTGATCTGGTGTCTGTGTGTCTAGAGAAACTGAGAAAATTGCAAGAAAATGTAGAATGTTGGTTAAATCTTACGGTGCGTTGTTCTG
Source organism: Hemitrygon akajei (assembly GCF_048418815.1). Classification (NCBI taxonomy): domain Eukaryota; kingdom Metazoa; phylum Chordata; class Chondrichthyes; order Myliobatiformes; family Dasyatidae; genus Hemitrygon; species Hemitrygon akajei. The sequence goes on along the minus strand of NC_133155.1, from coordinate 7,163,741 downwards.
GTGTCCATGTCTTTAGAAACTGGAAAAAGTGCAAAAAAGATGATACTAGAATTGAGAGATTATAATGACTGTAACATTCAAGTGTCTGGGGCTGCCTTTGGAGAAGGAAAAGCTAAAATGTAGTTAATTTTAGGACTTTTTTTTGGAGGATGCAATACAGAAAAGACGTTTCCATTCCCTGGAGCAACCATACTGAAGGACATTGAATTTATGGCAGTCACTAAAGAGTCTAGTAGGAATCCAGAAGAGCTTTCTTTAGTCAATATGGTCAGAACATAGAAGTTGCCACCATGGGAGATGTTGAGGAGATAGGCATAAAACTATTTTAAGACAAATGCTTGAGGGGGAAAAGAACAGCAGAGTAAACTGCTAGTAAAAGTAAGAAGGGAGGAGGTCTTTATGGACCTGAAAACCATTTAGATCAGTAAGGTTAAAATGATCTGTCACTGATTGATAAGCAGTTAGAGACACACAGTGATATAATGATCATTATTCACAGATTCTCTAACAGGTGACATCTCTTGGGGATAAACATTTAATTTTCTTTTCCTTTCCATCTTTGAAATTATGATTGGGTGGAACCTCCTGAGACGAAGATGCATTCCTGATGAAGCTGTGCTGTAATTTTAGGACAGAACCATACCTCAACCTTCACACAGGAACATCTAGAGTGAGCCAGCTATCCTCTGTTTGAAGTGGCACACTCATCTCAATCTTGACCTCATCTGGTGGGAAAGCACAGCCTACCGTGGATACTATAGAGAGAGCGCGGGGAGATGTGCAAAGATGTTTCCTGGATTGGAGAGTGTGTCTTATGAGAATAGGTTGAGTGAACTTGGCCTTTTTTCCTTGGAGTGACGGAGGATGAGAGGTGACCTGATAGAAGTGTATAGGATGATGAGAGGCATTGATCGTTTGGATAGTCAGAGGCTTTTTCCCAGGGCTGAAATGGCTAACACCAGGGGGCACAGCTTTAAGGTGCTTGGAAGTAGGTACAGCGGGGATGTCAGGGGTAAGTTTTTCACACAGGGAGTGGTGGGTGTGTGGAATGCACTGCCAGCGAAGGTGGTAGAGGTGGATACAATAGGGTCTTTTAGGAGACGCTTAGTAAAATGGAAGGCTATGCGGTAGGTAATTCTAGGCAGTTTTGAGAGTAGGTTACATGGCACAACGTTGTGAGCCGAAGGGCCTGTAATGTGCTGTAGATTTTCTATCTTTCTGTGCTTACATGCATTCCCTCCTTTTGGGGGAACTGGGACCAACCTTGGCATCTTTATTGTGATCCCCCTGTCCCAATCTGCTGATTCACCCCCAGACCAGGAGTAGAGTCCACTTTGCTCTCAACAAATTTACCGAAAAAGTGCTCCCCATTTTCCCAGATAATAATCTTTCCTTGTCTTTTTTAAGGAACTGGAGCCTTTTGACACATTTCCTTTCTAGCTTACAGCGACCAGCACTCACAGATCCCAGACGAAGAATGAATTCTTGAATGACACCCTGTTGGGTGTCTGTCTCCCATGGTATGGACCCTCTTTTCCCTCCCCCCCCCCCCCCCCAGCGCTGGTTCCAGTGGTGGGGGGGGAGGGAGAGGAAATAAAAACCGTTTGTTAGTAGATCAGACATGGGGTGGCACTAGCAGATGGAGGAGCAACACCATTTTATAGGGTGTGGGGGAGAGGAAAGGCATTAATGTGTAGGGAACCCTGATGGCAGGAGCGAAGAGAATTTCATTTTTGAGATTCTTTGACCCAGCCTGGAATGACAGCTGGTTATTTTTGTATACTCAATTCACTGATCCCTACTCCGAATGAATTAGAATCAGCAGCTGTTATGTAAGTGACAGAATTAAATATTAAAAGCAACATCCCAAAGGCAGAGTCTGCATCAGTGATGTTGGTTCACATGTTTTTTTTAATACTTTTGATGCTATGCTCAGTTTTTGAGATTTATGTTAAGTTTTTATACTACTTACCTTAATTTAACTAAATAATATTTGTACATTTACTGTAATTCAGTTCTTTTTCTCTATTATCCTGCATTGCATTGAACTGCTGCTGCAGAGTTAACAAATGTCACGTCGTATGCCAGTGATATTAAACCTGATTCTGAAAGCCCTAGAGTCCAGAATCTAATTGTTTCGGTAGGGTAGTGGGCAGCGTTTTACTATTACAGCATCAGTGACATTTCTGCTGCTGCCGCCTGTAAGGAGTTTGTACGTTCTCCCCGTGACCACATGGATTTTCTCCGGGTGCTCTGGTTTCCTCCTACAGTCCAAAGGCGTACCGGTTAATAAATAAATTGTTCACGTGGGTGTAATTGGGCGGTGCGAGCTCATCGATAGGAAGCGCCTGTTACCATGTGTATTGCTAAGTACAATCTAATCTCACCGTGAGGCAGTGAGCTGGTCTTTGCCACAATCCCCGTTCATCCCCAGCCCATGAGAAACCCCTTCATGGGGTCAGATGCCCTAAAACACCTAATAAAATGAAAAATGACTGAAGCGAAGGCACTGGTGCGGTGAAAGGAAAAGCCGTAATGAAACCTTGGTAATACGAAATGCAGGCTCTGTCAGGAGCAGCACAAGGTGTATTTATCTTCCTGTAGTACGCCACTACATACAGAGATAAATGGCCCCAGGATCAAACCAGAGCCAGAATTCTGTCATCACATCAGTTATGATTGTTGCTCAATACTTACTAAGTAAGTGGTTGCCTGCTGGAACAAGAGGGTGGGGAAGGGGTGATGCTTTGCTGCTGCTTATGTATGGGGGGGGCTTTGGCATTCTAACATTTTTTCTCTGTCAATCATTCTTTGGGGGTTCTCTTCGAGGATGTCTGCAGAGATAAAATTTTAAGGTTGTGTGCTGTCTACTTCCTCTGATATTCGTGGATGTCTGTGAAGAGTAAGAATTTCAGGTTGTATCCTGTATACATTCCCTGATATTAAATGGAACCATTGAACTTACTACCCATTACACCACTGGTGTTTAGGGCAGCAATAAAGGTCCTCCATCTCTACTGAGTATAGGAAGGCTTCTTCATTGCTGTTTCTGTAACAATTCTTATTTTTGATCAGTCAGGATTGTTAGCCCTGAGCTGAACCTCCAAAACTGGAGGATTGATGGACCACTCTTAGTTTGGCCTCTACCCTTTGACCTTTATGGCATGGGTGACCCTACCAAGAGCCAAACCATAAACCCCTGACTGCGGCCAAAATGGCTCTGTAGGTCATTGAGGCATGCAAGCCATCAAGCCTCGACAAGATTGTGGACCTCTTGGAGGATTGTTGGTCAATAACTAGACAACAATGAAATCAGTAACAACACCGGATCCCAATACAGGAGCCCAAGAGAGACAAGGGTGTGTATGTGTTTCCACTTGGCCCTCTTCCTAATGTTCCCATTATTCTAGGAATCTGTGTTCAGCCAATTCACAGCTTGCAAAAATATGTGAGCTAATTGCTCTACCAACCAAGCAGATCCAGTGCCCTAGTTACAAAAATCAACTTAACTAATTGGTATAAACATAAGAGATTCTTCCAGTAATTGCCCCCCTCTTCACAATTCCACATTCCAGTTTCCCCCTCTGCCTATTACTTTCCCCTGCTGCTTCTCCTCCTTCCCTTTGTTCCATGGTCTTCTGCCCTCTCCTGTCAGTTTTCCCTTTCTCCAGCACGTTATCTCTTTCAATAGTCGACTTCCCAGCTCACCTCCCCCTCTCCTGATCTCGCCCATCAACTACTACCTTGTACATCTTCCTCTCCTCCCTCCACCTTGCTCTGACTTCTCATCTCTTTTATTCTTCCCAGTCCTGATGAAGGGTCTCAGCTCAAAACGTCAACTGTTTACTCTTTTCCGTAGAAACTGCCTGGCCTGCTGAGCTCCTCAGCATTTTGTGTGTTGTGTGGATTTCCAGCATCAGCAATCCTAACCCTAACCCTATAAAAGCCTAGCCGCCACAGCAGCTCATACTTAAAACTCTGCAGCCTAACCTCTCCCAGCCAAACATATACATCCACCAGCCCTACACTCAAACCTAATCCTAAAGTCCAAAAGGGGCACACACCCCCACAAACCCTAGGCAGATGGATTTCTCTTGTTTGAGTTTCTACAGATGATGGAAATTCAGAGTAACGCACATAGAAGGTTAGAGGAGCTCAGCAGGTGAAGAGTCTCGGCCTGAAACGTTGACCAGTTATTCCCCTCCATAGATGCTGCCCGACCTGCTGAGTTCCTCCAACATCTTGTGTGTGTTAACTAACCAGTCCCCTCACAGATGCCTCAGAACCATTAGTAATGCAATGATGGGTGTTAGCAATAGCAGAACCAATCCCATTACTGAGAGAGTTCTATAGGCATGAGGGGGGCATGTGTGCCGGGGAAAGGGTGCAGGTTAGACATTGGGAAAGTACAGAATGTAATTATTTAAAATGCAGACTATGTACAGAAGTTGGAACAGACTTCAAATAAAAGGCAAATTGCCAAAAACAAGAAATAAAACAGATAAAATAAAAGAAGCGAATGGGGAAAAAAGAAATAAGATTGGAAACATTGGTAATCAGTGAAAAGGAAAATTAACAGGGAAGTCAAAAAGGATGAACAAATTATTTTTATACTTGAAGAGGCAGTAACGACAGACTTGGGCAGCATCAATGGGGAGAGAAACAAGGCTGATATTTTTGAGTAAAGGATGTTTTCCTTTGGGATCGTTCCTCAGTATTACAAGGAGGACAACAGCCTGTCACAGTTATCATTAAGATGGCATGTGAGGCATTTGCATTTGTTGGCTGGGACATGGAATGTGGAAGGAGAGAAATCAAGGTAACACTTCATAAATCACTGCTCAGGCCGCAGCTCAACCACTGTGTCTGGTCACAATACTACAGGAAGAAGATGATAGCACTAGGGAATGCAGATGATACTTACAACAATGTTACTAGGGTGACGCAATTTAGTTAAGATTTGACTTTGGGACAAAAGAGGCTTTGGTGGGATTTAATAATTTTTTATTTTTTATTTTTTTTATTAGTTTTTCAAAACAGATTTAATAAAATTATAAGATTATGAGTGACCCAGACAGGGTGAAAAGGTAAGATCTATTTCACTCACAGAGTAATTCAACAAACTAAATGACAGAGATTGAAGATGACTGAGAGAAAGACCAGAGTGTGAGGACGGTGACTTCCAGCCACAGTGGTAAGGGTCTGGAGTGATGCAAAATTCTTCATCATATTCAAAGGGTAATCTGATGATTGATGAACATTTGAACCAAGGGTTCCCAACCTGGGTTTATGGTAGGACTTTAGCATTAAAAAAAACAGTTGGGGAACCCCTGATTTGAAGAGACATTATTTAGAAGTATATGGATCAAGGGTTGAAAAGTGAAATTAGCCCAGTTAGCCCTGCTTTGGCCAATGAGAATGAAGTTGGTCAAATGGATTGTGTTGTGTTCGATATTGAGGGATGGTGCAGAGCACACCAAGAATCAGAATCAGAATCAGACTTTAATCGCCAAGTACCTATGCACATACAAGGAATTTACTTCCGGCAGATGTTGTCTCTCTGCTCATAACAATAATAATGATAAATATAAATGAAAATATAGATTATACATACAGGTAGTGCAATCCAAGTAATAGTTAGCCGACAGTTAACCGGCAGTTAACTGTTCAGCAAAGTGACCGCAGTAGGGAAAAAACTTCTCCAGTGCCTGTTAGTCTTAGTCTGGAGGGATCTGAAGCGCCTACCAGACGGAAGCAGATCAAACAGTCCGTGTGCAGGATGGGAGGAGTCCTTTATGATGTTCCCCGCCCTCTTCTTCAACCTGGAAGAGTACAGGTCCACAATAGAGGGCAGGGAGGCTCCAATGATGCGCTCGGCAGTCCTCACTGTGCGCTGTAGTCTGGTTCTATCCTGCTTGGTGGCGGCTCCAAACCACACAATGATGGAGGTGCACAGGACAGACTCAATGACTGCAGTGTAGAACTGCAGCAGCAATTCCTGAGGCAGACCGTATTTCCTTAAGAGCCGCAGGAAATACATCCACTGCTGGGCCTTCTTCAGGATGGAGCTGATGTTCTGCTCCCACTTCAGATCCTGAGAGATGGTGGTTCCCAGGAACCTGAAGTTCTCCACGGTGGACACAGGGCTGCTGAGGACTGTGAGGGGAGACATAGCAGGGGGATGTCTCCTGAAATCCACTATCATCTCCTTTGACTTGAGCATGTTCAGCTCCAGTTTGTTCTGACTGCACCAGAGTGCCAGTTGGTCCAGCATGCAGGATATTAAACAGAAATTTACTATAATGCTGCTTGTGCAATATGTGAACTCCTCTCATGGTGGGATTGGCTAACTGAGGGGGGCAGAGAAATAATGCTACTAAAAAACACTGGTGTTTTTTTTTTATTTGCACAGATGCAGCTTGCGGGTGAAGCTGTGATTCACAGTACCGACGGAGTCATCAACCTTTCTGCACTGCTGCTTGCTGTACTGGGCATTGGCGTGTCCTCCTATAGTGTCAGGAGAATGACTGAGAAAGGGGAGACCCCGTCAAGCTGCTGAAACCAGGGCCAACTGATGCACCATCAATAACTCACGCTGAGACTTAGGAAGTGAGATATCGGCTTTTATTGACTGAAGAACAACACTACATCCTGGGAAAATGAGGGAGAGCAGCAGACCACAGTCGCCTTTATACAGGGGTCTGTGGGAGGAGCCACAGGGGCAGTCAGCAGGGTCTGTGGGAGGAGCCACAGGAGCAGTCAGACAGGTATATCTAGTTCACCACACCAACTAAAAGGCAGGGCTATCAGAGAACAGGCAGCCACAAAATGGACAGGAATCAATGTAACATGGCCCCCTCGTGGCATTCCGTTCAAACTGGAAGAATCTAAAAGCTGAGAAAATGAATGATGTTGGAGTGGCTAATCCAAACCCTTCCTGAATGCGATCAGTGAGAATCTTTTATGTGGACTTAAAATGTAACTTCAATTAAATAACTTAAAGTTATTGCATTAACAGCAAGGTATATACTCAAGGAGAGTTTAGCGTCAGTTGTATCAAGGCTATTCTGACCTGTATGTCCTAACAATTGTAGTTTGAGGGCATATCAAAGTTCAAAGTAAATTCATTGTCAAAATACATATATGTCACCATATACAACCCTGAGATTTATTTTCTTGCTGGCATACTCAATAAATCTATAATAGAATAATAGTCATAATAAAATCAATGAAAGGCTGCACCAAATTGAGCATTCAGCCAGTGTGGAAAAGACAAAAGTCTGCAAGTACAAAAGGAAAGAAATAATAATAATAATAAATAAATAAGCAATAAATAGTAAGAACATGAGGTGAAGAGTCCTTGAAAGTGAGTCCATAGGTTGTGGGAACACTTCAGTGGTGGGGCAAGTGAAGTTATTCCCACTGGTTCAAGAGCCTGATAGTTGGGGGTAATAACTGATCTGGAACCTGGTGGTTTGAATCCTGAGGCCCCTGTACCACCTTCCTTTTTGCAAAAGCAAGAAGAGACCCTGTCCTGGGTGGTGGAGGTCCCTGATGATGGGTGCTGCTCTCCTGCAGCAGTGTTTCATTCAGGCATTCTCAATGATGGGAAAAGCTTTACCCGTGATGGACTGGCTGTATGCTCTACTTTTTGTAGGATTTTCCATTCAAGGCCATTGGTGTTCCCATACCAGGCTGTGATGCAGCCAGTCAATACACTCTCCACCACACATCTATAGAAGTTTGTCAAAGTATTAAATGTCATGCTGAATTTTTGCAAACACGGTAGAGGTGCTGCCGTGCTTTCTTATCAGTGGTGTACCTCACCACTTGTTGGGTTCAGAGCTTGGTTAGTGGACCTGAGCATTTAACAAAGACTCTCCTCTGTACACTGTATCCTGAATTTGTATATTTGTAATACAGTGTTTGGGAATCGTTCCGAACTTAGACTAGGACATGGAGAATGGATCTAGTATTTGGTAATGCATAATTAGAGTGCTTTTCCTATCACTGGTTTGTCATACTAGGGGACTGGTGGTCACAGGCAATGAAGAAATTAATATTAGCTCATTTCTCTGGGTTAATCTCAGTTGAAAAGCAGCTCTGAGCTGTGAGACAAAGACTGCACTCTACCAGCAGACTGAAACGTGGTCTTCCTTGCGCCCTCACAGCAGAATAAAAGTGGCATCATTGTAGAATTGAATTTGGGTCGATGATTTGAACAACAGTGTAAAGTAAAGCTAATTTAGTCACTTTGCTCTCACTTGCTTTGACTCTCAATACCAAAAGCATCCAAGCTTGAAATATAAAAATGAACAAAATAAAAAAATCAGACTTGGTGCCAGGAAATTACATTTTAAAAAATAAGGCCTCATTAAACTCAGTGTGTCTGTGGGAACAGGAGTACCTGTGTACACACACTTCATCATTGTTCATGCGTTTGATTTGAGCCCAATGTCTACTAGAGCTTGTGGGCAGCTGTCTGGACAGCTTCCAGTGACACAAAAATGTGAGTTACATAAGGGCTGATGTTGCAACATTTTCCTTTATGTAAGTGCAGCCCCCTGGCATGAAGCTGCCCTACATACGCATCAGGGAGCATTTTGTTTCCAACCATCCTGAACAGATGTGACAGTCCGAATGTGCCCAAGGGAGAAACCGTGTTAGACGCACTCCAGTCACAAACTGCAGCCTAGGCTTGCTCAGTCAGGACTTGTGTGCAATCCTACACACCGCCTCTTTTGAGAACTCCATTGGGTAACCGACAAAGCAAGTCCAAAGTACATATGTGTCACCATATACAACCCTGAGATTCATTTTTTTGTGGGCATTCACAGTAAATACAAGAAACACAGTACAGGTAGAACCCATGAATGACGCACCCAATAGGACGGACATCCAACATGCAAAACAAAATTCAACAAGCTGTAAATTCAAAAAGAAAGGAGAAAAATAAATAAGTAGGCAATAAATATCGAGGACGTGATATGAGGGGGTCCTTGAAAGTGAGTCCATAGGTTGTGGGAATATTTCAGTGGTGGGGCAAGCGAAGTTATTCCCACTGGTTCAAGAGCCTGATGGTTGAGGGATAGTAACTGATCCTGAACTGGGTGGGTCCTGAGGCTCCTGTACCTTTTTCCTGACGACAGCAGTGTGATGAGAGCATGGCCTGGGTGGTGGGGGTCCCTGATGATGGACACTGCTTTCCTGCACAGTTAGAGTAGGAGTACTTTATGCTTTTTCTGAACTACTGAAATGGAAACACTCCAAACCTAATTTCTATCTGTGGAAAACCTGTTCTGTTGCGATTATTGTACAATGCTGCTTTGTTGGTCTGATGTCTGAAAAGTGCCTCAGCCTAGTGACCATCCAGGCCACGTGAAATACAGAAGTTGCTCAAATGCAGCTGTGGACTGAGCACAGACACCACACTCAGACTGGACGGTCACCACGGAGCGCCAGTGCTCAGTCTGCAGGAGGGACGCTGCGCTTCCTTTCCAGGTCAGGTGGAGCGTCCGGGCCCTGACTGTTTACTCCTCTCTGCTAGTGCTGCCTGACCTGCTGAGTTCCTCCAACATTTCGTGGGTGTTGCCTGCCAAGTTAATTCTCGGTCCTGTTTTCATTCTAATTGGTCTGTGGCTTCCTAGACTGCTGTAGTGAGTTTGCTTCCAGATCTAGGTGCTTTTCAGTCTTCTGGAATGAGCACTGCATTTTCCATTTCCGTGTAAGCTGCTTTCCATCCTTCCATATCCTGGTTACATCCCTTTCTTCCCTGCTCCTTTAAAATGTCAGTAACCATGCTCTTTATTGCCTGATCTGCCATAGTCTTCTGTCTTAATCCAAATTCTGTCTGTACTTCAAAGCCTCTTCCACCACTTATGTGGCTGAATAGTTAAATAGTTTCTCTATCTGCAGATGCTGCTTGACTGGTTGAGTTTTTCGATCATTTCTGTTTTTTTCTTTCTTTGAGATTCTGGATGAGTGCACAATCAGATTTGTGACTCCCATCTTATCTATGAATCAGTTCTCAGTACCTCTCCTGCATTAACACTGTTAGCTTGCAGCTCTGTGAAATTCAGTATTGAACAAGTCTTTTAAGCTTGGTTAAATTAGGATGTCCACATCATTTGTTTATTATGTGCCATGTCGTATGATGTGGGTGATCATGGTCTTTCCATGACCATGATTGTCCTTGGCAGATTTTTCTACTGAAGTGGTTTGCCATTGCCGCCTTCTAGGCAGTGTCTTTACAAGATGGGTGACCCCAGCCATTATCAATACTCTTCAGAGATTGTCTGCCTGGTGTCAGTAGTCGCATAACCAGGACTTGTGATCTGCACCAGCTGCTCCCATGGCTTTATGTGACCCTAATCAAAGGGGGCTATGCAGGTGCTACACCTTGCCCAAGGGTAACCTGCAGGCTAGTAGAGGGAAGGAGCGCCTAACATGCCTTTGGTAGAGATGTATCTCCACCCTCCCACCCAAGGATGAACACAGATTTGATGAGCTTTCAATATATCCCTGGTACTTTGGGAGCCACCAATGTCTATCAAAGCTATTTATGTTATCTTGCTTTTCTAGGATGTCAATATCCTTTGGATAAATAACTCCTAATTGATCTTCATTTTAACTACAGCAGGGAAAATGTCTACATGTTCTTAATATGATATTAATGAGTTAGTTAATCTTGTGGTTATACTGTTGGACTTCCAATCCATTTGCAATCCCACCAATGTAAAGTGGGGAAATAGAGTCCACTTTATACTCAGATACTGAAAAGGAAATATTGGCAGTAAGGAGATTAATGGTAACTTTCTGAGTTGAAGAGAAAGATTGGGGATCTCAGAATTAGCTGAGCTACACCTGCTCTCCAGTGTGACTCTAGAACCATCTTATTCCACAGCTCTCTGGTCCGCTGTCTGCTCAGGCTGTGGGGAATGGGTGTAGGGGTTAGCATTGTACAGGCTAGGCTGAGCTTTTCCTTGAGTTGTGCCTGTGAGACAAGACAAGAAATCAAAGGGGTGGAAACAGTGCAGTAAATGGAGGCTTGCTTTCGAGAATCATAGAGGCTTATGCCTTGAAAATGGCCATTTGGCCCATCATGTATCCTAGCTATAAAGTGGTCCACATTTCCTGTTTCTTGATCCGTAGCCTTGTAGGGATTGCTCTTTCAGTTATCCTCTGAATATGATGAAAGTTTATCACCCTCTCAAATTCCAATTGTCCTATCAGCTATGTTCAACCCATGCCTCTAATGATCGTCACCTCTGATAAACAGCTTTTTCTTCCTGGTTCCATCTGTATTGATCTTTGATCCAGCCACCTCTATTACTTATCTTTCTTTTTTTTCACTTTGTTCCTGAATCAAAGTTCAAAGTTGCCTTTGAATGGAAAATCCTACAAAGGTGGTGAATTTGCACCAGTACATTACAAGGAAAGTCCTCCCAACTATAGAGCACATCTACATGAAACGCTGTCATTGGAAAACAGCGTCCATCATCAGAGATCCCCATCACCCAGGTCATGCTCTCTTCTTGCTGGCTGCCTCAGGACTCATACCACCAGGTTCAGGAACAGTTACTGCCCCTCAACCATGAGGCTCTTAAACAAAAGGGGGTAACTGCAGTCACTTGCCCATCCATTGAGATGTTCCCGCAACCAATAATCTCATTTTATCTTGTTATTTCATGTTCTCATTTTTTATTTATATTTCCATTTGCACAGTTTGTTGTCTTCTGCATTCTGGTTGATCTTTCATAGATCCTGATATAGATTTGCTGAGTACGTATGCCCGCAGGAAAATGAATCTCAGGGCTGTATGTGGTGACATATATGTACTTTGATAATAAATTTACAGGTACTTTGAATTTTGAAAACCACCCTGCCCAGCTAAGCTCTGCTCAGAGTTTAAGATTTCTAGGCCTGCAAGTCTCCTTTGCACCCTCAAGTGCTAATGCATCTCGTGATTACCAGAACTACACACTTTAGCCTTTCGTGAGTTACATCAAGGGATGAACAGGAAAAAGTTTTGAAGAGCTTATTAGAAGTTCTTGGATTGTTGACAGATGGAAGACCGTGATTGCCCTTGTCATACGACAAGGCACATAATGACTGTGATGAATGTTCTATGCATCATTAATGTGACTGCTTTGTTCTTATCTCCTACACTTTGTCAAATATTTCACAGGCCTTCTTAATTATTTATCCTGTGGTGGGTGTGGCTTATTCTGCTTGTCAAAAGCTCCTTCCTTTGTGATTGGATAGTTTAGAAACTGCAGCTGCTTTTCCCATTGGTTGGCAGCCTGGTGTCCAGTTTCAAATATACTGGGTATAAAATAGCTAGCTATCTCTCTCTTTGTCTAAGGCACACTGCACAAAACCATTGGGAAGATGTGCTCCATGCACCATCTTAGCTAAGTGTCTGTGGAATATTTAGTTCTGTAGTTTGTGTAACTTGGGAGAACATGAATGTTTGGTTGAATTTGGACTAAAAGGGCTGAGATAGCCTGTTTCCGTGCTGTAATTGTTATATTTTTTACTATTTGTAAATAAATGATTAATGTGCTTATTCGCAGACAGTGTTTTCTGTCTCACTCTCCAAACCCCCGAGCCTGATTCAATGATACATTATTTTAGCTACCTTCATGGGTCTGTGGACATGAGCCCCCCAATGTCCTTCAGTTCCACAAAGTGTTCTAGAATCCTACCATTGATATTTCCTGGCTTTGTTCATCGTCTCCAAGCATGTTACATTTCTCATATTCTTTGGATTTCATTTGTCACATTTATGCCCATCTAGCCTTAAAAGTGTCCCATTCATCCCCACTCTCAGCTTTTTGTCTGTTAGATAAATAATATTTGTTATGTATTGAATATTTCAGTAATACTTGAGTAATATTGTAAATATATTGTTTGATTAAGCATTCATTTTTGTTTACTTAATGCATTGCTGGTCATATGTAAAAGTACGTAACTGGCATACGTTATTATGCCGCCATGATATATGTGCATGTCTTGCTTAAAGTAAAAATGATGTTAGACTTGCATTCCTGGCTCCCTTGTTTTCCTTTCAATTAGTTTTTATGTCTTGGAGTTACCAAATATAACAGGGAAGACAAGGTATGTTTTAAAACAAACCCGAGTCAACTACCTACCTATTAAACCACAGCATGTGTCACTTCAGAATGGAGAGAGAGAGAACATGGTTGAGTTTAAAAAAAGGTGGAAAATAGACATACATGGGTTAATAAACAGAGTACCGGGTGATAATAATTATAAATAAATGATTTAAAAAAGCAGAAATGGCCGGCTGCATCGGAAGGATTGATGTGTTCGATTGCACAAGAGATAACTGGATTTTGTATACTGAGTGAATTGAGAATATATTAAAACAAATTGAATAGCCAATGAAAAATAAGAACCAACACTGAGCTTGTATGTGGTAAAAACAGAAGGGCCAGCATTGTAGGGCCGTGATGGGCTGAGACAAACACAGCTTGATTGGAGATCCATCTACCATTTGCATGCCACATCCCCTGCAATAGTCAACTGAAAGTGAACTAAGGAAGGTGTTGGGTGATGCCACTGCATTGGAAAACGAAAACATATCAAGGGTAAAATAATGTTAAATGAAAATGCTGCACACAAGTTTTGCAAAGCCTATCCAGTTCCTTGTACCACCCGTGGTAAATTAGCCAGTGAACTAGATTGCATGGAGGCTGAAGGAATTCTTTCCAAGGTTGTGTAGAGCCCATGGGCAATGCCAGCGGTCCCAGTAGCCATGAAAAATAGGTCTGTTAGGATCTGATAAGGCCACCATTAACCCAGTAAAAAGTAAATCAATTCCCTCTGCCAGGCATAAGATTTCTTTACAAACCTTTCTGACAGGAAACAATTCAGCCAAGTGGACTTAGCTGAGGCCTACCTACAGATGGAGATGGATGAAGAGTCCAAAGTGTTTCCCACCATAAACACTCACAATGGACTTTATCACTGTAATAGGCTTATTTTTGGAGTAGCATCTGCACTCTGGCAGAAAGCTATGGACCAGGTGCTACAAGGCTGTCCAGCCACTCAATCTGACCTGGATGACATCATTGCCAGCAGTAAGGATGACAAGGGCCATCTTCAAAATCTCAAGACAGTGTTAAAAAGATTAGAAGATTACAGGCTCAGAGCTTCTCATGACAAGCGTGAATTCTTTAAGCCAAGCATCACTTACTGTAGTCACAATCAACGCGCAAGATTTACACAAGCGAGTTGAGAAAATTCAGGCAGTGCTGGAGCCCCCAAGGCCAAAGGATGTGTCACAGTTGTGGTCCTTTTTTTGGGTTTTTCAACTACTATAACAGGTTCCTGCCAATCCTGGCTACTGTGCTCCACCCCTTTAACTCATTACTACAGACCAGGAAGAAATAGCAATGAACAAAGCAGTGTGAGGTAGCTTTCAAAAAGGCAAGGGAAATGGTGATGTTAGGTGCTGTACTCACACATTATGATCCACATAATCCGGTAAAGTTTTCCTGCGATGCCCTGCGTTATGGTATAGGAGCAGTCATGTCACATGTTATGAGTGATGGAAGTGAAATATCATGCTTCCTTAACGCTGAGGAGAAAAAATAAGCACATCAAGTCTGGCTTGGGGTGTAAAACGATTCAACCAGAACTTGTATGGGAAAGAGTTTACCCTCATTACTGATCATCAACCACTAATGTCCTTCTTCAATCCACAGAGGGTGTTCCAGTAACAGTGGCAGAACAAATGCAGAGATGAGCTCTGCTTATTGGAGGACACAATTACAACATCAAATTCAAGGGGGCAACAAATCAGGGAGTTGCTGATGGACTCTCCCATTTACCCTTGGAAAAGGAAATACCTGAAAATTTTATAAGAAGAGGAGACTCTTCTTGACGTATTCTCCATCCCTAATGCAAATTGAAAGTCTCCCTGTTTTGGCAAAGATGATCCAAAGGGAAATTAGAAAAGACTGCACACAGCCATCTCTGGTCTCCATGGCCACACAAAATAGCTGGAAAGTGCAGCAGAAATCCCATTTTTCCCATTTTTACCAGCAACTGGATGAATTTGACCTTGAGGTGATTGCTTTAAATGGGATTGAGAGTTGTTGTCCATCCAAGTTGAGAGGTAAAGTGTGTGTGTGTGTGTGTGTGAGAGAGAGAGAAAGAGAGGTAGATTGTAAATATATTATTTGATTGAGTACAAATAATAGTTTACATAATTCATTGTGGGTTATATTAAAAGTAGTAACCGTGCATCTCACTTGAAGTGAAAAAGAAGTGAGACTCACATTCCTGGCTCCCTTGTTTTCCTTTCAATTAGTTTTTATGCTTTGGAGATACAAAACATAATGATTGTAAGCTTGTGAAGTTTTCTATCATGTGGCAGCTTTTTATGAAATCCAAATACAAAATATCCTGTGGTTCTATTATTCACCCTGACAATTATAAGCATAAAGAACCAAATAAATTCTCTAAACATGATTTTTCTTTCAATAGATCAAACTGATTAGTTTTCAGGGTAGCCCATTTGTACTTCCTTCCATTACTTTCCTGATGTCAGATACTAAGCTGCCATGTTGGCGGGGAGCACGGTAGTGTATGGTTAGCACCGCACTATTACAGCTGGAGTGCAGAATGCAATCCCAGCATCCTCTGTAAGGAGTCCCAGTTTGTCCTCCCCATGGAATGCATGGATTTCCTCCGGGAGCTCTGGTTTCCCCACAGTCCAAAGACTGTTTGTAGGTAAATTGGTCATTGCAAATTGTCCCATCATTAGGTTAGGATTAAATCGAAGATTCTTGGGTGTTGTTGGGGCAGCATGGCTCAAAAGGCCAGACAGGCTACTCCTGTTGTTTCTCTAAAATAAAGAATAAAGATAAGCTAATTGGCTTTCCCGGTTCTGTTTATTCCTCACTCCCTCCTTGCCAGAATAGAACCATCGCATTTATAATCTCCCGAGTATTTTCCATAATCTGAGGAATTCTGATTAGTATTGATACTAATGATCAGAGATGACCTGATAGAGGTGTATAGGATGATGAGAGGCATTGATCGTGTGGATAGTCAGAGGCTTTTTCCCAGGACTGAAATGGCTATCACAAGGGGGCACAGTTTTAAGGTGCTTGGAAGTAGGTACAGAAGAGATGTCAGGGGTAAGTTTTTCACACACAGAGTGGTGGGTGCGTGGAATACACTGATGGTGGTGGTGGTGGAAGTGGATACAATAGGGTCTTTTAAGAGCCTCTTAGATAGGTACATGGAGCTTAGAAAAATAGCTGACTTTGCAGTAGGGAAATTCTAGGCAGTTTCTAGAGTAGGCTACATGGTCGGCACAACATTGTGGGCTGAAGGGCCTGTAATGTGCTATAAATTTCTGTGTTCTATGTAAGAGGATTAAAAGTGTTATTTGCATTTAGCTTAGTTATTGAAGTGTTTCCACGTGCTGTCAAGGAAGCTTTGAGAAGTTGTAGAAATTTATGTTGTGTGCTGAATGCGTTAAAAACTCTTCATTGAACTTGAAGCTGCACTAAGATGCATCTAGAACATTCCATACAATGAACGTGGACTTTGTAGATGGTGGAGAGTCATTGCAAAGTCAGGAGGTGATCATGTCACCTCAAAATATGCCCTCTCCAGTTTGCCCAGCAACCTCAGCAACTAGGTGACATCACTGGTCAGTGGAGATGCTCAGGATGCTGTTCCTGTGGAGCTGCAGGGGTGAATATGGCTCAGTCCATCACAGGTAAAGCTCTGCCCAACACTGAGCACGTCTACATGGAGCACTGTCATAGGAAAGCAGCATCCATCATCAGGGACCCCCACCACCTGGGTCATGCTCTCTGCTTGCCATCAGGCAGGTGGTACTGGAGGCTCAGGAATAGTTATTACTCCTCAACCATCAGGCTCTTGAATTGGGGTGGGGGGAGGAATAACTTCACTACCTCACCTCTCGCTGAGAAACAGGGACACCTCTTTTTCCCTTATTAGGGAGAGGCAGTGCCTGTGGTATGTCGAATACAGGGTGAACGAGTAGTCTTTGGGGTACTGCAAGTCCGTGCCTTTACTGACGCTTTGCTGCACGCTTGAGTGTTTGGTGGAGGGTGCAGATGCTTTTTTTTCTGGTGGGGAGGGGAGCATCATTTCCTTGCTGCTGCTTGTGCGTGGGAGGGGGAGCTGGGGGGGGGGCTTTGGGGTTCTAACATTTAACTGTCAATCATTCGTGGGGCTCTCCTTTGTTTTCATGGATGTTTGTGAAGATTAAGAATTTCAGGGTGTATATTGCATACATTTCTCTGACATTAAATGTACCTATTGAAGTGTTCCAACAACCAATGGTCACACCTTCAAGGACTCTTCATCTCATGTTCTCAATATTTATTGCTTTTTTATTAATTATTATTATTATTTCTTTCTTTCTTTCTTTTTGTATTTGCACAGTTTGTTGTCTTTTGAGCATGGGCTGTTTGTCCTGGCGGGTGTGGACTTTCATAGATTCTATTGTGTTCCCTGTATTTGCTGTGAATGCCCACAAGAAAATGAACCTTGGGGTTGTATATGGTGAAATATACAGTTTGTCTGTGAAACCCTGTTTTCTGGGCGTCTCTGGAAATATGGCTCATTACTCCCTCGGTAACAATCTGTGGATTCCGCAGTGATAAACCCACCTTTCTCCAGCTTCGTGTGTCTAAGGTGCATATGACTTTGGTCCTGCCAAATCCATGAGATTGGGTTGTCTTGTCCACCCAGACCCCGGTGTGTGTGAATGCTGTGTGATTCACTGCCCTGCAATAGCCAGTCAGCATAAAATAACCGATCGCACACTGCATACGATGATAAAGATTTGTGAATGTTAACTTAGCCAAAGAATTAGTAAAGAAAAGGAATTAGTGAAAAAAGGGCTCGTTATAATTAAACAGTCAAACGTGCACAGGTTGGAGCTCAAATCTCCCAAAAGCCATATTCACCGTTCCCCAGCAGACCTTCGACCTGGGCTCCATCGAATCGCGTTCCCCACCACATCAACCAGCTCTCTCCAGCCTCTTCTCTCTCATCTCCTGCCGAACAAGGACAAAGACCCACCACCAGAGTCAGTCACAAAGCCACCCCCGCCCCCCCGGCCTTCTCTAGAACCTTCTCCCCGTTCCACTCTCCTGACTGGATGACCCACATTCCTAAGCATCCCTTATCTCCCACAGTAACCCAAACACTGCTTCTACAGAAAGACCTTTACATGAAATATCCTCAACATTAGCAGCAACACCTCGCGCTGGGGCTATACGGCGTTGAGGCGCGTCCCCTGGGTGGTGGATGGGGGATCCCTCGTGCGAGGGGTGCATGGGATAATATGGAAGAAGGTGCCATGAACCAACATAGCCCAGGAGAAGGAACTCCGATTCCAAACCCGGGTAGATAGGACTCGTTAGCCTTGGATGGCAGCCTATCTAGGAGAGGGTAAACTCTGATTTCAAACCCGGGCAGGTGGAGCTCGTTAGCATGGAAATGCCATCGCCTGGGGGAAGGTGACCCTGACAGAAAACCCCTGGTCCTCCAGGTTGGGGGTTGTGCAATGGGCTAACAACCCGTTCACATAAAACAAGCAATTGTTACAGAAACCGTCAACAGATTGTCAACCACTAACCCAGATCTCGGGAAAAGCAGGGCCCCATTCAGGAGGCTGATGACGCGCTGCAACCAAACCCGTCAGGAAGCTGCAGGGCTGACAACCCTCCTTCATCCGAGGAAAACCATAATGGAGGTTCCAAAGCTGCTCTCACAGAAGAAATCTATCCTAATCGGAACAGGGAATGTGAGATCGCTTTGGGAGACAGGTAGGTGCGCACAGGCAGTGAAGGAAATGAACTGATACCACCTCACACTCCTGGGCATGTGCGAAGCAAGGTGGAATACTTTTGGTGAGATCAAACTGCAGACGGGAGAAACTCTGCTCTATTCTGGCAAAGAAAAAGAGGAAGACCCGCATGAGGCTGGTGTGGCCCTGATGTTGTCCAAAGAAGCAGCCAGAAGTTTGATAGAATGGGAACCGGTGTCCGACCGTATCATCACAGTCAGGTTCGAGTCCAGATTCCAGAAGGTATCCATTATCCTGTGCTACGCCCCAACTAACAACGCAGAGGAAGAAGAAAAAGATCTCTTCTACACCCAGCTTCAAGCAGTAGTTGGAAAGGTACCTAAGCAAAATATGTTGATCGTCATGGGAGATCTGAATGCCAAAGTAGGCAGCGATAACACTGGCAGGGAGAGAGAGATGGGCCAGAATGGTTTGGGGAATATGAATGAAAATGGAGAACTCCTTACCGACTTCTGTGCCTTCAACGAACTGACCATTGGAGGTACCCTCTTTCCCCACCGATGCTGCCACAAGATAACCTGGGTCTTGCCTGACCATCAAACAGAGAACCAGATTGATCACGTCATAGTCCGCCAGCGCTGGAGAAGTTCATTGCAAGATGTGAGAGCCAAAAGAGGAGCAGATATTGGATCTGACCACCATTTGGTTGTTGCAAAGCTGAAGATGAAGCTGTCAGCCAAGAAGAAGCAACAGAAAACACAAATAAATTTTGATGTTAGAAAACTACAGACGGAAGAGAACAAGAAAGATTTCCACATCGCCTTGCAAAACTGCTTTGGGGCTCTTCAAATAGAGGAACAAGATGAGAGAACAGCGGAACACGCTTGGATTACCTTCAAGCAGGCCACTGTAGGAGCCTGTGAAGAAGTACTGGGAAGACCACCAGTCAACAGTAAACCTTGGATCAGGGACGAGACATGGCAGAAGGTGGAGGATAGGAAAAAGCTCAAACAGGAGTTGAATCAGGCCAGAACCCGGCAACAGAAACAAATTGCCGCCAACAGGTACAGCGTGATGGCCAAGGAGGTGAAGAAACAGCTCAGAAAGGATAAGAGGTCATACTTCAATGAAATAGCAGAGCAAGCAGAAACAGCGGCCAGTAAAGGGGACCTCAAGGTACTCTACACGACAACTAAACTTTTGAGAGGGAAGAAAAGCAATTTCAACAGACCTGTTAGAGACAAGACAGGCCATCTGCTCACTTCGGTTGAAGATCAGCTGGCGAGATGGAAGGAACACTTCCAGGAAGTATTGAATAGACCACCACCACAGAACCCACCTGACCTGAAGCTTGGAGACCCACTCAACATCAATATAAGTGAAATCACCAAGCAAGAAATTCGAAAAGCCCTGAAAAGCCTGAAGAACGGCAAGGCTGCTGGAGAAGACAACATTCCTGCAGAAGCATTGAAAGAGGGTGGAGAGGTTATGGTGGACCATTTGCATATACTGCTGAATTTGATATGGAGAACAGGAGAGATCCCATCAGATTGGAAGAAGGGCCTCCTTGTGAAGCTGCCAAAATCTGGAGATCTTTCACTGTGTGGCAAGTGGAGGGGGATCACCTTGTCGTCTATTCCTAGCAAAGTTCTCACCAGGGTCATCTTGGAGCGGATGAAAGACGCTATTGACCAGAGACTTAGAGATGAGCAGGCAGGGTTCGGGAAAGAGAGATCATGCATTGACCAGATAGCTACACTTAGAGTCATTGTGGAGCAGACAATAGAATGGCAAACTCCACTATATGTGTGTTTTATTGATTCTGAGAAGGCATTTGACAGTCTGGACAGAAAGTCAATGTGGAGCATCTTACAACACTATGGTGTACCGGAAGAGATGGTGAATATCATCAAGCAGCTTTATGATGGCTTCTCATGCAGGGTCATCCATGATGGGAGACTGTCCGAAGAGTTCCTGGTCACTACTGGAGTCAGACAGGGATGCCTGCTGTCACCTCTACTTTTCCTTGTGGTACTCGACTGGGCTACAAGAACGGCCTATGCTGGCTCAGAGAGAGGCATCCAGTGGATGTTAACAGGGAAATTGGAAGACCTGGCTTTTGCAGATGATCTCGCTCTTCTCTCACACCGGCTTCAAGATATGCAGAAGAAAGTAGATTCCTTGGGAGAGACCTCACAGCGAGTAGGCCTTAAGATCAGTCAGGAGAAGACCAAAGTTCTACGCATTAATGAGCCATTACGGATTGAAGGACAAATAGTTGAAGATGTAGACAAATTCACCTACCTCGGAAGCAAAATCAGTAAATCAGGAGGTACAGATGAGCACATCAGAGCAAAGATCGGAAAAGCCCAACATGCCTTCACAACCCTGTGACCTGTTTGGAGATCTACGGCCATCTCTGTCAAAACTAAACTCCATATATTCAGCTCTAATGTGAAAGCCATCCTGCTATATGGATCCGAAACATGGAGAATCACTAACACCAGCTGCAACGAGATCCAGACCTTTCTCAACAAATGCCTCCGGCGGATCC
The DNA here is from genome assembly GCF_048418815.1 of Hemitrygon akajei. Classification (NCBI taxonomy): domain Eukaryota; kingdom Metazoa; phylum Chordata; class Chondrichthyes; order Myliobatiformes; family Dasyatidae; genus Hemitrygon; species Hemitrygon akajei. The sequence goes on along the minus strand of NC_133155.1, from coordinate 7,142,358 downwards.
TCCGCCTCAAGTGGTACGACAGAGTGTCAAACCTAGATCTATGGAAGAGAGCAAACCAAGAGCCCATTGTATTCCAGATAAGGAGGAGGAAGTGGAGATGGGTCGGCCACACCTTGAGGAAGAGCCAGTCGAATGTCACTCGACAATCACTCGAATGGAATCCACAAGGGAAGAGAAGAAGAGGTCGCCCAAAGCAAACCTGGAGGCGTAGGCTTTTGGATGAACTGAAAGCCGCCGGCCAAACTTGTGAGACTGCAGAAACATCTGCTAGAGATCACAGGAAGTGGAGGACTTTTGTTGAGGCCCCATGCTCCATAAGGAGCGAAAAGGATTAAAGAAGCAGCAACACCTTTACCAGAGTGTTACATACGTACTCTAATAATAAATTTACTCTGAACTCTGAACTGTTAAATGCCAGTGGGAAGTGATTGGTGATGTGGGAATGGAGAAGGGAAGGCTTGCAAGCATATGGTGTGGTGTGTGTGGGTATATGATGGTATGTCTATGTATACAGTAGTAGTGGCTTTTACGGTGAAGGTTTATGTGTGAGCATAGTGACAGTGATTCATACGAGGGAATTTGGGGTGCTGGGGTATGCTTGTGTATATGTTTATGAGTGGGTGTTTTATACATGTGGATAAGCTAAATATGTAGCACAACTGTGGTATAATTTGCATCACACCCTATTTCAACTCCCTTGAGATGAAGGCTAACATACTATCAAACTTTTAAACTCTTGTGGCCTGCATGAGGGCCAAAGCCATGTCCTACAGTTTGGAGGCTTGCATGCCTCGATAACCCAGAGAGCTATGTTGGCTGGAGTCAGGGCTTTGCGCTTTGATTCTTGTAGGGTCACCCATGCCTCACAGGTCAAAGGGTAGAGGCCAGACCTAGAGTGGTCCACTGGTCCTCCAGGTTTGGGGGTTCAACTCAGGGCTAACAAACCTGACTGGTAAAATAAAACCGTTACGGAAACAGCAGTGAAGAATCCTTCTATATCTGTGTGTCACAGACAGAGCTGGAGGACCTTCATTGCTGCCATAGATGCCAGCAGCATAATGGGCAGTAAGTAAGGGTGTAAACCATTGTGAGTTGCTTATTCTGTGCTGGCCCTTTGTTAAATAAAGGAACACACACAAAATGCTGGTGGAACTCAGCAGACCAGGCATCTGCAGATTTTCTCTTAGTTGTTAACTAGAACAAGTAACTGGCACCCTCTTCTGGAGAATAATAACAAAACTATTTTCAAACAGCAGTCATGTCTAATTAATTAATTTAGAGATACAATCCATTAACAGGCCCTTCTGGCTCTATGAGCCCATGCTACCCAGTTAGACCCATGTGACGAATTAAACCATACATCTTTGGAATTGTGGGAGGAAACTAGATAGATAGATAGATAGATAGATACTTTATTCATCCCCATGGGGAAATTCAACTTTTTTCCAATGTCCCATACACTTGTTGTAGCAAAACTAATTACATACAATACTTAACTCAGTAAAAAAATATGATATGCATCTAAATCACTATCTCAAAAAGCATTAATAATAGCTTTTAAAAAGTTCTTAAGTCCTGGCGGTTGAATTGTAAAGCCTAATGGCATTGGGGAGTATTGACCTCTTCATCCTGTCTGAGGAGCATTGCATCGACAGTAACCTGTCGCTGAAACTGCTTCTCTGTCTCTGGATGGTGCTATGTAGAGGATGTTCAGAGTTTTCCATAATTGACCGTAGCCTACTCAGCGCCCTTCGCTCAGCTACCGATGTTAAACTCTCCAGTACTTTGCCCACGACAGAGCCCGCCTTCCTTACCAGCTTATTAAGACGTGAGGCGTCCCTCTTCTTAATGCTTCCTCCCCAACACGCCACCACAAAGAAGAGGGTGCTCTCCACAACTGACCTATAGAACATCTTCAGCATCTCACTACAGACATTGAATGACGCCAACCTTCTAAGGAAGTACAGTCGACTCTGTGCCTTCCTGCACAAGGCATCTGTGTTGGCAGTCCAGTCTAGCTTCTCGTCTAACTGTACTCCCAGATACTTGTAGGTCTTAACCTGCTCCACACATTCTCCATTAATGATCACTGGCTCCATATGAGGCCTAGATCTCCTAAAGTCCACCACCATCTCCTTGGTCTTGGTGATATTGAGACGCAGGTAGTTTGAGTTGCACCATATCACAAAGTCCTGTATCAGTTTCCTATACTCCTCCTGTCCATTCCTGACACACCCCACTATGGCCGTGTCATCAGTGAACTTCTGCACATGGCAGAAGTTTCCTTTCCTGCTTTATATATTAACTCATGTCTCATCTACAACACCAGTCATGCCTCTTTAGAGAGGCAAGTCACTTCTATACATATGTGGTGGAGAGAATGTTGACTAGATGCATCATGGCCTGGTGTGGAAACACCAATGCCCCTGAATGGTAAACCCTACAAAAATTAGTGGATACAGCCCCGTCCATCACGGGTAACACCATCCCCACCATTGAGCAAATCTACATGGAGCATTGTCACAGGAAAACAGCATCCACCATCTGAGACCCCTACCATCCAGGCCATTAACTTTTCTCGCTGCTGCCATCAGGAAGAAGGCACTGAAGCCTCAGGACTCACAGCACCAGGTTCAGGAACAGTTACTACCATCAGGCTCCTGAACCAAAGAGGATAACTTCACTCCACTCCACTCACCCCATCACTGAACTGTTCCCACAACCTATGGACTCACTTTCAAGGAGTCTTCATCTCATGTTCTTGATATTTATTGCTTATTTATTATTATTTCTTTTTTATTGTATATGTACATTTTGTGGTCTTTCTCACATCGATCGTTTATCTGTCTTGTTAGAGGCAACCTTTCATTGATTCTATTGTGTTTCTTGCTGTGAATGCCCGTAAGAAAATGAATCTCAGAGTTGTATATGGTGACATATTATGTACTTTGATAATAAATTCACAGTTGAAGTTTGAAATGTAAAAACTTCACAGAGTTGGTTTGTCTTCTTTGGTGGCCTGTTCAGGTGAGACCAACTTGTTTCCACTCCAGTTCTGAGGAATGGTACATAACTATGACTGAATTTTTGTCATGTGAGGTGCTCACCATACACCAGCCATCACAAGGGGTATCAGAGCTTAAACAATATGGAGGTTCGAATAGCAACAATGTATCAGACAACAAGCATGTGCAAACAGAAATAATCTTCGCCGACCACCTTCGCTCCATCCACCATAAAAAGCAAGATCTCCCGGTGGCCACCCATTTCAGTTTTACTTCCCATTCCCATTCCGACATGTCAGTCCTTGGCCTCCTCTACTGCCACGATGAAACTACACTCGAGTTGGAAGAGCAACACCTTATATTCCATCTGGGTAGTCTCCAACCTGATGACATGAACATCAACTTCTCAAACTTCCGGTATTTGCCCACACCTCCCCCTCAATATTCCCCATTCCCATTTCCCTCTCTCATCTTATCTCCTTACCTGCCCATCACCTTCCTCTGATGCTCCTTCTGCTTCCCTTCTGGTCTTCTGTCTTATCAGATTCCCCCTTCTCCAGCCCTTTATTTCTTTCACCAACCTCCCAGCTCTTTACTTTACCCCCTTTCCCTCTCCCAGTTTCACCTGTCACCTGCCACCTTGTACTTCTTCCTCCCCTCCACCCCATCTTCTTACACTGACTTCTCCCCATACTTTCCAGTCCTGATGAAGGGTCTCGGCCCAAAATGTCGACTGTTTACTCTTTTCCATTGATATTGCCCAGCCTGCTGAGATCCTCCAGCATTTTTTGTGTGAATCTTCTGAGCCCTTTACCTTACAACATCTCCCTGGCTCACTCCCTTCCTTCAGTGTCTCTTTCTCAGTCTCCCCCCTCCTTCTTAGCATGGGTATCTTTGTACAGTACACAGATTGCAGAAAGTCCAAAGGGGCAAAGGTTTATTTATTATCAAGGTATACAACTCTGAAACTCCTCTTCTCCAGACAGCCACAAAACCAAGAAAGAAAATAAAAGAAAAGAGCGTCAGCACGATCATTGACCCCCAAATCCCCCCCGCACAAAAAACAAACAAAAATGGAACAAGTACATTGACCCCCAAATCCCCCTCACCTGCACACAAAATAGCGAGAAAGATCGGGCAAGAAACACAGAACATAAAGACTATAAGACTGAAAAATAGTCTACAGTCCAAGTCCATATCCAAAATGCAGAAAACCTAGGTAACATTCTCCAGGCCCAGTGACAGACCTTTCCCTCTCCATAGCAGAGCGATCCCCCAGCGATCAAAAGACAGCTGGCCGGTGCTCGCCTTCCCCGGAAAATTAACAGAGATCCGGTTCTTCTCAGGCACGTGCCACAGGAACGTAGCAGTTAGCGTGATGCTATTATGGCTCGGGGCATTCCAGAGTTTGGAATTCAACTCTGGCGCCAATCTGTAGATTCTCCCTGTGAAGCGCATGGTTTTTCCCCGGGTGTTCCCTTCCCCCCCTCCCCACGGTCCAAAAGTGGGCTGAGTAGGTTAAGCGGTCAGTGTAAATTGTCTTGTGAATAGGTTAGGATAAAATCAGGGTTGTGGGGTTGCTGAGGTGGTGCAGCTTGAAGAGCCAGAAGGGGCGTATTGCTGAATTAATTAATTAAGTGTACGTACTTATGCATGTATGCTGATGACATACATGATAATTGTACATATGTGTACATAAGTACTTACTCAGTTGGACCCGTGGGTCCCAGTGGGGTACTGGCCATCGATCACATCCCATCTCCATTGGCAACTGTATGGTTGGAGTTCATCAATGCTTCAGCAATCCATTGTATCCCCAGTGGGGATTGGCCGACACATCTTCACCAGAGACCTGCTGGCCGGCCTTTAACTGTTTCAAGTAAATGCATGTAAAATCTGCGTATATTGAAACCGTGATTGCCTAAATGGGTGAAATAACATGAGAAAGATGAATAAAAGTGATCAGAGTTATTACATTGTTGTTTCTTTACAGTGAGTGTTACTATCATTGCTATTATATTTATTTTTATTTAGAGACACAGTGTGAAACAGACCCTTCTGGGCAACCCACCGATTTAACACCAACCTAATTGCAGGACAGTTTACATTGACCAATTAACCTACCAGCTGGTACATCTTTGGACTGTGGGAGGAAACACTTGCAGTCACGTAAAGGAACGTGCAAACTTTCTTACAGGGGACGCTGGAATTGAACTCAGAACTCTGATGCCCTGACCTGTGTTGCACTAACAGCTCCACTACTGTGGCCCGTTTGTCACTGCCCCTCTTGCATTTACACTTTCACAACTGTTATTAGAAATATGATTATCTTTGATAATATTGTTAATGCTGTAATTTAATAAGTGATTTAATATCACCACAGTAACATTATAGTTAGCAGAATACCAGTGACCTGGGTTCATTTCCTGTCGGTGCCTGTAAGGAGTTTGTATGTTCTCCCTTTGACTGTATGGGTTTCCTCCGGGTGCTCCAGTTTCCTCCCACAGTCCAAAGACGTACTGGTTGGTAGGTTAATTGTCCTGTGATTAGACTGGGCTTAAATCAGGGGAATGCTAGGCGGTGTGGCTCAGAGGGCCAGAAGGGCCCGTTCTATGCTGTATCTTAATAAAATAAAATATCATTGTTACTTGCTTTAGCACTGCCTTTCTGTTATTGCTGTGCATAGTTCTTCTCAGATACGAACAGGAATTGCAAAGGTTATCCGCAATCTGAACTAAATTCACAGATATTTTTCTCTCTCCTCTCAAAAGTGCTGAATTTTAAATCTGTAACTTAAAACAACAGTGGTCCGTGTACTAAAGATCATGCAAAGTTGGATGAGTTTGCCAATGCTTACAGACAAAAAAAAAACAAAATTTCGATTCAATGTCTACTAAGCAGTGATAGAAACAGGGAGTGCTGGAGATTCTCAGCAGATCAAAGACTGTACTGCAGCAGGAAAAGCAGAGATAAAGTTTCAGGTCAGTGACCCTTCATCGGAACATGAGAAGCGAGAAAGCAAATGTTTTAGTTAGTTTTCTTTCATCTCAGAGTGCTTCCTGACCTACTGAATACTTCTGGCATTTTCTGTTTTAATTTCAGTTTTCTTGTCTACATCTTTTTGGTTTCCAGTTATACATTTTCCAATCCCTCCTCTTTCTAGAATACCTCTTCCACAACCAGGCTTATGGACTCAAATTCTTTCTGAATGCTGAAGCTTGCTTCATTGTTTGCATCATTTGATTTGATTTGTTTTTTTCTCTCTGCACATTGGGTGTTGATCTTTTTTTAAATATTGGGTTCCTTTGGGTTTCTTGTTTTGTGGCTGCCCGTAAGGAGATGAATCTCAAGGTTGTATAATTTATACATACTTTGATAATAAATGTACTTTGAACTTTTTTTGAAACAACCTCATCAATATCAGCTCCTGAATTTTCTATGTACTTGCTCTCCCTTTGTGATAGTTGTATCAGTTGCTGTGTCTTTAGGGTCAAACACAATGGCAACATGGCTATAAGGGAACCCTGGGATTCTCCCAAACTCTCTCTCAGTCACTGCATACATCTTCCTCAAATTATTCTGCAGTTTTCATAATCCACAGGAGATGTTCGTACATATTCCTACAGTTTGGGCCTGTTGTTCTACTTGCCTTCCTTCACTCCATTAAGTCATTAAACCAAGAGGCATAGTTTTCAGTTAAGGAGAAGGGGGTTTAGGGGGGATCTGAGATCTTTTTTCCCCACCTTCAAGGTGACTAAAATGTGCACATATTGCTTGAGAGAGTGGTTTAGAGGCACAGTCAGACAAAACTTTCAATAATGATCTGGACAACCATTTGAATAACCAAGCTATAGAAGTTTATGAACCAAGTGTTGAAAAATTGGATTAGTACAGATGGCTATTTAATGATAGGCCTGATGATACACCAAAGGTCCTGTTTCTGTGCTGTTTGACTCTATGACCTCCATCTTTCATTACGTTAAACTTTATTTTCTGCTTTTCTGACACTTCTGTTTTTAAGATTTTTCTTTTTCTCATATTTTTGGTAGGTGTACATTCCCATCCAAAGACTAAGTCAGTTTGTCTCCCATTAGGATGCTGTTCAGAGTCTATTCAGACTAGAAATCCTGATTGGCTTCATCCACAGTTTCCATGGCTTGGGGCCCCATGTGTTCCATATTTGACTAAACTGATAATGCCTACAATATATTTATTTCACAGGAGGCACTGAGACCCAGGAGGAGTTCATTCTTGATGGTTCATTCTTGTTTGCTCTTCACTCTTCACTATTGAATCTTCAAGTTGTTCACTTCCTATTTACTGAGGCTCAGTCAGGGTGACAATAGCAACGGCAAAGTTTCTGTGTTTCCAGATTATGATGGAAGAGCAGGTCCAACACTGTTAGCAGCTGCCATATAGTTTGAAAGAAGGCAGGATACTATGTTGCAACTTCATTAAACTCTGGTTGGGCCACATCGGAAGTATTTCATATGGTTTTGGTTGCCCCTTTATAGAAGGAAGTATGTTGAGGCTTTGGAGAGGGTCCTGAAGAGGTTTATCAGGATGCTTCCTGGATTAGAGGGCATGAGCTATCATGAGAGGCTGGACAAACTTGGTTTGTTTTTCTCTGGAGTGACGGAGGCTGTGGGGAGACCTGTGAGAGTTACCACAAGAAAATCACTGTTCTCGCTCTCACGCTCTCCAGGACACTGCAAAGGCAACTCTCCTAATAAGGCACTTCACAGACAACCTGACGACTCCTGGCCAACTCGAGCTTCAGAGCGTCACAGCATTGGACTGCCCTGAAGTCAACCATAATTAGAAGCTTAAAGACAGAATTGGCCTCTCTTCTGGGAGGAACCAAGACTGGTTTGATGAGAATGGGCAGAAGATCCAGGAGCTAAGTAGTCACAAACTCAAAATGTTCCTCTGGCATGCTCAAGTGAAAAGAAGAGCTTCATGAATATTTGAAGGCCTATGACCACAATGGCGGGAGGACTGGAAATAGAAGGCTGATCTCAGTAGAAGGCTGGGCAAAGAAATGGCATTACTTCTGTGTGTGGCTGAGTAAGTTTTTCTGCTTACTGTTGCTCTTCTTTCTTGCAGTATGTGTGGAGTCCATCACAGGTAAATTCCTACCCACCATTGTACACATCTACATGAAACGCTGTCACAGGAAAGCAGCATCCATCATCAGGGACCCCCACCACCCTGGATATGCTCTCTTCTCGCTGTTGCCATCAGGAAGAAGGTACAGGAGACTCAGGACTCACACCACCAGGTTTGGGAACAGTTACTGCCCCTCAACAATCAGGCTCTTGAACAAAAGGGAAAATGTCACTCAACTTCACTCACCCATCATTGAAATGTTCCCACAACCTGTGGATTCAATTTCAAGGACTCTCATGTTCTTGATACTTATTATTTATTAATTATTATTCTTTCTTTCATTTTGTACTTGCACAGTTTGTTGTCTTTTGCACACTGATTGAACGCCTAAGTTGGACCCATCTTTTGTTGATTCTGTTATGATTATTATTCCATGGATTTGTTGAGTATGCCCACAAGAAAATGAATCTCAGAATTGTATATGTTGACATATATATACTTCGATAATAAATTTACTTTGAACTTTGAATAAACTACCTGCTACCCCAAATAAGTCACAATTATTTCTTCTCTCTATTTCCTGTTTGTCAACCAGGCTTCTGTTTTCCAGTCCTGCTGAAGGGTCTCAGCCCAAAACGTTGACAGTATTCTTTTCCATAAATGCTGCCTGGCCTGTTGAGTTCGTCCAGCATTTTGTGTGTATGCTTGGATTTACAGCATCTGCAGATTTTCTCTTATTTTGCATAAAAACAATTTGTGTTTTTTCTCTCTCTCTGTACATTGGGTGTTTAATGGTATTCTTTTGTTTTAATTGGTTCTTTTGTTTTGTTTTGTGGCTGTCTGTAAGGAGACGAATTCTAAGGATATATAACGTATACGTACTTTGATCTTTGAACTTAAATCCATGATGACTCTGTCTAATACCTTTGACAATTTTGTCTAATATCCTTGACAATTTTAAATGTCCAATTAGCATATCCTTTAAAATAAACTTTAGCACTGACCTCATTATTTTTTACTCTTATTGATGTTAGGCTAAAGGACCTATAAATTTCCTGCTTTCTCTTTTCTTTTATGGAGTGGTGTCCCATTTGCCATCACTCAATTTGCAGGAACCATTCCATAATTGCTAGGATTTTGAAGGCTGACAACCAATACAACCACAATTTATAAGGCAACCCCTATAATTCTTTAGGATGAAAATTATCAAGCCCTGGGGATTTATTGACTTTATGTCTCATTAATTCCTCCAGCACTAATGATTTTTATGAATAATTATCTCCTTGAATTGCTTTTTTTTACATTAGACTGATTGTTTTGTCATATTTCTAGGAAGGTATTTGAGTCTCCTGAATAAAGGCAGAAACCAGAAACCATGGATTCTGGTTAACTGGGACATATTGGGACCAGTACATTTCAGTCCAAGTAAGCAGCTCCCCCAATTAGCCAAAGTTTCATTGAAATAGTTTAAAAGGTATTAAAAAAAGACAAGCTACTGTTTAACTAAGAAACAAATGAAGGTGTTTAAATGAATACAGACAAATTAGAACACCATTGATACTACTACAGTACCATAAACTGTATTAGTTCCTAATTGTTATCAATGGAGGAATCAGCCAGTGTTATGCGCTGCCATGTTCTTCTGATCGATTTTAAATGAACAAAATCAGCGCAGACACCTAGTGCAGATACTGGACTGCCTTCATACAGTTCTTTAGATGATTGTATCCTCCAAATCTTCACTTTCATTGTAACATTCAAGTTGATTGTCAATATCGTTAAATCCCTCGTAGTTCCCAACTTGTTGAAGTAGTGAAATTGTTTCATTTTCACTCCCAGCCATTTCTTGGATCTCCAAGCCTGTATGCTTGAAACTGGAGTGAACAAAACCGTTCTGATTTGTCTTACTGCTTATTTCTCATCAACTATCAGTGACAAAAATCACTCTTTTTGAACACAAGCACATGCAACTCGCACTACTTAAACACTGTTTGCTCTAAGCATGGTGTAGTGGCTAATGGCCACTAATTGCATGCATCTGACGCTAGTTAGAAACTGTTCGGCAGGAATCTCCTGCCCCAATTAAGCAGCATACTGTCCCAAATAAACAAAGGAAGTCCCAGCTATTTTCTCAATTAGTTTTTGTTTTTTAAGAGTTGTTCCAACCCAAGAATAGTGGTTGAAGAGACTTATTCAAGCTGGAGGTCTACAATTAGTGGTGTTTCTCTGTGCTGGGACCTCTGCTGTTTACAATGAATATAAATGACCTGGATGAAAGTGTAGATGAGAGGGGTTAGTAAGTTTGCAGATCGGTGGAGTTGTGGATAGTGTAGAAGATTGGCAAAGAATATGGATCAGTTGCAGATTTGGGCAGAGAAATGGCAGATGGAGTTTAGGCCAGGTAAGTGTGAGGTGTCACACCTTGGCAGGGCAAATGCAAGGAGACAGTACACTGTGAAGGGCAAGATCCTTAACAGTGTTGTTGAGCAGAGAGATCTTGGGATTCCAGAAACTGGCTACACAGGTCAATAAGGTGGTTCAGAAGGCTTATGGAATACTTGCTTTTATTAGTCAAGGCATTGAGGTCAAAAGACTAGAGGTTATGTTGCAACTTTATAAAACTCTGGTTAGACCATATCTAGAGTATTGCGTACAGTTCTGGCTGTCCCCACTACAGGAAGGATGCTGAAGTTTTGGAGAGGGTGCAGAAGAGGTTTGCCAGGACGCTGCCTGGTTTAGAGGGCATGTGTTATCACGAGAGGCTGGATAAACTTTGGTTGTCGTCTCTGGAGTGCTGGAGGCTGAGGGGAGATCTGATAGAGATTTATAAGATTATGAGAGGTGTAGGTAGAGTAGACAGAGAGCATCTGTTTCCTTGGGTTGAAATGTCTAATACCAGGGGCAATGCATTGAAGGTGAGAGGGGGTAGTTTCAAAGAGAATGTGAGGATTAATTTTTTTTACTTCAGAGAGTGGTGGATGCCTGGAATGCACTGTCTAGTGTCATGGTAAAGGCAAATACTTTAGAGGCTCTTAAGAGACGTTTGGATAGGCACATGGACGTAAGGAAGATGGAGAGATATCAACATTGTATAGGTAGGAGGGATTAATGTTTGGGTGTTTTTGATTTCCTTTTTAGCTGGGTCAGCACAGTATTGTGGGCTGAATGGCCTGTTCCTGTGCTGTACTGTTCTACATTCTATGTTCTAAATAAGCAGCTGTCCCAATTAACTGATGGCCCAATTAACCAGAATCCACTGTATTTGTTGAATTGCTCTGCCACTTAATTTTTACCCATTATAAATTTTCCCCTTATTAAATCCTTTTGGACCTGCATAGGTTTCCACTAATATTTCTCTTTTTACTTATAGAAGTTCTTCCAATCTTCTTTTGTGTTCTGCCTAATCCTGTCAGAATTTTGTACTTCATAAATACTCTATGATAAAAGAAAAATATAATGCATGAAACTGTTCTTTCCTTACTTTCATTCCTTTCTTCCATTTTAATCAATCCTTATATTCTTTATCTTCCTCTCAGATCTCTTTAACTTTTTTACCTGCTTGCAGTTTTCCACTGACCTGCAGGTGGCCTCTCCGAGCTACTTTTTCTGATCTAATCCAGTTCAGAAAGTTTAAGGGCGATGTTCCTGGGCAGGTATTTGCTTTACACAGAGGGTGATAGGTAGCTGGGATGCACTCCAGGGAAAGTGCTGGAAAAAGGCACGGTAGTGGCATTCAAGAGACCTGAAGATGGGTTCGGGGAATAGATCATGTACAGGCAGATGGGATTAATTTTATCTGGCATAATTGTCGGCACAAACATCGTGGGCCGAGGGGCCTGTTCCTGTGCTGTTGTATTCCCCAGGTGCTTCTAAGTACAAGAGTAGTAAGTGCAAAAACTTACTTAGACAAATCCAGAAGTAATAGCCATTTATCATCCAGCCTCTTACAGAGATAAGCCTTCTATTCTCGGTCTTTATTTAAAATAAAACCAATCACCGATTGTCAATTGCATGCACTTAAACTCAAGTTGCATTTGGAAATGGCTCATCGTTTCTCAGAGTCCACTGGGAGTTTGGTCTTTCCTCCCACAGACTTCACTCCCTTAGGATCGAAATGGGATCCTGACTAACATGTGTTCAACTGAAGCATTACATTCTCACTTGCAGGTTTCTGTTCCTGTGGAATAAAACCCAAGAATTTTTATGATCTATGTAACTAGAATTCTAAATTCATCAAGTGTAGTTTTTTCACTTAGCTCCTCAGTACAAAAAGTTTACACATTTTCTGCCCCATTCACATAATTTGTCTATTCTCCTTTCTAAAGTCCTTTTCCCATTCATGTAACTTACTGCATTATGTACCAAAGTTCAAAGTAAATTTATTATCAAAGTACATATATGACATCATATACCACCTTGATGTTCATTTTCTTGCAGGCATTCCCAGGAGGACAGAGAAATACAATAGAATCAATGGACAACTATTCATAAACAAAGACTGACAAACTACTGTGTCACCTGAAGACTTTGATGTACAGGTCTAGTTCTGGTACAATTTTTCATTTATGTACTGAAAAGCCAAGACCCACAATATAAATTTCCAGTGAATTATTCTGCCCGTCTCCTATTCCCAACTATTTATCTATTCTTCAAAAGAAACATCGGGACAGCAGGCGTTGTATGCTGCTGTCGGAGGAAGGCCCCTGTACTCAAGCAATCCCTCTTTCTCTCTCAATTTTAATGGAGAGTGAGAATCTGTCAGTCCTCAAGTCAGGGGGTTTGGAGAAGTAACGCAGAAGATTGTAACATCGGAACAGCGAACTGCTGGTCTCCATTCTCATTGTTGCAGGAGCGACCTCTCTGTCCCTTGCTGGAGAGAGAAAGCCTGTCTGAAATACTGAAGTGCTGGGTTGTGGACTGAATGATGCTTTTTCAGCTGCTTATGCAGAGTGTGGGGGTTGGGGGGATTTGGGGCTTCAATGTTCTATCATTCATTCTATGGAGTTCTTGTTTCGTGGATGTTTTGGAAGAGTATGAATTTCAAGTTGTATACTGTACATATTCTCTGATATAAAATGAACTGGTAACCATTTGGGATTGGCAGATGGGCAGAATGATTCACTGGGTCACTCCTCTGTGTTCGTGGATGTTTGTAAAGAAAAAGAATTTCAGGATGTATATTGTATACATTTTTCTGATATTAAATGTGCCTATTGAACCAAAATTAAATGAAATGAAGATGTCAACTTTGTATTCTCCAATTGCTAATAATTCCTACTGTAAAACATTGCTAAATGTCTCTGGATTTCAAGAGAGATTTAAATCTCAACTAATGTTGATTTTAGGCAGTACTTCTTATGACCATGAATGCAGAGCTTCTTCACTGCAATTTCACAGTGTGAGCCACTAGAGGACAGCACATTGCCAGGTCACATTTCACAAACAAACCTTACTTGTCTGCAATTGCTTGCTGGCAGCATTTCTCAAAGACACAGAACACACTGTATTTGTCTTGTTTGTTGTACAATGTTCATGGTCATATCTCCCAACATTTTTATTCATTATTCACTTTCTCACAAAGGCTGTTCATAACCAACACCCTCATGCAACAGAGTGTACAAGACTACAGTGGACTGGACTTTCCCTGCATTGCCATCACAACAAAAAGAACCTCCTCTTACTTCAGGGGCCTAATTCTGATAATCATCCACACTTCCCTGAACTTACACTCTGCAACCTTGACTCCAGTAGGATTGAGTGTTGTGGAAGTAGTTGCTAGCATAATAATGCAGAAACCCAGAATCTAATAAAAAGTTAAATCCCATCAATTGAATAAACTGGACTTTTAAAACAATCGATCACAGCAATAGTAACCATGAAGCTTACATGTAAAAATACATCTGGTTCATCAAGAATTTTGAAGGAAGGAAACTGCAGCCTTTACCTGGTCTCGATCACATGAATCCAGACCAAAATGGTGCAGAAAACCAAATAAAACTCCAAATCTAAAATGCCTTAAAACTGAATGGATCATCCAGAAGTAAATCTGGCCATTACAAAGTCAGTCCTAGCCTAGTCAATCTTGCAAAGTCCTCCTGAGGAACTTCTGGAGGATAGTTAACTCAGGAGTGGTTGGCTAACACTGAGAGGCTGGTTCCTTGAAGTTGTTATAGCCGGTGGTGGTAGTGGAGATAATACATTTGAGATACATGGAAAAGTGTGAGGAGGCAGATAAAGCATAAATACCGCAGTGTTCTGTTAGGCTGAATGACCTGTATGTTTTCGTATTGCGAATCACATTGAAGTCTTTTGTTTTCTTGGGAGTGCCCTTGCAGAAAGCCTGTAAGATGTTAATATTTTTGGCCATCCTAAAGCGGGAAGTGGTTTAGGATGGTGATCATCAGCACTATTTCCTCCTGAGTTCCCTCTTCACATTGAAGGCATCCTCCATCATGTTCTGAGACACGACACAGATCCAAATAGGGCAGATTTAAAACAGATCTGCAGTTCCGAACTGGCCTTCCAGGGACTCAGATCAACAGAAGAACATCCATCAAGGCTGCTTCACCATTCAATACAATCATGGCTGATACAAATTTCCTTGTCCACCTTTCTGCCAATCCTCATAACTTTCGATTCCCTGATTAAAAACATATTTATCACAGTCCTGATGAAGGCTCTCGGCCCAAAACATCAACTGTTTATTCTTTTCCATAGATGCTGCCTGGCCTGCTGAGTTCCTCCAGCATTTTGTGTGTGTTGCTCGGACTTCCAGCATTTGCAGATTTTCTCTTCTTTGTGATTGGGCTATCACAGCTTTGCATATATTCAAGAATACAGCCTCCACACTTTCTGGACTAAGGAATTTCAAAGACTTAGAAAATTTCTGAGAGAAGAATTTCTTCATTTTAATCTTAAATGGATATTGCCTTATTCTGACCCTCTGCCCACTGGTCATAGACTCTCCCATGAGAGGAAACTTCCTCCCAGTACTTTTGCAGTTAAGCTCCCAATTACCTTTCATGTTTCAATTAAGATTGCCTGTCATTTTTCTAAATTCTAAAAGGAAAGTCACAATTTGTTCAACTTTTCCTCCTGAAGCAATAACTCCACATCCAGAATCACGCTTGTGTACTTCAAAGTTTAAAATTCAAAGTAAACTTTTTATCAAAGTACATATATGTCACTATATACAGCCCTGAGATTCATTTTCTTGTGCGCATACTCAGCAAATCTATAGAATAGTAACTATGACAGGATCAATGAAAGATCAACCAGAGTGCAGAAGACAACAAACTGTGCAAATGCAAATATAAATAAATAGCAATAAATAATGAGAACATGAGATAATGAGATAAAGAGTCCTTAAAGTCAGATAATTGGTTGTGGGAAACATATCAATGGATGGGCAAGTGAGTGTGGTTATCTCCTTTTGTTCAAGAACCAGATGGTTGAGGGGTAGTAACTGTTCCTGAACCTGCTGGTGTGAGTCCTGAGGCTCTTGTATCTTCTACCTGATGGCAGCAGCAAGTGGAGAGCATGAGCTGGGTGGTGAGGATCTTTGAAGATGGATGCTGCTTTCCTATAACAGTGTTTCATGTAGATGTGCTCAATGGTTGAGAGGGCTTTACCCATGACGGACTGGGTCAATTCCACCACCTTTCATAGGATTTTCTCTTCAAAGGCATTGGTGTTTCCATACCAGGCTGTGATACTCTCTACTACACATCAATAAAGGTTTGTCGAAGTTTTAGATGTCATGTTGAATCTCCACAGACTTCCAAGGAAGTAGAGGTGCTGTCGTGCTTTCTTTGTAATTGTACTTATGAGCTGGGTCCAAGACAAGGTTTCTGAAATAGTAACACCCAGGAATTTAAAGTTGCTAACCCTGTCTACCACTGATCCTCTGATGAGGACTGACTCATGGATCTCTGGTTTCTTTGAACTGTCTTAAATGAAGGTACTAAAACTGTCCATGATTCTCTGGATGTAGACTTACAAACACCTTTTACAGCTGTAACCATACTTCCTTACTTTTATTCTCCAACCCCTGTGAGATAAAGCACATCATTCTTTTTGTCTTACTGATTACCTGCTAAATTGCATACTAACTTTCTGAGTGTTATATGTATAAGGAGCCCAAATCCCTTTGTACTGCAACTTACTCATTTTAAATAAAGATGTGTTTTATCATTCTTCCTTCCAAAGTGAGTAATGACACATTTTGCCAAATTGTACTCCATTTGCCAATATTTTTCCCTCTCATTAACCTATTGATATTTCTCAGTAAACTATATCCTCTTTGCTTGCCATCTCTGATTACTCTTCCATCAACTATAGATGTTTATTAGTTATTGCAAATAAGTAAAATCTTAACAGATTCCCAATACCTGAAAGAAAAGTTTTACAATTTCAATCCTTAACAGTTCAATATTGTGCATTGTCCATAAGCTTTTCTTCTGTAAGCAAACTGAATGTGTCGCAGTGTGCGCTGGCAAAGATGGAACCCAAGTATGGAGGAAAGACAGACTCCCATATCAATGCAACAAACAGAGTTTATACACAAGAATTCCAACAAAACATCAGTGACACAGCTGAACAACAGTGCAGACATAATATTCTCAAAACTAGAACCCTGCAACAAGAGCTAAGGAACATCCGCTTAAATAACCCAGAATCCCCAAGCCGATCAAGGTAAACTTAACAAGGTTAAAAAATTAACGATATTAGTTAAGTAATAATTAACCAGTTAAAGTGCTCTGGAAACCTCTGAGCCAAACATTCTCTGGCTCCCTGCACTGGCCTGGAGAGCTCATTACAGAATGACAGTGAAGAGCAAAGTCTGTGATGGGGGTTCATTATTGACGGCCATTGTATAAAGCAGAGGTTCCCAACCTGGGGTCCATAGACCCCTTGGTTAATGGTATGGGTCATTAATGCCATAAAAAGGTTAGGAATCCCTGATAGAAAGGCTTTGTATTGAAACCTGATGGAAACATTATCATTTTTGCTCTGTAACTCAATAAAGCCATGCCCTTCCCACTAATTTATGGTATGTTGCAGCTACAAGACATCTAAATCACAGTTCTCCCTCCTAGTGTGGAAAGCAATTATTTAACAGACTAATATGAAAGCAGAAGTATTATCCACACTTTACAGCAATACAGAGGCAGCCATTCCATGCAAAAACACCCATCGCTCAGTTGTGATGTATTCTCATAGTGAGTACTTTTGGGGCATGTGGTTTTCGTTGGCAAGGTCAGCATGTCCTGCCCATCTCTAGTTGTCCTTGAGAAGGTAGTGGTATGCTTCCTTCTTGAACTGTATCAGTCTTTCTGTGAAGGTACTTCCAACAATGGCATTAAGTAGCTTTGGGTTTTAGACCCAGCAACAATGATGGAATGGAAGTATACTTACAGTGTAATTTGATGTTCGTTCTTGTCTTTCTCAATGATAGACATTGTAGTTTTGTGACATGTTCTCAAAGTATCACAAACAAGTAAACAACGTGCATTTTCCCGGGTGGTGTTGAACTTCTAGAATGCTATTGTAACAGCCTAAAATTACATTAGTGAATCAAACTGGGTAAAGGCTGCTTCTGTGATTACAGGAATTTCCACTCGGGACATCTGGCTGACCATGATTACAAATACATCAGCCATGTATTTAGCACTCGCAGACTGGGCTCTGCCATCTTTGAGGAAGAACATGTTCCTGAAACTACCTTCCCCTGTCAGCTCTGCTTGTACACCACTGATGTGACATATCTTTGATTTCCCCCCATTTGTGAGATTGTTCAGAGCTGCTCATTGAACCCCACCTTTACTGTTAACTATACATTTGGTCCTGTGGTGTAGCTTTTCCAAGATGGCACCTTGTTTTATGGTATACATGGTCCTGTGGTGTAGCTTTGTCAGGCTGGCATCTCATTTTAAGATACATTTGACTTTGTTTCCTGCAATTCTTCATTCCTTTCTGCACTTGTCTCTGAGATAGGATCACCTCCCTGAGTTGAATGTACAATAAAATTCCACCAGTTTGGCATGATGCTTGGCAGAGGAGATATGTCTCTGGCAAAGGAGTTGTAAGGTGTTCCTTCCCCCTGCTGCCTGCAGGTTACCCTTGGGCAAGGTGTAGCACCTGCTCAACCCTACCCCCAACACCACCCACCCCACCCCCATGATCAGGGCCACATGAAGCCATGGGAGTAGGTGGTAGGTGGTCATTTGAGCAGCTGGTGCATATCACAAGTCCTGGTTATGTGACCATTGACACCAGGCGGACAGTCTCCGAAGAATATCAAAAATGACTGGGGTCAACCGTCTTGTAAAGACACTGTCCAGAAGAATGCAATGGCAAACCAGTTCTGTAGAAAAATTTACCAAGAACAATCATGGTCAAGAGACCATGATCGCCATGTCATACAACACAGCACAGAATGATGATGATAATCTGGCATGCTCAGGACTTCGATGCTGCCAGACTCGCAGGTTTTTGAAACTATTGGATGTTATTTATATTAATACATCAACATATTTTTTTTTCATTTTTAAAAAATGTTAAACATAATGACAATAAAACTTACAGTGAACCAGGTACACTGAAAGGCAGGGTGGGGATGTAGACTCTAGTAAACTGAAACAGGGGCTCTGGTGAGTGGGAAGAGAATGTGGGAATAGGAAATGAGTGCAGGAACCAGGGCCCTAGTGAGTGGGAGGAGTGACCATAAGATATAGGAGCAGAATTAGGCCATTCAGCCATTGAGTCTGCTCTGCCATTGTATCTTGACTGATTTTGTATTCCTCTCAATCCCACTCTCCTGCCTTCTCCCCATAACCTTTGACAACCTTACTAATCAAGAACCTATCAATTTCCACTATAAATATACCCAATGATGTGGCTTCCACAGCCAACCGTGGCAATGAATTCTACAGAGTCACCATCATCTGACTAAAGAAATTCCTCCTCTATCCTTCTATTCTGAGGCTGTGTCCTCTGGTCCTAGACATCCCCACAAAGGAAGCATCCTGTCTGCACCCACTCTACCTGGTCCTTTCAATATTCAATAAATTTCAATAAGATCCCCCCCTCATTCTCCCAAACT
The DNA here is from genome assembly GCF_048418815.1 of Hemitrygon akajei. Classification (NCBI taxonomy): domain Eukaryota; kingdom Metazoa; phylum Chordata; class Chondrichthyes; order Myliobatiformes; family Dasyatidae; genus Hemitrygon; species Hemitrygon akajei. The sequence continues at coordinate 7,123,140 of NC_133155.1, read as the reverse complement.
CAAATACAAGCCCAGAACCATCAAATGGTTCTTATATGTTAACCAGTTCGTTCCTGGGATCACTCTTGTGAACCTTCTCTCCAATGTCACCACATCCTTTCTTAGATAAGAAACAAAACTGCATGACCATACACTTCCCTACACTACTGTATATTCTATTTGCCACTTCTTTGTCCATTCTCCTACCCCAAGTCCTGTAGACTCCCAGCTTCCTCAACATTACCTGCCTCTCCACCTATCTTCATATCATCTGCACACTTGGTTACAAAGCCATCAATTCTGTCATCCAAATCATTGACATATAACATGAAAAGTAGTGACCCAATGCTGACCCTTGCAGAACACCACCAGTCGCCTCCAGCCAACCAGAAAGGACCCCCTTTATTCCCACTTTGCCTCCTGCCAGTCTCCTGGTTCAAGAATCTCTCGTGATTTGAAACAGTCAACACTGCTTGTCATGCCCCCCCAGATGATATCACGCCCCCCAGGCGTTTAATGTGAATAAGTGTGAGGTTATCCACTTTGGGAGTAAGAACAGGAAGGCAGATTATTATCTGAACGGTATAGAGTTGGGTAAGGGAGTAATACAAAGAGATCTCGGAGTCCTTGTTCATCAGTCACTGAAGATGAATGAGCAAGTGCCGCAGGCAGTGAAGAAGGCTAATGGAATGTTGGCCTTTATTACAAAAGGAATTGAGTACAAGAGCAAGGAAATCCTCTTGCATTTGTACAGAGCCCTGGTGAGACCACACCTGGAGTATTGTGTACAGTTTTGGTCTCCAGGGTTAAGGAAGGACATCCTGGCTGTAGAGGAAGTGCAGCGTAGATTCACGAGGTTAATTCCTGGGATGTCTGGACTGTCTTACGCAGAGAGGTTAGAGAGACTGGGCTTGTACATGCTGGAATTAAGGAGATTGAGAGGGGATCTGATTGAAACATATAAGATTATTAAAGGATTGGACAAGATAGAGGCAGGAAATATGTTCCAGATGTTGGGAGAGTCCAGTACCAGAGGGCATGGTTTGAGAATAAGGGGTAGGTCATTTAGGACAGAGTTAAGGAAAAACTTCTTCTCCCAGAGAGTTGTGGGGTCTGGAATGCACTGCCTCGGAAGGTAGTGGAGGCCAATTCTCTGGATGCTTTCAAGAAGGAGCTAGATAGGTATCTTATGGATAGGGGAATCAAGGGATATGGGGACAAGGCAGGAACCGGGTATTGATAGGAATTGATCAGCCATGATCTCAAAATGGCGGTGCAGGCCTGAAGGGCCAAATGGTCTACTTCTGCACCTACTGTAAAAAAAAATCTTCTATACTTCAATAAAATAACCTCTCGCTGTTCTAAACTCCAAAAAATACTGATCTAATTGTTTGTGAAAATCAATCCTTCCATGCCAAGGAATAGCCGAGTGAATTTCATCTGCACTGCCTCAAAGTTAGTATATCGTCCCTTAAATAAAGAGTCCAAATCTGTAAGAGTACTTCAGGTACAGCCTCATCAGCTCCCTGTACAACTGCAACAATACTTCTTATAGAGACACTGACAACCAAGCAGCCATTTTACACTAATCCTACTCTAATCCAGTTTATTCTCTCCACATTCTCATGAACTAACTCCAGATTCTACCATTCATTTACACACTAGGGGCAACTTACTGAGGTCAGTTAATTTTCTGACCCACAAGTTTCTGGGAGGTGGGATGAGACCAGAGCACCCATGGCAAATGCACACAAAACAAGGAGGAAGTGCAAACTCCACATAGACAGGACTCAAGGTCTTGATCAAACTTGGGTTGCTGCAACTGTGGTTCTATTAACTGCACCATGGTGCTCTCCACCTCTAACTTATCATTTTAATACTTTCCTTGACATCCTTTGTTAACCACAGATGGTTCATCTTTCTAATGATTAAATTTCTATTGACTGGTAGAAATACCAGTTGAAGTATCTGATTAAGCATCTGTTGACCTTTCTATGAACTTATTTTCCCAGTCAATTCCAGATCAACTTTATCTTTGTAGCTTTGTAACTGCCCTTATTTAATTTGAGGACACTGATTTTGGATCTGAGGAGTTCTCCTTCAAACTATACCTAGAATTCTTCGATATTGAGATCACTGAGTCCTAGAAGATCTTTAACTGGGGCCATAAAGTGCATAAACATGACGCTTGGCACACCACAACCATGCACCCATCTACACTAACCCCACTTACCTGCATTAGGTCTATAGCCTTCTCTACCTCAGCAATTCAAGTGCTGGTCTAAAACTTCTAAGAATTTGCAAGAGTATCTGTCTCCACCATCTTTTCAGGCACCATATTCCAGTGCCCAAAGATCTTGTCTGAAAAATTTTCAACTGGGCTCTCCTCTTTGTCCAAATTTTTACCTTAAATCTATGCCTTCTTATCTTAGTCATCCCCATCATATGAAAAGGATTATGACTATTATCTGAAATCTGGTAACTTCTTCCTCCCCCCTTTTTTATTTTTTTCATTCCCCATTCTGACTCCCCTTTTCTTCTCCTTACCTGCCCAACCCCTCCTTCCAGTACCCCTCCACCTTCCATTTCTCTTATGTCCACTGTCTTCTCCTATCAGATTCCTTCTTCTTCAGCCCTTTACTTCTTTCGTCTATCACCTCTCAGCTTCTCATTTCATCTTCCCTTCCCCATATGCTCCCTCACCTGATTTTACCGATCATTTGCCAGTTTGTACTCCTTCCTCTGCCCCCATCTTCTTATTTTGGCTTCTTCCCCCTTCCTTTGCAGGATCTTGGTCTGAAGCATCATCTGTTTGTTCCTCTCCGTAGATTCTGCCTGACCTGCAGAGTTCCTCCAGCACTGTGTGTTTCTTCTGACTATCTCCTCTACTTATTCCCTCATAATTTTGTATACTTCTATCAAGACCCCTATCGGCATCCACTACTCCAGGAAAAAGAGATCCAGGCTACATAATCATCCTTTATAACTGAAATGCTTCCAATCTAGGCTCCGTCCTAGTGAAACCTTTCTGCACCACCTCCAGTGCAATCACATCCTTCCTATGGCGCGCACACAATATTCCAAGTGTGAGCTAACCAATATTGTAACATGATATCCTAACTCTTATATTCTATCCCATGACCAATGAAAGCAAGCATCCCTTATGCCTTCTTCTCCACCTTTTCGATCTAAGCTGCCACTTTCAGGGATTTACAGGCTTGTACAATATGGTCTCCTTGTTCATCAATACTTCCCAGGGCATTACCATTTATTGTGTATGTGCAACGCCTCACACTGGTCAGGATTAAGTTCTATCTGCTGCAGCTCTGGCCAGCTTTCTAGTTCTTCTACAGCATGCTGTAGCTTTAGTCAAGTCTCCTCACTGCCTGCAACACCATCAATTTTCATGTCACCTACAACTTTATTGATCAAACCTCCTACTTTCACATCTAAGTCATTAAAGTGTATCACAAACATCAATGGTCCCAGCACAGACCCTTGTGGTGTACCACCGGTCTCAGACTTTCAACCAGACAAACAACCCTCCATCACTCCTCACTGCTTCCTATTATTGAGCCAAATTTGGATCCAAATTCTCTTATTAATCCCGTCTTATTATTCAAACCAAATGTAAGATAGTGTGCTTCAGGATAGGTTCTATAACATGTTGTTCTAACGACCAATCCCATTTCAACTCCACAAATTCCTCTTCCATGATATCCTTGCCAGTTTGATCAGTCCAATCAATATGCAGGTCCATGATGATTGAAGTTCCAATCTTATATGTCTTTGATATTTCCCCACTTCTGCCTGGTCCTATTGGAGAGGTGGGGGTATCTTCAGACTATCCCATGTGTGTATTCTTGCCCGTGCTTTTTCTTACTTACACTCAAACCAATTCTACAACGCAATTCACTGCATCTGAATCACATTTCTTCATGTCAGGAGTTACTAGAAGGCCAGCTGGGTAATGATACTGGATTTCTTCCCGAGGAGGATATTGGAGGTGGGTATTTGTGACAGGCCAACTGTTAAATGAATTATAATTCCTCAGCTCCCATAACAGTATTTGAACTCACATCTCTCCTTAGTTGGTCCAGCCTCCGGGTTACTGATCTGATAATTTAACCATTGCAAGATCTATCAATATTTCTAGATAAATGATTGCAATATACTCTCAAGCATGAAATACCATGTTTCATTATGTGTACGTTTGGAATGAGCCAGAAGCAGGATTGGACAGATAGTAAGTGCATTGCTTCCTGAAGGAACTTTTTACAATCCTGATAAAGAGTCTCAGCCCGTAACATTGACTGGTTATTCCCCTCCATAGATGCTGCCTGACCTGCCAAGTTCCTCCAGCATTTTGTGTGCTGCTCAACTTGTCATGTGATTCTGGTACTTTCTAGATTGGCAGATTTGTGTGTGGACTGATGAATGAACAAATTCAGTCAAAGATATTGAACATGAAAGTCTTTGCATTCACACTTACATGTCAAATTGTTCAGCTCACAGACACAGCACCCAAGAATTCCAGAGAATTTTGTCCACCTGAACTAGCTGCCGTAGTGGCAGTCCATGATCTTGGAGCTGAGCAAAGTTACAGGCTGTAGTGTAGAAAGAGAATGTATTGGATTGATGGCACAATGAATGTACAGAAGGATGTCTACCAATTGTATTGACAGTGTGTATGTTATGAATACAGGTCATTCCCCAGGTAATGAACAAGTTCCACTTTTACAGGCATCAATTTTGTCTATAAAATCATAAAATGCATTAAAAAAATCTCATGATTTTTAACCATACCTCCACGATGCTATTATGGCATTAAGAACACCCAGGACTAATAAGAAATGACAATTAATAACAGTAGATCTTTTTTTTTACCCTCTGCCTTCAGATTTCTGAAAGGATAATGAACCTACCAATGAATACTACCTCACTATTGTTAATCTCCTTTGCACTAATTTAAGTTAATTTTAATTATTTCTTACTGTATGTTATAGTTTTCTTTTATGCATTGCATTGTACTGCTGCCACAAAACAACAGACTTCACAACATAAATCAGCCATATTAAACCTGATTCTGGAGAGAGAGGAGAAACTAGTTTTCCAATTGTCAGAATGAATGAATGTACAGTAATACTGTATGTTGAAAATTTTCAATTTATTATTACTATGGGAGCTTATTTATATGTAAGGTTATCTGTAAGCCAGGCACTCATAACCTGAGGAGGACCTTTAAAGTATATCTATAAAAAAATTTTAAATCGCTTACCACAGCTTTATCAGTTCAGAGTCACCAAGTGCTTCTGTTCTGACAAGGCCACGACAGCAACAAAAGGAACTTCAGTGACAGAAGGAATTCATTGTTTGACAGTTCATACAATGAAGAATTGGGACTCTGTGGTATCAATGATACATGCAGTAGTGGTAGGAAACTCAACAAATATTTGAGGGAAGGTGTTGATCAACAAGTAGTAGATTGACATACACATTTATACAGTTGCAAATTGTTCTATGTCAAGCCATGATACTTTGCAGGTTCAAGCATATATAATTGATAGAAACTAATCAATCTGAAAATCTAATTGGGTAAGTCTTTACAGATTTTATAGATATTACAAAAACTTGAAAGCAGGGTGCAGTTTAATGGACAATAAGTATAGCTCTCCATTATCATGGCAAAATATAAAATCTAGCTTAATGAGAAATAACTCTAACCCTAATTCTACCTTTAATGGGAAGTATAAGCTAATACAACTTGTAGATTTGTAGGGCTGGAACTTTAAGGTTGTACCTCGTCAATTTGTTGGAAAAGTGTGACACTGTGTTCAAAGACAGTTCCACTTGCATTAACAGGGTTCAATGCACATATTTGTATCAGATCAAATACAAAATTGTTCTATTGCACGATTTATATGCGCTAACAAGTCAAGTTGAGAAGGGAAGCTGGGAGAAAGAGAAACGTGGTAGATGGAATACAGCATAGTGAAATGTATGGTCATGTATTTTAGTCGAAGGAATAAAAGCATAGGCTATTTTCTAAATGGGAGGAGAATTCAGAAATTGGAGGTGCAAAGGGACTTGGGAGTCCTAAAGATTAACTTACAGGTTGAGTCAGTAGAAAGGAAGGCAAATGCGATGTTAGCATTTATTTCAAGAGAACTAGAGTACAAAAGGAAGGATGTAATTCTAAGGCTTTTTAAGGCATTGGTCAGATCGTATTTGAAGAATTGTAAGCAGTTTTAGGCTTCATATCCCAGGAAGGATAAGTTGACAGGGACAAGAGAAAGGTTACGAGAATGATCCCAGGGATGAAAAGATTAATGTACGAGGAGACTCATTGGGACAAAAGGCCTAATTCTGCTTCTACGTCTTATGATCTAAATGGTTAGGATAGAGATTTTTGGAAACTAATCAGTGAGTATGATTATTCCAATACTGGTTGTGCCTTAGGCACATAAATACTGTTCATTGATTAACAAGAGAACAATATTCATTATCCATTTTGTATGATTGTTCATACAGTTAACAGGATCAAAAGAATTCATAAAATTGAATTTTTCTTGAGCCTATGCACACTTACTGCCTGACACACTGCAGGCATTAGGGCAGCAATGAAGGTTCTCCATCTCTGTCTGCCCTTGGCCATTTTCTCTACTGTGCCCCAAGTGTGGTTCTGGGTCCTTATTTCTGCTTCTACAGTATGGAGCCAAGTTGTCTTTGGTCTCCTGCTTTTCCTCTGCCCTTCAAGGGTCCAATGAAGTGCTGTCTTGATGATGGAGTTGGCCTTTCTTCTCATCACATTTCCAGTCCATATTACCTCATGATGATTATGACAATGTCCTCTTGATGTCACTGAAGGTGTAGGGCATGGTTGGAGATCTTTTATGGCAAGTGTTGGCGCATGGCTTAGTGGCTAAGGCGTTGGTCTAGTGATCTAAGGGTTGCTAGTTTGAGCCTCAGCTAAGGCAGCGTGTTGTGTCCTTGAATAAGGCACGTAACCACACATTGCTCTGTGATGACACCAGTGCCAAGCTGTATCGGCCTAGTGCCCTTCCCTTCAACAACATTGGTGGCATGGAGAGGGGAGATTTGCAGCACGCACAACCGCCGGTCTTCCATACAACCTTGCCCAGGCCTCAGTCAACATCGAAATCAATGGACAGCCAAAGAAGAGAAGAAGAAGATGGCCAGAAAATATGGAGGATCTTCAGGAGGCCCATGGTGTGGAATGATGACAGCTTGGCAAAGTTGCTTATGCATAAGCGAATGTCAACAAACATAGCAGTATCCACCCATCAACATATTCATTGGGTTCTACTTATACACATTTCCCCTATGGTGTAAAGCCTTTGCCCAAGATTTTCCAGACACAATGGGTAGAATCTTGTATAGCTAAGATGATCTGTTGATTTTAGAGGAAATGCCCAGGAAATTACATGAGTATTTTGTGAAGTTGAAACAAACCAGATCTGCATTTTCACTAGAAGTGTACACTTTAGTCTGAAGTTTAATGCCAATGGCCTACAACTAGTGGAGGAAAAAGGAGATCTTGCTGCTTTTCTGCTCTGAACTGTCCCAAGTTTTTATCTGTTTTAATTTGCTCAGGATTTTCCACATCTTATTATTTTACTGATCTAATTTGTTTATAGCCCTAGAGTCGTACAGCACAGAAATGTTATGTGCTGGCATGGGCAATCATGGTCTTTCCATGAGCATGATTGTTCTTGGAAAATCTTTCCACATAAGTGCTTTGCCATTGCCCTTTTCTGGGTAGTGTCTTTACAAGATGGGTGACTCCAGCCATTATCAATACTCTTTGGAATTTGCCTGCCTGGCATCAGTGGTTGCATAACCAGGACTTGCAATATGCACCAGCTGCTCATACGACCATCTACTACCTGCTCCCATGGCTTCCCGTGACCCTGACTGGGGGGCTAAGCAGGTGCCACACCTTGCCCAAGAGTGACCTGCAGGAGGGAAGGAGTGCCTTACACCTCCTTTGGTAGAGACGTACCTCCACCCTGCCACCCAAAGACCTTCTAGTCACCACATTTAATGCCATCCTTTTTGCCTAACTACATTAATCCCATCTGACTGCAATAGGTCTGTATCCTTCTGTGTTATGCCTATTTGAGTGACTATCTAAAAGCCTCTTAAAAGGTGATGCCATGATCTCCGGATATCAGCCATCGTGAGTAAATATATTTCCCATTAAGTTCCCCTTTAAGTTTCTGTTCACTCACCTTAAACCAATGCCTGCTTGTTTTGGGTAATCTTGGTTTTGAATCCCTCTGTAGAACTTGTTATTTCTATTGCTCTGAGTTGTCTTTATACAAAGTTTGTAGTTCTTAGTGTCTCCCTTTTCGTGCTTGTTCTGTTTTTCCATAGTCATAAAAAATCACAGAAACAGGCCCTCTGGCCCATCTAGTCCATACTGAGACCATTTAAACTGCCTATTCCTATCAACCTGCACCGGGACCATAGCCCTCATTACCCCTGCCATCTATGTACCTATCCAAACTTTGCTTAAATGTTGAAATCGAACTTGCATGCACCACTCGTGCTGGCAGCTCATTCCGCACTCTCACGACCCTCTGAATAAGTAAGTTTCCCCTTGAGTTCCGCTTGAACATTTCACCTTTCACCCTTAACATGACCTTTGATTTTAGTCCCACCCAACCTCAATGAAAATTTACCCTATCTACCTATCTATACCCCTCATAATTTTATATACCTCTATCAAATCTCCCCTCAGTCTCCTACACCCTAATCTATTCAATCTTTCCTTATAACTCAGGTCCTCCAGACCTAGCAACATCCTTGTAAATTTTCTCTGTACTCTTGCAATCTTATTTACATCTTTCCTGTAGGTAGGTGGCCAAAACTGCACACAATACTCCAAATTAGGCCGCATCAACATCCCAACTCCTGTTCTCAATACTTTGATCCTCGAAGGCCAATGTGTCAAAAATTTTCTTTATGACCCTATCTATATGTGACACCACTTTCAGCGAATTATAGACCTGCATTCACAGATACTTTTGTTCTACCACAAATCATCTCTTTTTTTTTGTTCCAATTAGCTCTTTGACCTCTCTCCTTTAATCATGTTGCTTCAATATTCTGGTTAGCCCTATACCCTCTTGCCAGATCATGTAGATTTTCTGCCAAAGTTTGTAAGATCTTGTTGCATCTCATTTCTGGGAAATTTTGAGCTATGTATCCAGGGAAAGATGTGCTAGCTCTGGAGAGGTTCACAAGTATGATTCCAAGAATGAAAGGCTTTACATCAGAGGAATGTGTGATCTCTGAGGGCCAGTAGTTGATGGAATTCAGGGTGGTGGGGGGGGGGAGGAATAATGATCTCATTAAAACTAACCAAAATCACTGAAAGGCTTGGGCAGAATTGATGTTGATGTTTCCATTAGCAGGAGAGTCTAGGAATAAATGGATAGATTCAGATTAGAGGGATGTCCCTTTACAAGTGAGATGAGGAGGAACTTGTACAGCCAGAGTGGGCTGAATCTGTGGAATTCATTGCCAAGGTGGACTCTTCAGGCCAACTGATTTGGCCCACGATATTGTGCTGATCTTGATTCTAGTTTACACTAAATGTCCTCCGCTTATGTAGCATTCATACTTCTTCATTCTTTTCATATCCATCCATCAAATTTAAGGCAGAGATTGATAGGTTCTTCATTGTTAAAATGGTTTAAGGTTATGGGGAGAAGGTGGATAACGGGGTTTAAAAAATTCAGCCATGAATGAATGGTGGAGCAAACTTGATAGGCCAAAAGGCCTAATTCTGCTCCTTTATCTCATGTTCTTCTGATTCACTCTTGATCTTCTGCAGATCTTGTATTTTCTGTGCCATAGTTTGCTCTAAGTCAGTGGCTCCCAAACGTTTTTGGGTTACTGGCCTTTTGGCTCCTAGACCACATCCCTAATGCTCCCCTCTCCCTTTCTAGCCATTACGTAAAAATCACAAAGAATTTTGATTTACAAAGCACAGTGAAAGAAAGTAGGAACTTCAAATTCAAAGCAGTGACAAATAATTGCAAAAATATTTCAAATCTATTTAAAGCTACAAATAAAATTAGTTCTTCATTAATTGCAGTAAAAATTATTTTCATCAACAATTTTAGAGCATACATTAGTACCTTAGCTATTTCCTATGTCATTGCTCTTTCACCTTTCAGTGAGATGGATGGGCTTGATGCAGTGATATCAGCTTCTCAACATCAGGCTGAGTGTCATTCAGAAGGAGTCACAGATATCCATGTTCAGTAATTTGCAGTCTGTTTTGCTGCTTTGAAGTAAGTTGGGCAACTGCACTGAAACTGTGCTCTACAAAAAATTATTTTGGAAAGGCAATAAAGAACATCTTGACCTTTTTCCACAATGTAGGATAGCATTCTCAGATTTCTTTCTGCAACCAAACATCTTGATATTATTTTTTTTAACCTCAGTTTCAGCTCAATCTCATTTTGTAGCAAGATCAGTTCTTCCTCCAGACTGCCTGCTAATTCTGCATTACAAGTGTTCAGGAATAGATTTATGATCCAATTGTGAATTTGGATGGAGAGAAGATCCTGAAATCTCTCTGACATATCTTTATGCAGCTCACCCAGATGGATATATTTGAAGATCATCATCTGGTATTCTTTCTTTCTCTTCCAACTCAGAGAGGCTTGGAAATTGGACAGCCAATGTGGCACTTAAATAGGGTTAACTTGGAGAGAAATGTGGAGATCACTGATCTGACTTTGATAAGATTCATATTGTTTCCCTGCAATTGAAGATGGATTTCATTAAACTTTGCAAATAATTCTGACAAATAAGGAATGTCATAGAGTCTTAGAACATTACAGCATGGATTCAGGCCCTTCAGCCCATTGAGTCCATACCAAAGTCCATGTCTACTCCCATTGACCTGCACGCAGACAATAGCCCTCCATACCCCTTCCTTCCATGTACCTATCCAAATTACTCTTCAGTATTGAAATCAAGCCTGCATCCAGCACTTAGATTGGCAGTTTGTTCTCACTAGCTTCTGATTGAAGAAGTTCCCCCTCATATTCCCCTGAAGCTTTTTACCTTTCACTCTTAACCCATGACCTCTAGTTGTGGTCTCACCCAACCTCAGTGGAAAAAGCCTGCTAGCTTATACCCTATCTATACCCCTCATAATTTTGTATATCTCTATTAATTAATAATTTCCCCTCAATCTTCTGCTTCTAGGGAATAAAGTCCTAACCTATTCAACCTTATAACTCATATCCTCAAATCCCGGCAACATCCACGTAATTTTTTTTGCACTCTTTCAATCTTACTTACACCTTTCATGTTGGTAGGTAACCAAAAATGGAGATGATGCTCCAAATTAGGCCTCGGCAACAGCTTATACAATTTCAACATAGCATCCCAACTCCTGTACTCAATACATTGATTTGTGAAGGTCAATGTGCTGGAAGCTTTCTTTTCAATTCTATCTATCTGTGATGCCTCTTTCAAGGAATTATAGACCTGCACTCCCAAATCCCTCTGTTCTACCACACTCCTTAGTGCCCTACCGCTCACCATGTCAGACCTACCTTGGTTGGTCCCCATGTCTAATTTTCTTCAGTTGATTATTGAATGAAGCATTCAAGTCTTCAAAGAATTTTACCATGGTTTGTAAAAATGCATAAAAGCATCTCAGACAGTATCTTTTTGATAGTCATCTTACTTGTGTTCAACAGCAAGTGTTCAAACTGTCCATCATTCTCAATACAAATCTCCCAAATTGAGAGCATGGGTCTTGATTTTATTTACCACTGTGATAACAGTATTTAATGATGTTGCCTGTAAATTGCACAGTGAATGCTAAATGTGTTAGGCATAGCTTTTTGAAGAAAGTAGTAACTCCATGATGGCATCCTGACATTGATAGTGCACAAGGTAAGAATGTTGGTGAGTGGAATGTCCTTCTCTTTGAAAAATTGCTCAACGATTGAAATATTGATTTCCCCTTCATATTTGTTTCTAGACCCCTTGCAAATAACAACACTTGAACTATGTTTTTATCTTTCGTAAAGCAAACATAACTAAGAAACAAAATTTTGTCATTGCCTGGCAAAATTGACTCATCCAACTACAGAGCAAATTCTGTTGTCCCAAGTATGTTGCACAATGTGACTTCCACATTCACAAACATTTCATCTATTCATCTTTGAACAGAGTTCTTACTGAGTGGGATTGCTTTAACTATTTGGTCTGGTGACTTGTGCAAAAGCATACTCAGAACCTCTCTTACAGCTGTTAGAATCCGTTCTTCTCCAATTGTATGGGGCTTTCCAAATTTAGCAACAAACAATGAAAGGTTGTATGAAGCACGCAAACAATCACTGTTTTGTTGTGAAGTACTGGCAAATATGTTTTGAAGTGTTTCTGTTTCTGAAAGTTTTCATAAAGTGACTGAAAATAAGCCAAGTTCTTGTTTGCTTTATCAGAGTGCATTCTTTTCAAATATTCAAGGATGGTTTCATGGCCTCATTTGTAAAGCTTTTTCATACAACAGACAAATTGGCTGCTGTTGGCTAGTTGGTGTTGGTTTAAATCCATATTTCAGATATTCCACATTATAAATGTCTACACTTCTTTCTCATTTGGTCTGTTTCTGCTATTTTTGTTGTGGATTAATGACCAAGGCAAGTTGCCTCTTGTTTAAGTCCAACTGCAAGTTCTGTGATCAGTAAAGGGGAAAGTTACGATGTCACCATAGCTCAGGCAGTACCCGACTCTCTGCCTGAAGATACATAGAGTGGGCCAGTAATATCTTAGTTGGGCTGTGGGCTAGAGAAATGTGGTCAAGACCATTTAAAAGGACAGATTCTGAACTTTACGCTTTTGAATGCCATATCCTAATTCACAGGAGTTGGGTCACTGCATGACTAGAGTACAGGAATCATACTAGCTAACCCTGCACTACAGTAGTAAATGGGCCCGGAAATAGCTGACAAGAGAAAATCTACAGAATCTGGAAGTCCAAGCAACACACACTAAATGCGGGAGGAACTCAGCAGCGTAGACATCATTTATGGAAAAAAGTACAATCAACATTTCAGGTCTTGGCCCAAAATGTCGACTGTACTCTTTTCCATAGATGCTGCCCGGCCTACTTGAGTTCCTCTAGTGCTTTATGTGTGTTGCTTAATTATTCACTGATGTAATAAGTGTTGAATATTCTATGGGTCTTTCTGTGGCTCTCGGTCTTCTCTTCAGATCTTGTTTCAGATCTGTGTTAATTCACTCCGCAACCTCTTACCAAATCGCTCTCTGCCGCAGGCCTCCTCTGCAGATCTTGCTTCTCTCCTATAGTGAGCTCAGGGTCTCTTCTTCCATTCTTGTTGCTTTTCTGGCTATTAAATATTTTGCATCATTAATAGACCTTGTTTGTTTCTTCTAGGTGCTCTCGGCAAGCCTTACTGTTAACCATAAACACAAGAGATTCTGCAGACGCTGGAAATCCAGAGCAACACACGCACAAAATGCTGGAGGAACTCAGCAGGTCAGGCAGCATTCACCACAGAAAGGAACAGTCAACTTTTGGGCCGAGACCCTTCTTCAGGACTGGAAAAGAAGGGGGAAGTTGCCAGAATAAAAAGTGGGGGGGGGGGGGGAGGGGAGGAGGATTAGGTAGAAGGTGATCATTTGTTTTATTTCCCTTTGGGTCCTCTTCTTAAATCTTTGTTTTTTCTCCCCTCTACTGATTTGTTCTGTCATCTAATTTGCTCTGAAACTTGTCAGTTCTTGTTCCTAACCAGCTTGTGTCTTTTCTGTTACAAATGTTTTTCATCGCATGTTTACTCTGGACACTTGCAAAGCTAGTTGCTTTCCTAATGTCGGTGACCTACCCTCAGATCATGCTGTTCTCTTCTAGTTTGCTTTGGGTCGTGTCTACAAATGTTGCTGCTTTTCACTTTGGTTTATTGATTTTGTTATTCTCTGTTCTAGTTTATTCTCATTTTGCTTTTCACTTCTAGTTTGTTCTGGATCATGTGCTTTTTTACTCTTGTGCACTGCTCTGGGCACAATCCTATATCCTGGTATTCCTCTGTTCACATATGCTCTGAATCCTCTACAGACCTCTTTAGTCTGCTCTAATTTGCTCTGGGTCAGCTCTGGAAATCTTGTTGAACTGATCAAAATTGTTGTGGGCCCAAATCAGCAAAACTGGTTTGTCCTCCTACTGGGTCTTCTCTACAGCTTGTGTCCCTAGGTCCCTGGGCTGAACGAGGGTGCTCTCTTTCCCTCTTGTGGTTCCTGATTTCCTCTGATTTTGTTGTTTGTGTGTTCTTGCCTACTCTGCTCGTTATCTTGTTATTTCTGTGCTGTGACCTCCGGTCAATTTTCTCTCTCTGTGTGCTGTAGTTTGCTATGTGGCTTGCTTTCTCTGCTCAAGTTTGTTGTTCACCCTCCCTCCAGAGCAGGCTGTTTCTATTATTTTTAGTTTGCTCAGGACTCTCTCTGCATAAGTTATAATGTTAGCGTGAGCCCGTTCTGGATTGACTGAACAGACTTTGTTGTCTCGTTGCTTTGGGCGGGAGTTTCCAGGAAGAGCGAGAAGCCGAGCGCGGCGCAGTAACACAGGAATGTGTCAAAAGGACGGCTCGGAAAAATAGTGCCCCGGTGTCTCAGCGGCTGAGGGCCGCAACAAGTGGCCGGGAGCAGCGGCAGGCGCCGCACGGGAGCGGCCGGCATCGGCTGGCAGTCCGTCCGGGCCGGATGGGCGGTGTGAGAGCCGAAGAGGAGCCTTTGCCAGGCGGAAGGTGCTGCTGCTGCTGCTGCTGAGTGCTGCAGCTCTGAGCGCTCCGTGCACAGGAGAGAGGAAAGCGGCTTAAAACCCGGACTGGATTCCGGGGAACTGTCGTCAGAAATGCTTTAAAAACAACCTGATAAAATAATAATCTGGGTCAGAAACTGTTGTAGGCCCCTCCCTGGAAGTTGCTGCCTTCCTCTACCCCCATCCGAGTGGGGTCCTGTGCAGGATGGCGATTCTGAAGCCTTTAGAGTGGGTGGAATCCAGAGGGAGTGCAGCCTGTTCTTTCTGACCTGGGCACAGTCTGCATTAAAACAGGAACCTTTCACACAACTCAGCCTCTGAAACAAAAGAAACTGCACAGCAAACAAGCAATTGTAATCAATACTCTTTAATAGACTTATTATTTTTCATTGGGGACCATTAGGAGAAAATTGAACGTGTCTGAAATGCAACAGAAAGAGGAGCAGAGAATGTATGAGAGGGAGAGACCAGCCTGATACTCAGTCATACAACATATTCAGCCCCATGAGCAGCAGTGTTTAAAAATAGAGCCTAGCCTGCAACACACAGTCCCTGCATTGCAATGGAGTTCTGGTGAGCCTCACTCATTGCTGGCAATGTGATCAGGCTGACAGCTGGGAAGAGAAGCAGCAACACACAACACACTGAGCTTGATGCCAAGTGTAGTTATTGAGTGGGAATAAACTACTGCATGTTATTTTTTTAAATGTGACCTATATTTTTAACAATTGAGAATGATTACAGGGAATCAAAGTAGGTGGGTTTGTGCATTTGTTCCTAGGCAATAGAGTTTTAAAAGGATTTTGGCAATATTGATGTGAAGGTTAAAAAATCAAATATTTAAAACAAATAATTATGATAAATAGATTCAACCTGAAATGGAAAATTCCACAGCTATGTAAAATAGACTTTAGCATGAAAGCTTTTTTCCAAAAGTGATTACATTTATATTTTAGGAACACAAAAAACAGAAGAAGGCCTCATATATGAAAATAGGATCTAGGAAGATTAATATATGTTTTGTACAATCTGTGCTTTGCTTTTCTCTCTCTTTTTTCATCCCTTTAATTCTTCATCTCCCCTGCATTCTTACTCTCCCATCCTGTATATTCTCTTGACATGGTTACAGCTCAGGAGATATCACACTCAGTAAAGAAATGCATAAGCACTGGGAGGCTATTCAGCCCATCATCTACGTCACTGATATTCCCCATCTAAACTAATACCACTACTCATGACACTCTTGCGAGGTTTCATCAATTCAAGTAGCTATCTGATCATTTTTTAAAAGAAATTAATTGACTGTTTTCAACAAAAGATTGTGGCAGAGAATTCACTCTCTGGGGAAGGTTTTTTTTGCTGTTATTAAATTTGACAAATGGAAGCAATACTGTCTTCCTTTCTTAAAGACACCTTCCACTCACATTTAAACTCATCGCCTTCTATGAAATAAAGCTGCTAACATTGTGATCAGAATCTCTCATGATAACAACATCTAATGAATCTAGATCTTTAATTGTCTTTATTTTCATATAATGTAGGCATGCCACCAAATGAAGCAAACTCAAGCTTTGGGAAATGTCAATGCTACTACAATGCTCGATACCCTGTTTTCTATTAAATTGGAAGTTTTGCTCTGTTATTAGCTTGACAGTATATCACTTCATAGTTTCCAACATTGGACTGTATCTGCCTCTGATCTGCCCATCTTCTCAAACCTGCCTCAGATTGGCACTTAAAGTGACATGAGAGGTCCAAGGGCTTATTCTTGGCCCCTTCCTAATTTTCACCTTCAAAGGTTCAAAAGTTCATTTATCATCAAAGTATGTATTCCGTATGCAATTCTGAGTTTTGTCTTCTCCAGGCAGCTATGAAACAAAGAAACCCAAGGGATTTGTTCAAAAAGAAACTTCAAACCCATCCCCTGGACAAAAAAGAATGGCAACATGATCACCTACCCCTCAAACCCCCCTTCACCCCATACAAAATGCAAAGGGAATCGTACTAGTGCATCTCTCAGCACGTACTCCTAAAGTGCCAGTGCGCAGGACTTTCTTCTGGACATCTCCCTACAATGGAAAACCAACAAGGGTCACCTTTCACCAAATTGATGACCATCCAGCAACAGTTAATGTTTATCTCAGTATGCTTGCCTGAGAACAATCTGTAGATCAGAGACATCTCTGTTACAGCAGGTACTTGGGATTAATCTTGACAATGACTGTTGCATCCTCTTCCATACTTTCTTGACAAACTCAGTCCAAAAAGAGGTGGATGATCATCTTATCTGCATAGTACCCATTTCAGGGGTACAGACCATGATGGCACAGGAAAGATCTGACTGTGAGGACCCCTCTCACTTCCAGTTTAACAAGGTCTCGATGTATACGCTTTCTGCCCGGTAAATCACGGGTAAATCCCTCCCCACCACTGAGCACAGCTACAAGGGGCACTGCCACAGCAAAGCAGCGTCCATCATCATGTACACCTACCACCCAGGTCATGCTCTCTTCTCACTGCTGCCAGGAAGGAGGCTCAGGACCCACACCACCAGGTCTGGGAACAGTTATCACCCATCAACCATCAGGCTCCTGAACCAGAGGGGATAACTTCACTCAACCAAACACTGAACTGTTCCTGCAACCTCTGGACTCACTTTCAAGAATTCTTCATCTCTGGTTCTCAATCTTTATTGCTTATTTATTTTTCATTATTATTTTGTTTGTTTTTTTTCTTTTTGTATTTGCACAGTTTATTGATTTTTGCACATTGGTTGTTTGTCCGTCTTGTTGTTTAGTTGTTGTGTTTCTTTGTAGTCACTGAAAATGCCCACAAGAAAATGAATCTCAGGGTAGTATATGGTGACATATATGTACTTCGATAATAAATTTACTATGAACTTTGAAATTTACTTTAAGATGAGGCAGGCTTTGATGGTCTGTTTGGGAAACAGGACCCTCTGTATCCTCCCATAGGATCTGCAGGACTATTGATGAAAGGACTTGAAATAAAAAAGTGATTTCCTGCAGAAACTTTTCTGTGAAAGATCATTCCAGCTGAATGGTACATTGTATGGCAATGAGGCCAAGTCCATCCTTCACAATACCAGGGACAAATAAAACCTGAGTACATAATGGCACTTCGTGTTTGCCTACTTCGGTTCTACACACAGCTTGAGGCAGCTGCGCACTAAGATTGCCGTCAAGACGACGGCAAGGTTGGATAGTTATTTCATCTTTCTCTGGAGACTTGCACATCCTGACACGACGGATGTGGCCTATTCTGGATCTCAGATGAAATTGAAGATGGACTGCAACACCTCAGGAATGGGTGAGCTACTGTGGAAACTTTGGTGACTGTTTCAATGTCCTGTCAGAAGATACACTTGTTCTATTCATTAACCAGTGGTCATCAGAATCTGCTACCCATGTCTTTTGTCCATAGTGATTTCCATTGACCCCTGTTTAACCAATGCCTCAATTTTAAAATTCTTATCCATGTTTTCGACTTGCCCATTCCCTATACCTATATAGAATAGAATCACGGAATCATAGAAAATCTCCTCCAGCACTTTAATATGCTAAGATACCTGCGTTTCTCCAATTCTTTCCTCTTGATTGCACCAAAATGTAATTATTCAACTATTTGTGACCATAGCTTCATTTGTCAAAACACTAAAGCTCTCGAATTCCTTCTCTGCCCTATAACTCTTTCATCATAAAGGTACTTCTCTAAAACTTTCTTTTTGATAAAATGTTTGGCCGTTTGTCCTAATATCTCCTTTAAGAAGCTCGGTACTAAATTTAGTTTGCTATCAGTTTTGTGAAGTGCCTTTTGAAAGTACAATATTAATGTAAGCTGTTTTGGGCTTCTTGTTGTAGTTGCCCACACTGGTTAGCCACTCAGGTTTACTTCTTTGTCATTGTTCTCAACATTTGTAATATGGTGTTACCTGTATTTTTCAG
This sequence comes from Hemitrygon akajei, assembly GCF_048418815.1. NCBI lineage: Eukaryota > Metazoa > Chordata > Chondrichthyes > Myliobatiformes > Dasyatidae > Hemitrygon > Hemitrygon akajei. The sequence continues at coordinate 7,104,363 of NC_133155.1, read as the reverse complement.
TGTTCATTCAGTTCCTGGCTAGACCAGATGTATATATAGTAAAGAATATAAAGAATTGTAGTTATAGTGAAGGGTTGTATATACAATATCAGATACAAATTCTGTGAAACTTCATATCCCAGGAAAATGTCATCATGATATTATTCCATTCTTTAGAAGGACAGTTCAATCTTTGGTACATTGTGAAAACGTGTGGCTTTTTCCTCAACAACATACTCACAAGATGTTGGAGGAACTCATCTAAAAAATATTTTAAACTCATTTTTCAGTTTTCTTTCATGTATTTCTTTGAATAGATCCTGCTCATTCTCTCATCTCCTTTCTCCCACTCTGACAATTTTCACCTTACATTTTAAACAGGTTTTTGTGTTTCACTTTTGTTCTCTTACACTGCTTTTATCTCTGTCTCTGTATTACACCTTTGTCTTTCATTCTCTTTTCTCTCTCAATGTCCCTCTTTGTCTTTTGTTATCTCTTTCTCAAGATCTGGCATGTTACTTCTAGTTTTCTGTTTGCCTGGTGCTCCATCGCATAGTTTTCTTGATTATTTGAATTTTTCCAGAAACATTTTCTTCTCTGACATTGACCTAACCTGACCTTGTCCATAATTTAAACTGATTTGGCGAAAGAACTTTACACAAGGAGAATACTTTTGTTTATAAAATGGGAGGTTAGGTTCTGGAATGCATTGCTTAAGGGTGGGGGATATAAAAACTAAAATAGCTCATTACCTGACTCTCTGACCTGTTTTTTTCTTGTTTTCATTTCCTCCTTTGTTCCCTTTCTTTCCAGTTTTTTCTCTTACCTCTTTCCCACTTGTTGAGATCCTTGGTGTGGGTCTTTCTCTAATGAAAAAGGTTCAAAACTTGCCCAAGAGAGTTGAGCATATACCTTAGGCTGAACGTTTTGAGCAGAACTGAAGGAGGACTACAGTTTTAATACCATAAGATATAGGAGCAGAAGTAGGCCATTCAGCCCATCGACTCAACTCCGCCATTCAATCATGGGCTGATTCAGTTCTTCCAGTCATCCCTACTCCCCTGCCTTCTTCCCATACTCTTTCATACCCTGGCTAATCAAGAACCTATCTATCTTTGCCTTAAATACACCCAGTGACGGCCTCCACAGCCGCTCATGGCAACAAATTCCATAGATTTACCACCCTCTGACTAAAGTCTCCGCAGCTCTGTTCTAAATGGATGTCCTAGAATCCTGAAGTCATGCCCTCTTGTCCTAGAAGGTGACACCTTTTGGAGTTGTCACTGTTTGAATGAGGTACTAAACTAAAACTCCGTCTCTCTCCTTGGATACTAATCACAGTACTCATGCTTTTTGGGCAGCAGGGCGGAGGTACATCTCTACAAAAGGAGGTGTAAAGAGCTCCTTCCCTCTGTCAGCTTGCAGGTCACCCTTGGGAAAGGTGTAGCACCTGCTTTGCCCCCCTAATCAGGGTCACATGAAGCCATGGGAGCAGGTGGTGGATGGTCGTATGAGCTGCTGGTGCATATCACAAGTCCTGGTTATGCGACCACTGAAGCCAGGCAGACAATCTCTGAAGGGTATTGATGGTGGCTAGGGTCACCGTCTTGTAAAGACACTGCCCAAAAGAAGGTGATGGCAAACTACTTTTGTAGAAAAAATTGCCGAGAATATTTATGGTCATGGATAAGACTATGATCCCCCATTTCATACAACATGGCATATAATGATGATGATGATTCATGCTATTAAACCTGTGAGGTTGTAGTCAGATAGAGGGACAAGAGTAATGTGGTTGTTCTCTTTAAGGTTAAAAATAAATTTTGTACAATTGTTCAAAATCATGAAAACTTTTGATTGAGCAGAGAGAGAGAGAACAGTTTCTGCTGGCACTCAGGCCATTATTCAAAGGTCACAGGTTTAGGACATCTAGCAGAAGATCCATGAAGAATTATGAAAAAACCTTTCGTTATGCAGTGAGGTGCAATGATTTAGATTGCATGGCTTGAAAAGTGATTGGATAAATACATGCAAATTATGATAGACTGGAAAAGAAAATCCTCCAGTCCATTCAGTACCCCAACCCCACACAAATGTAATGACTTGTGCTTCATCCTCCCGCTAACTATAAGATCAGCTGTTCCCCGGGGAAACTTGGGGAAATATGTAAGTTCTGTCTAACTTCTGTCTAACTTCTCCACATGCATCTGCCAGATTGACTCCTTCCACATGGATACTAACAGCATTGACCATTCAGACTCTGAGTCTGATCTCTTCCTGGGTATTCTGGACTACCTTGACCCGGAAACCTTGCTTCGATTCATTGAATAAAGGTCTAGGTCCTTTGAGCTGGGGGAGTGTGCCTACAGTGAAAACACCGGTCCTGTAAGCATTCCCTCACTCCACACCACCAAATAAACCAAACGATCAAAACTAGCACAGGAGATGACTGCCCAGGTTATGCCTTGTTATCATTGCTATCACCAGGAAGGAGGTACAGGAGCCTGAAGGCACACACCCAGTGATTCAGGAACAGCTTCTTCCCCTCTGCCATCTGATTTCCGAATGGACATTGAACCCATGAACACTACCTCACTACTTTTTTGTACTACAGGTGTCCCCCCTTTACAAAGGTAGAGCGTTCCTATGAAACCTTTCTTAAGCCAAAATGGCGTAAAGCGAAGAATCGTTAATTTATATGGGAAAAATTTTCGTAAAAGTGAAAATCCACTTTGTGATGCGAAAACTGATTACTAATGTAGGTCTTTTGTAAAAGCGAAGTGGCATGAAGCGAACATTTGTAAAGCGGGGGACACCTGTACTTAATATGATTTAACACACACACACACACAGATATAAATATAAATATATATATATACTTCTTACTGTAATTTCTAGTTTTTATTATTATGTATTGCAATGCACTGCTTCTGCATAACAATAAATTTCACGTCACCTGCTAGTGTTACAAAATCTGATTCCAATTCTGAACTAATCTAACCTACACTTAAAGTTGTAACTTTTGTGTCCATTTAGAACCATCTGATTTGAGCAAAATGTCATCTAGAACAATGTCATACTATGAACATCAATTTTATCACCCGATATCTGCATTACAGTAAAAAGCTGTGGAACAATTCACTCAGTTTTCTTTGATAATAAGCTGCTTTAAACTGGGAAGTATTCCAATGACCTTGCTTTGACCTTTTCTAAAGCCTTGATATCTTCAACTGTAAGACCTAAACTGGACCCAATATTCCAAATAAGAGCTGATCAGGGTCTTGGAAAGGACAAAAGATTCAAGATACTTGTTTAATGCCATTTCCAGTACACAAGTGTAAGGGAGAACAAAATAGTTGTCACTCCAGATTCAATGCAGCAGAAAAAAAACCAATAAGATAAGGGAAACTATAATAATGAAAACAAAAGCACAATAAATGTAAGTAAGTAAGATAGCTTATATACATAGATTAGTTGTACATCCACAAAGTGATGCTAGACAGAGGAGTGTCTGTACATGAGGTGACTGATAGGAAATGATAAAGTAGTGGTGGTTGGGGCTGTGGAGGGGTGGGTCAGTGGGTGGAGGTGTTGATCAGTCTTATAGCTTGGAGAAAGTAACTATTTTTGAGTTTGATGGCCCTGACGTGGATGCTGTGCAGCCTCCTCCCCGATGGGAGTGGAACAAGCAGCTCATGGTCAGGATGGGTGGGATCCTTCATCATGTGACTGTCATCCTTCTGCACAAAACAAAATGAATCATCTTTAAGCAACGTTCAAATTAAAGACCACAATGCTAGCTCCTCACTCTAGGTATCACTTCAAGTTGAAAGTTCAAAATTCTAAGTACATTTGTTATCAAAGTAGGTATACTATATGAAACCTGGAGGTTCGTCTCCTTACACAGCTAGCCACAAAACAAAGAAACCCAATTAAACCCATTATCAAAACGAAGACCGCCAAACACCCAATATGCAGAGGAAAAAAAACGTGCAAACAATAAAAGTAAGCAAGTAACATTCAGAACTGAAGTGTCCACAACCACAAAGGCAGTCATCGCTGTAGACGATTCAGGAGCCCGTTATAGTTCAGCAGAGAAATGAGCAAACCTTGTGGAGTAGTAAATCGGCCCATCTCTCACCTCCAGCCTAGAAACTGTTCTTTTCAGATTTTCAATAAATACATTACAAGAAATCGGACTAATATTTTCACTATGTCCTGGTGGAGGGTCTCAGCCCAAAACGTTGACTGTTCATTTGGCCTCCATGGATGCACCCTAACTTGCTAAGTTCCTCCAGCATTTTGTGTGTGTTGTTCAGGGTTTCCAGCTTCTGCAGAAACTCTTCTGTTTATGATTTCAGCTAATGTGGTAGTTTTTTCTCCGGAAGAATGGGATGAATTATTATCTCTAGTATTTCGCCATGGTTCTCACAGCTGCATCATTGCCTCTACCCACCTCTGCTTTTAAAACTCGCATAGACCTATATAACTTCTAGCCCTACCCCAGGATCTTAATGCAGTGCTGGTTGGCAGCTTACTGTAGCTTGGTAATGGCTGCAATATCAAGGATGTCATCTCTTAAATGGGGGATTAGTCAGAGGCTTTGCATATTCCAATGAAAATGAAAACGATTTTGTGCCATTATTTGAAAATGAAAAGAAAATTCTCTTGACATCATGCTCTACACCAGGAGCTGTACATCAACTGCTGCAGCATCCGAACATGCTGCATCACTGCACGGTGCGGGAACTGCACTGCAGTGGGCAAGAAGGCTTTACAACAGGTAGTCAAAGCTGCCCAATGCGTCACCGGCACCAGACTACCTGCCCATGCCCAGCGAAGGCATATACGGAAAGGTTCAGGAAAAAGGCCGGTAGCATCATGAAAGATCACACCGTCCCTGCTCATAGGCTGTTTGTCCCTCTCCCCATCAGGGAGGAGGCCACGCCAGTTACTCTCCCCAAGCAGTTCGGCTGATCAACTCCTCCACTCAATAACCCACCCCACCACACCCTCAACCACCACTACTTTATCATTTCCCATCAGTCAGCCCTGTATAGACGTCTACCCCTATGCCTAGCGTCACTCGATGGACATAGTCAATCTATGTAAATAAGCTGTCTTATGTATATATATTTATTGTGCTTTTTTATGACTGTGTTCTTTATCATAGCGTGCTTTTTATTCGCTGTATCGGATCCAGAGTAACAATTATTTCATTCTCCTTACATTTGTGTGCTGGAAATGAAATTATACAATCTTGAATCTTGACCTGGAAATTTATGTAGCTATGTTTATTGACTCTGGAAAAAGAGGTGAGAGGGCTAATATCTGTGCCCACAGCAAAATGCTGATAATACAGCGATAGTGTCAATTTTATCAGAAAAACTAAATCAGTTCATATATCGGACGGAACAGGACATATGGCTAATTTAGAAACACCTTCCCTCAATAAAGGCAGTGAATGGATTTGTGCATAAAATCAATCTTAGTTTTCCACAGCAATGGGTTCACCAACTTTGATTGACAATGGAATTACACAATGATCTATACTCTGTGTTGGAGTACAATTGTCATTATATGCAGCCTATCTGTATTTGTTTTCGTGGATTTGATTTGAATGAATTTCTAAGCTCCGGAAACTGAACGATGCTATGTGTGGTCATGATCCTGGTGCAGCACCAGTGCTGGAACCAAGTTAAAGTGAGCCAGCAGCTACACTTGTTCACTGGTCACGTGTAGGGAGCGCTTGTGTACTTAGATTTGGTTTGCCGATCCAATTAAATGCTGGTGGGAGCTGGTGGGTATGGGTTTGGGGAGTTGAGGCAGGTGCAGGTAAAATTTGTTGGTGATTATCCACCATTGACATTATTTATCTGCTGAAATCACACTGCTTTTATTGGGAGAAGTTGCTCCAGTTTGGTCAGACCTTCTGTTTGTTCTGATCGTTAAGTAGGCTTTGTTGTTCTGACAAAACTTACTGAGGGATGAAGCAGGGTCCGGGGAACCAGAGGCAGAGGTTTTAATGGAGGGTGAGAGGTCCTTGAATACACTGTGGAGGTGCCTGCCCCTCCCAGATTCATAATAAGGGAAGTCAGACAATTCAAATGTATATTTCACGATGCATCTAGCCATGGACAATCTGAACAATGATGATGAGGCTGCTAAGGTCTCACTGTATCTGACGACCTGTGATCTGCTTCGGAGACTGACATCAGGAGGGCGAACCCTCACAAGGTGTCAGGCTATGACGGTGTGCCTGGCAGAGTGCTGAAAACCCATGCTGACCAACTGGCCGGAGAGTTCAAGGTCATCTCCGATCCCTCACTGCTGCAGTCTGAGGTCCCCACCTGCATCTATCATGCCAGTACTCAGGAAGAGCAGGGTGAGCTGTTTCAGTGACTACTGTCCAGCAACGCTCACATCTACTGTGATGAACTGCTTTGAGAAGTTGGACATGCGAAGAACTAATTCCTGCAATTTGCCCACTGCCACGGCAGATACAATCTCACTAGCTTAGCAACTGGTCAGGGCTTTTGAGGCACTCCATTGTCCTTCGACAACGGAAGCAGATCTGTAGACAATATTTAACCTGTGTTCTCCTTAACTGATCTGGAGTGCACCCTATATTGTCACTACAACTTGACAGCCATTAGACTCTTCCCATTAATATTAGGTCCTCATACCTTTTCTTCATCCACTTCTCCTTTCCCACTTTCACCATCTCTTCTAAATATCCTGGAGTATTCAGCATTGAACCTTGAACATTTTGCTGCTCGGTCGCACCAATTCATTTCTACTTGCGTGATAAAATTATTTATTGTATTCCATTATAATGAGCTTTCATAGAAAGTCTTCTATTTTTTACTCTCTTTCTCTCTTCTAATTGGAGGAACATTCTTATGTTTTTATACTCTGATCTTTCCAAAAAAAAACCCTCTATTGTCATTACCCTTTTGTCCCCTTGGACTATAAGCCATTCCCATTTACTTTCAGAATTTCTCCTGCATTGTGAATCTGTGGAATTATTTGTAGCAGATGATCGTGAAGACAATTAATTGGGCATATGTATTTAAAGCAAAGATTGATAGGTTCTCGCTGAGTAAGGATGTCACAGGTTATGGGGAGAAGCCGGGAGAATGGGACTGAGAGAAAATCAAATGGTGGAGAAGACTTGATGGGCCAAATAGCCTAACGCTGCCCCTTGTCTTATTGTCTTGTAGTCATAAATATAAGGATATAAGGAGAGTTTTCACCTTGTAACATAATCTGAACAGGATAATAAGAAAAAGGAATCATTAAATAACGTGTTGTTAAATAAGTGAATAAGATAGGAACCATGAAGGGATATTAAACCTGTATCAAAAGTTAGACCACAGTTGGGAATAACTGGACAGTTCGAGTGACAATGTTATAAGGATGAACTGGGAAAAATGAACTAACAATTTACTGGACATGAGAGGGGATAATAGTCAGGAAAAATTGTGAGCATTGGAATTCCCCCATCTCTTAAGCTTCCTGATCAGCTCCTTGCAATTCTTCTCTCTGCCTTATGATATTTTTGTTTTATTTTTAATTGAGATACAGCATGGATTAGGTCCTTCTGGTCCTTTGAGCCACGCTGCCCAGCAGTCCCCCGATTTAACCCTAGCAAATTTAACCTACCAACCGGTACGTCTTTGGACTGTAGGAGGAAACCCATGCAGTCACGGGGAGAACGTACAAACTCCTTACAGGCAGCAGTGGGAACTGAACCCTGGTTGCCTGTACTGTGAAGCGTTGTGCTAACCACTACGCTACCCTGTTGCCCTTCTCCATTCTCCATCCCTTCCAGTCTCTCCCTTTACTGCCAGCTTCCTCTCTCTCTTGTCTCTGATCAGAAATACAAGGAGGTGAATGAGGCTATAAAAATCACTCCATTCCACTCCCTGAACTGTTTTTACCTGTCTTTGGTAAGTCACAGTTACAGAGCACCTGTAAATATATTTTGCAATTTGCATGTTATCATTTCAGTCTGGGGTCTCACCACTCCCCCTTTCCCCTTTATACTGGCCATCTCCCCTCTCAGCTCTCAATTCTAATGTAGGGGCTGAACCCGAAACATTTACATTTTCTTTCCCCACAGCTTCTGCTCAGCCTACGGAGATCCTCCAGCAGACTGTTCCTTGCTATGCATTCATTACTCTACTTGATAAGGGTCAACACAAACTAGGGCTGAGAGGGAAAATGGATCAGCCATGATGAAATGGTGGAGCAGACTCACTGGGCCAAATGGCCTAATTCTGCTCCTATATCTTAATTTCTTAAAGTCAGTTTTTTCAATCATGCCACCCTAACGCAAGGTAGATTAAACATTTTAATACAGAGATTTGTACAACAAGTAAACATAAAAGACTCTTGGCACTAATCTGTAGATGAGAAGAGGAGCTATCCCCAGTGTCCAGGCCGATAAGAATCTTGAAAGAAGAATTCTTGTTTTCAATACGATGTTAGTTATATTGTGCATCCATAATTTAGTAATCCTCAAAGAGGACCACAACCTTGTCGTGGTTTGGAGGCTTGCGTGCCTCAATGACTCAAGAGAGTATTGTTGGCTGGAGTCAGGGCTTTATGCTTTGGCTCTTGGTAGGGTCACCCATGCCAAACTGGTCAAAGGTTAGAGGCCAGACTAAGAGTGATTCACGATCCTCCAGGTTTGGGGGTTCAGTTCAGGGTTAACAACCCTGACTGGTCAAACGAAATTGTTATGGAAACAGCAATGGAGAATCCTTCAGCATCTGTGCACAATGCTATTCCTGAGTCTCCACCTGGGACTTGCATGACTGACAGTGGTGAAAACTGAGCTAACTTCATGATGAAGGAAACCCCGAACACCACCAGAGATGGAGGGCCTTCATTGCTGCCTGAAATGCCGGCAATGTGACAGGCAGTAAGTAATAATTTAATAATGTATTCAGACTATCCCACAAATTGAGAAACTAGCTTTGGTAAGGCCTCTAACCTTTCTGCAGAAAGCCCTCACTTCAATTTTAGATCCTTTCTTACTCAGTATTCATACCAAATACATGCTAACATCCAAGATAAATGAGCTGGCCTGTGCAGTTCTCTATTATAATAAAATCTGATATCAGCAGATACATTAAGGGCCTTTAGGAGACTGTTAGGTAGGCACCTGGATGAAAGGGAAAATGGAGGGTATGTGGGAGGGAAGGGTTAGTTTGATCTTGGAGTGGGTTAAAGGGTTGGTGGAACATTGTACTGTGTTGTTCTATGTTCTGTTCTTTCCTCTAGAAAGGAGTGTGATCAGAAGGAAAATGATACCATGAAAGAGCTAATTGAGTAAACGTACTGAAGATGTTTCCTCCCATGAGAGAATCTGAAACTATGGATCATCGTGATAAGATAATCAATAAGTACATCATGGTACCTAAGTGAAATTTCTCTTTTCTGGAGAACAGTTGAAACAGCTAAAGTGATTGTTCTGGACAGGTAAAAGGAACTGGCTACTATAGGAGAGTAAGGAATGGAAGTATATGTTCATAACAAGAGATAAAATAGTGTGGAAAAACTTCTGTGGAATAAAAACAATAGTAGAGACCAAGGGGGACAAATCATCCGCATCTGCGCTGTAAAACACTATATTGTTCAAATTAATTCAGTATTTATCAACTCTGTACAAGGGTCTGGCTTTTTTTCCTTTCATTCAGATACTGACAGGCCAGGAAACTGATTGCTTTAAATGGTAAGGCATTATAAAGTTTTGGGTGGCCGGGTGGAGATACATTTCTACCAAAGGAGGTGTAAGGTGCTCCTTCCCTCCACTAGCCTGCAGGCCACCCTTGGGCAAGGTGTAGCACCTGCTTAGGTGATGGCTATGTGACCACTGACACCAGGTAGACAATCTCTGAAGAGTATTGATAATGGTTGGCGTCACCCATCTTGTAAAGACACTGCCCAGAAGGCGGCAATGGCAAACCACTTCTGTAGAAAATATTGCCAAGAGCAACCATGATCATGGAAAGACCATGACCATGTCATACATAATGATCGATTATAAATTTACAGCTTTCCAGCTTCCCACTTTCCAGAAGAGGAGGTGGACAATCTCATCATGTTTAACATGGCAACACACACAAAATGCTTGTGGAACGCAGCAGGCCAGGCAGCATCTATAGGAAGAAGCACAGTCGACGTTTTGGGCCGAGACCCTTCATCAGGAATTTCCAGCATCTGCAGATTTCCTCCTGTTTGCATGTTTAAGATGGATCTGGTTGTGTTAATCAACAAAGTCTGCAGGTTACCAGAGACTAGGAATGTAAGTGATCTGAACAAATTATTATTTTTGGCCAACGTTAATCAGATTGTCCAAGTGGATTCTTCTGTGCTGCAAGTTCCCTTTCTTTAGCATATCATACCGTTCAAATAGATTATGATAGATCTTAGCTCCATGAACACGAGGCTCCTTGGTGACACGAGACTTGCCTGTCAAATGTATATTTCTCAACTTTATTCTTTTATTTCCCGCTGTAGACCTCAAACCCTACGTGTTTTTTGCTGCAGGGAGCTTCTAATTTACACTACCCTTAATGTGTGGGAAAAAAAACTGTGCCTCCCAATGTCATTCCCGAGAGGCTTTGTTCTAATCCTTGCTTTGAGCTGCCAAGTTCTGCCTGTGTGGATTTAGAACTTAAACTCGATCAGTACCTGCGATTTAGTGGAGATAGTTTTTTTTTCTGTGAGAACAGAATCCCTTGAAGGTGGTGGGAGGAGGATGGGGGAAGGAAGGAACGAGCCTGTCGTTTGGAAGTAAGTGTGTGTGTGTTTGAGACAGAGATCGGTGGGGGGAGGGGAGGGGATGGAGTGATGAGTGATTGACAAGGACTGGCCACGCCCCCGGACGCGGAGCCCGCCTCCGGGCCGAGGCTCCGCCCCCCGGGCCTAGTCCCCGCCCCCGGATGTCTCCACCCCCAGACCTGGCTCCGCTCCCCCATCCCTCCCCCTCCCGCTCCGCTCCAGGTTTTGCCGCCGCCCCCTACACAACATGGCTAGTAGTTCTGTCAGACCGCGTGTTGCGCTGGGCCCGAGGCTCCGATAGACGGGCTCGGACTGCTGTGCTCACCCACACCCCAGCCATGCGGAGCGGCAGCGACAGCGGCACCGCCGGCCTGTGAGCAGCAGCAGCAGTAGCGGCGCCGCCGCCGAGGGCGAGCCCAGCAGCTGAGAGTCGGCGGGCGGAGCGCGGACGCCGAGCGGAGCCGGGATCGGGAGTTGGGGCCGCCAGGCCGGCCACGGGAGACAGCGACACACACCGAGACCGAGCGAGGCGAGGCGGCGGCGGCGGCGGCGGCGGGGGGGGGGAGGGATCGCGCGGAGCGGCGGGCAGGATGGCCGCTCCGGTCAGCGCCCTCAGAGACAGCGATATCGGCCAGGCCAAGGCCGGCGATCTGGCGGCGTTGAAGTCGGGAAGTGGGCCCGGCCCCACCGCCGAGCAGGAACATCACTTGCCAGGCAATGGCTCGGAGTCGGGTTCCGGCGCCAGGGATGCCTTCAGCAACCACAGGTTGAGCGCGGCTCCGGGAACCGGCGAGCACAGCGACGAGGACAACAGCCACCAGCCGCACGGCGAGCCGGATGGTGCCGCCTCGGAACACAGTAACGGCGGAGCGGGATCCGTGGAGCCGGAGCCTGGCCGGGCCGCCGCGGGCAGCCTAGGCCTCCTGACCAGCGACCAGCGTTTCGACCATTCCAACAACAACGGCGGAGGCTCTGGGCCCATGGCCAACGCGAACCCCGCGCCTAGTCCGGGCCCGGCCGCCGTGCCGGCCGCTGGCTACGGTTACAACCATTACCGGGGCCCGTTTCACCAACATGGCGGACAACAAAGCCCCGGCATGGGGGCAGCGCTGCACACCGGCGGCCTCGACTCCTTCCAGCCCAATTCACACGAGGCCTTCGGCCACTACAACAATTACACTGCGGCTTATCCGGCCCGCAGCGGCTACACCAACCAGGGCTACGGCCTCAACTCGCCGCGGGCCGGAGTGGCCGGGCCCAAAGCCTCGGCCTCGAATATGGCCCCGAGTTTCCAGCGGTTCGGAGGGCAGCACCAGCAGCCGGCGCCCGCCCCAGGCCTCCAGCAACAATCGCAGACGGCTTCTAGCACCCCGACCCTCAACCAACTGCTCACCTCGCCGAGTGGAGCGCGGGCCTTCACTAACTATAACCAAGCCCACCAGGACTATAATAGCAACCAAGAACTGGCTAAGGGAGGCGAGTTGGGCGGACAGTACGCGAGCGCAGGCTGGGCAGCAGCGCAACAAAGAATACACCATCCGCCCATCAGTCCCGGCAACAGCGGGCAGCCCTTGCTCAGGACCCAGGTAAAAAAAAATAACTAGTAGTTAACTAGTGTATCTCGGGGCGTTGAGTGGTTGTTCCTCTGTAGGGAATTGGTTGGTGGTGGTTGTGTGAGAGAGGGGGATCGGGCCTTGATTGTGTATCTCGCTCAGTACAAAGAATTCGCTCTAAAATGGCCGGCTTTGTGCGACTGGAGCTGCAGCTCTCGGTATAAATTATGTAAAGTGAGGCTTGAACCCGAGCGGAGCGGCACATCCTGAACCCACAACCCCAGATTGTCTGCGCACACCACCCCGAGCACTCCCCACACATCGACGCTCGTTTTCCTAACCTTATCCTTGGTGGTCCCTATCCTCTCTCTCCCCCCCCCCCATCGAAACTCCCCTATTTCCTGGTCCAAACTTCCTACTACCGTTTACCCCTCTGCTTCCACCAGCGACTCCCTCCCTAATTTTGGCTTTGTTATTCTCCCTCTTCTTACACATTCTCTTCCCACGTGTGCATTTCCTCTAACAATCAAACTTATCTTTCCATCATACCCCACACTTCTATGTAGGCCCGTGGCTTTTTCTATCACTGTCTTCTTGCCCCTAATCAAGCCTTCTCCTTTTTTGGCTCTTGCCCTTCGTTGGGAGCAAGGAGAGGTCCTTTGCCCGCCAACTCTTCTGGCACAACTCCATATCCACTGTTCATGATCTTGTTCAGCTTTGATCTCTACTTCTCATTCCCCCATTCCCATTCACTCATTTTCTTTGTTCCTGAAATTCATGGCAACTCAGGAATCCCTCGGCTCAACCATCTATTCCTGGCAACTCCCTCTACTTTAACCCAATTTGGGCAACATTTCTGTTTGCAACTGATGAGCACTGATATACTCCCACCTCTGGTCGATTCCTCTTTTGTCCTCCATTTCCCCTGCACTTGTTCCTGCTCGCCCATGTCCAGCTTCACAACTGTCACTGTTCTGGCCCTCAGCATGCAGGTAACCTCATTGCTTGGTCTGTTTCAGAGAATCCCTTGGTAAACCTTCTTCCACAGTTAGTTACCTAATAATCTGCTTTCTCTGAGCTTTGTTCCCACCCCCTTGCCCTCAATCCTGTTGCTGCAATCTAACGATCTTCCTGTTGGATTTTCTGACTCCCAGAGACTCTTCCACTCATTTTAGCCATGTCCTCTTGTCAGTGCATGGCCACCTTCCTGCTATTGGTAGTCCATCTATTGCATCCACCACACATTTGTCCATGTTGCTTAATGTACCACCCTTCATGCCTTGGTCAGTATTGGCCTCTGCCTTGTCCTTGCAGAGGGATAGCTTCCCATTGGCCCTTTTGTTCTTTCCCTCTTCCCAGTGATCTCAACTTGTTTGTTCCCAAATCTCCAGACAAACCAGGAACTCTTCTAGTGGACCTCCCTACAGTAACCTTATTTATTAGAGCAATATCTGTGCTGTGGTGTTATGGAGCTTTCTAGAAAGCCTCTCCTGTATTAAGATAACTCCTGAGTTTTGCCTCTACTCCATCTGGCACCTTGTTCTTGCTGATCTTGTGTTTTCCTGTTTGCCTGACTTGCTCCTGGTGACAGTTCTTCCAGCTTATTTCCCCTTTTCTGTGTCCTGCCCTCACCACCCTTTGTCCATTCCTGTAGATATTGAAAGAGGAAAATAAACTTGAGGCTCAATGTATCCAAATTGATAATTCCTAAAGATCTCTTCATTTGTATCCTAGAGTTTTGACAAAGGTGGCTGTAGAGATGTGAATACTCAGGGTGGCACCTTCTAAAATTCTGTGAATTCTCGGAAGAATGTTGGAGTGTAGTGAAGGGGAACCTTCCTTCTCCCATTTAAAGAAAAGAGAGCAAGGCAAAAAGGGGAGCTACCAGCATGTTACCCTGATGATTGTAGTTGGGAAAAGGCTAAAATTTGTCATAAAATATCTGATTTTAAAGTATTTAGAAAATATTAACATGATTATGCAGGGTTGGTGTAGATTTCTAAAAGGGTAATTTGTTTAATCATTTAGAGTTTGCTGAGTATGTATCTAGATGGGATGGTGAGCAAGGTTAATGTAGTACATTTTTATCTTGATAATGTCTCATATAAGAGGTAAGTGAACGAGGGTTGATGCAATTGGGATGATATAACAAATAGAAATGGACTATTCTCAGGTTAAATGGGTATTGCAGGAATTGGTGCTTTGGCTCAACTATTTGCAAACTCATCATTTGGTTGAGGGGACTTGGGATTTCCAAGTTGCTGCTGACCAAAAAGAAGACATTGAGGATTCAGCAGTTTCAGAGGATATTGAAAAGCTAACTAAGTAACAACATGGTAGATAAAGTCCAGGGTGTGGAATACCATGAGGTCCTCTATTTTGAGACGAACAGATGCTTTAAAAAAAAATGGTGGATGTTTGGGAAATGTTGCTGTTTAAAGGGACCTGGATGTCCTTGAACACTAGTTACTTAACATTAGCATGCAGGTGCAGGAGGTAAATGGCACATTAGCCTTAACTGTTGTGGTCAAATGCTCAAGTCATAAAGATGTCTTACTGCAATTATATAGGGCCTTTCTGCATTCACACCTGAAGTCAGTGCAATTTTGGTTTACTTATCTAAAACAGATAGACGACCTACAGAGGGACTGCTGCAAAAAAAGATCACCACCCTTCTGTATGAATGAGAGATTAAGTTAGACCTCTCCTCACTTCCCGAAACTGGAGCAGAACCCTCCATGAAGCATACTGAATCTTTAGGTTCCTTGGGTTAGATGCAGAAAAGATAACCGTGATTGAGGAACCAAACCTTGTGCCACATTCTCAAGTAGGCAGTAGGCCTTTTAGAACTGAAATGGTGAGAAATGAGCTTAGCCCAAAAGAGGGTGAATCTGGAGGGCTGTGGGCATTCAGTAATTTGGTCTGTATTTTCAATACTATCGAAAACTTTCTCAAGGTTAAGTGAAACAAGGGATGTGGGGAATACAGCAAGAAAATGATATTTGAGGGCAAGAAAAACCCTCAAGATCAGACCAAATGACCTTCCCCTAATCCTCTTTAAAAGTCTCTGTTGATGTATACTTTCAAGATTGAAGTTGCAGGTAGAATGGGGATCAAGTTTATTATCACTGACCTCTGTCGTGAAATTTGTTGCTTTGCAGCAGCTGTATGCTGCAAGATATATAAAAATCACTAAAAGTTCATGTGTTCATGTTCACGTTCAGTAGCAGACCCCCTGTCAGAGCAGTGTTCAGACGTGGTGTCTACCCTGTAAATTGGATCCATAGTTGTATCCAGTGTCTGATTTTTAAAAAACTGACATCTGTAGGAAATAAACCCTGAGGTCATTCAACTCCAGTAGTTGAGTCAGTGTTCGTTCCCAGGAGGAGTGTCTTGATATTTCAGTGCTCACATTTTGAAATATTGATTGGAATTTTTTGATTAACAACATTTTGAAGGGTTTTATTTTCCTTTTTAGGACAGGTGAGCTATTTTGAATTTTCTGAAAGGGAAGATGGTTTCATTGGAGAATCAGAAATCTAATTTTGATCAGATTCTGGCCCTAATCCAAAATGATGTTGAATGGCAATATTGAAACAGTACTCTTGATAATTATTACACCTACAGTACTATATTGATAATCTATAGCAAAATTCTCTTATTAACTTATCATATTTCAGTATGTCAGGATTCTTCCTGAGTTGAGGCCGAACAGGAATAATAACCTGATCTTTTCGGTCAGTGTCTCTTGCTGGGTACTTTGATGGTGTGTTGACATGGGGTGTTGGCATTGTTTGCTAGGCTGGCGTTTATTTGCAATTTCTAATTGCCATAGACTGAGTGGCTTGCTAGACCATGATCTAGCATGATTTGTGGTATTATCTACTGTTATTATTTATGATCTAGTTCACATAGCACAACCACATTTAATTAGGAGGCAATTTTTTTTTGTATACATCATGAGTCAAAACTAAACCAAAAGTTGGAAATCTAAAGTAAAACAGAAAATGCTAAAAATACTCAGTGAGATTGGCTAGAAACTGCAGAGAGTGAAACAGAGGTGTGTTGTCAGGGTGATAATTCTGAACTGTAGGTGAACTTCGACAGGTAAGAGGAAGGCAGAAAATTATATTTAAAGATGGATTGAAGGTGAGAAAATAGTTGGGTGTAAAGTGAGTTTTTCCAGAGATTGAAAATGAATAAGGGAATTTATTTCTAGGACTGTTTCTCTTCCTTTTTAAATCATTGGATTTGGAGGAAATGGTTTCTGAATCTGTATTCTAAATTGGCAGAATAGTTCTAAGGATCAATAAAATTGCAAGATTTTTGTTGATTAGTTATGAAAAAGATCACAAACAGCAGGTGGATTTAAACTTTATTAAATACATTTAAATTTATGGCTTGATTTGGAAATACGGGAATTTTTGTTGAGAAGACAATGGTCATGAATTGAGTTAAATTTAAAATGAAATGTAATGACTAGTTCTATGGTATAAGGGAGGAATGCGAAATCTCTAAAATAGAGCTGATCCCTCCACCCCCACCCTGCTTTATGGCCATTTGGATTACAGAAATTTACCTTTGCAGAATTCACAAATTACTACCCCAGAACTTGAAATGGAATAAAATTTGCTTTCACAGAATTTGGTTGGGAGTAGAGGGGGCAGAAGTAAGTAAATCATTATTTTTTAAGAAATGCATTATTCCTTGACATAATTTGCATTATAGAAAATCATAATGTGACCTGTTCTCTGGGTCCATAAACTCCTTTAAGGTGATGGTCATCTGTAACCTCAGTTTTGGACTATATATTGTAAAAAGACTAGCGTGTAGAGCAGTTTCAGCATCTAAATATGAAAATGAGATTTATAAAATGTTTTAAGAGTAGAGGAATTAGTAACATGGTTTGAGAGAGTTTTAAAATTATGCACAATAATGTTGAATGATAAAAACAAATGGTTTTCAGTGGTTGTGTGTGTGGGGGGGTTTGGTGTTGTGGAACCTTAAGTAAAGAAATTTGATACAAAGTTTGGGAAAGATTCAAAATTCAAGATTGTTCAATGTCATTTCCTGTATGCATGTGTAAGAAAAATGAACTAATTCTCCAGACCTGATGCATCACAAAACTACCACAAAAATAAAGAACACAACAATGATAATTACACAATAAATACGTAAGATAGCTTAAATATATTGATTATGTGTCCATAAAGTGACAGCAGCTGTGCTTAAGCTGACTGACGGGAAATAATAAAAGTAGTGGTGGATTTTAGTGGGTGGGGGTGATCAGCCATACTGCTTGGGGAAAGTGACTGAATCTGGTGGTACTTAGTCTCTTCCCTAATGGGAGTGGATCAAACAGTTCATGAGCAGGGTGTGTGGGATCCCTCAGAATGTAACCGGCCCTTGTCCAGCACCTTTCTGTGTATATATTTCCTTGATGGCTGGTAGGGTAGTGCCCGTGATGCATTGGGCGGTTTGGACTATCCATTGTAGACATTCCTGTTTGCCACAGTGCAGTTTCCGTACCAAGGAATGCGGCTGCTTGTTCGGATGATCTCTACTGTGCATCTATAGCAGTGGTTCCCAACGTGGGGCGTACGCCCCACAGGGGGGTAATTTGATTTTTAAGGGGGGCAATTCAAGAATGAGTTATTAACAGTGAATTTTTTCTAGTAAGTCTGTGTGAGTATGAGTGTGTGTGCGAGTTAATACATATGTGTATATACAGTATGCATACATAAAAATACTTGTGTGTATGTACATGTGTAATTGCGTATGTAATGTATATATAGTGTATCACCATCATTACAGCCATCAAATGGCTTTCATAATTAAATTAATGAATTGACTGATGTAGGAAGGAACGAATGAACAAGTCCAAACGCGTAAGAAACTCGTATGAGGTCGCGCCAATGCTGCTTTTTGTAGTAGCTTTTGGTTCCTGGTGGTGTGAAGGTGTGTACATTGCGTCATCTCTTTTAAACGGTGTATCTGTCTTTGTATGCTGTAGAAATGAATCGGCATTGTTTTATTTATTTATTATTATTATTTTAATATCACTTAATAAGACTAAGTACTTAATGTTTTTTTTACAATTTCTTAGTAATTTCTTCCTCAGAACTTTAACAGTTCTTTGGCTCTTTTATTTTTCTCTTTCATGAATGCCATGTTCTTTGGAAGCTTGTTTAAACCAAGTTAATGGTCTTTTAGGCTTCCTCCAGGTGAATAGGAGTTCACTTTTTGAATAATAAGAATTATATATCACCACAGGGGGCATCAGGATTTTAGAGGTGATTAGGTGGGGCATGGCCAAAAAAAGGTTGGGAACCACTGATCTATAGAATGATGTGCCTATAGATGTGCAAAGTCCAGTTTTCTTCAGTCTCCGCAGAAAATGGAGGCATTAGTGAGCTTTTTTGACTATGTAGGATGTGTTCTGAGGCCATGCCCATGTGTGATTGTGATTGAAGAAAAAATGGTCAATGTTTAAGATAGTAGAGGAAATGGGGGATGAGCATGCTGTTGGGATATCATTTATTTTCCACAGACATCTCAGTTGAATATCACCTTAATTGCTCCCATCAAGTTCAATACCATTACTTGTCACCTCATTCATTGCTTGTAATACTCTCCGCCCACATTTCCTCTTTGCAGTCTTGCATTTTTCTGTCTGTGGCTAAAAAAAATACTCTCTTCCAGTTCACTTAACAGCTGTCCTATTTAAACACTCAATTGTCTAGCCTTTGGCCTTCGATTTGCCACAATGTTTCCACAGCTATGGATCTATTTAATCAAAATTTCACTTTCATCTTTGTTCTGGACCACGTTAACATTATTACTCTGTCACCCTGGTTATTTTTCTTGGCGTGGCGTTTTATCGTTCGCTCAAGTTAAAAATGGAGACTTGAATCGATACCCTGGGGAACTGGCTTAGCCACTCAGTGTCAGATCTTAACTAACCAGGTGAAGTTTGCTGCCATTTGGACAAACCATTCACGATACTAGGATCTTCATGCAGTACAAAGGTAGTCCTTGGCTTCCTTTCTCTATTGCATTCTGTCAACTTAAACCCTTTACCATTCTTGTTCCCACTTGCAAGTGGGATGAACTTGGCTTTCTTCCTCTCGCTCACTTTAGGTTGCATCTGGAAATTCCAATTGGTGGACAATTTCCCTCCACGCTGCTCTGACATACTGGGAAATCATATACTTGGCAGGTTACAGCAGTGGTTTGCCTTTGCCTCCTGCCGGGTGAGTTTAAAGAGATCACCATCTCTTGCAATGGATGACCAGGACGTCTAAGTGCCTTGTCGTGCTCTTAGCGCTCCACTAACGCCCGCTGGCCTGCCTTCTTGACTGTTGGACCAGTAATCAGTCGTCTCTGTTCCATCTGCCAGGGCCAGACTTCACACGTTGGGATAGGCAAATCCTCTACCTCACTGAGGGTCGAAGACCCTTTGGCTACCCTCTCCTGGTTTGGCCTGTCTGCTGAGACGGTTTACCGGGGTGTGGCTGCTGTGCAAGGACAAATCCCCATCCCATTCCATTCTGCCCCAGTTTCCAGTAGTTGTCTTTCCCCAGCTTCTGTATATTGCTCCGTAATCCTCTTTATTTACTTGTAGCCAGTATTAACTGGTCTATCCACACTTCCAATGCATTTTCACCACCATTCAGCTGAATGAGACTGCACATGTCTGGTTCAATTTTGATCACTGCCGTTATTGTCACTGTAAAACCAACAATGACATCCTTTTCCTCTGCACCATTATCTCTTGTGTTTCTATGGATGCATTCATGTTCTCATCTGTGCTGCAACTTGACACATTTGAAAATGTGAAATCGGTTTGCACATGTATGTTGGGAGTCATTAGCGATGCAACACTGGTTTCACTTGACCCTTGTCTAAATCGACCGGCTGTTTTCCTCAAGGTGAACAGTAATCATTGGGCCTTGTAAGAAGTGATCTAGCTACTGATTCCCTCACTCCCTGCATTTTCTGGAGGTGACCAGCTCTTCATGTTGGTGGAGCCAAAGTTACGTTTTGGAGCTCATGTTAGTACCATCATTAAAGCCATATTTGCACCTACTGTCCTTACTTTAAGTCTTCAACTGTGGAAAGATGTACTTGTCTTTGTTATGTTTACCCTCAACTAGTTCAGTGCTGTAGCTGGCTGTCCTGATGTTCAGAAACTACTGTCCTACTTGCACCAGGCTTTATTTATTCCTCATTCTTGTGGAAAATAACTTGTAGTTAGTCCTAATTTTGAGTCCTGTTTTATCCTTCCTATTCTTGTCATCCAGTTGTTTTGTTCCCCATTTCATCTGCCTCTTGCTCTTTCCCATTTTTAGTTTTTCAGTAGTGTCTCTGCTTTCAGGAAATAAAACCCTAATAACATGGAATTTCCTCCATGATCCTGTATTTTTTTCTCTACTTAAAATCTCCCTTTTCAATCAGGGTTTTGGTAATTTTCTGTAATACCTAAAGGCTGTAATACCTAAAGGACAGTAGATGCTTAGATTGGGGGTTGTTATGCCCATTTTCCCCCCTTTTCTATATTAATCTAGCTGAATTGGGAGGTAGAAAAGCCACCATTTTGTCTGTTTTCTGCTTGCTTGCTGCTTTGAATTTTCTAGTGTTCCTCGATGTTTAGGAAATACTTACTTGTGGACTTGCCTTATGGATGGATGATACCACAATTGGAATGTGAAGATTTTTAGGCCAAACAAATGTACTTAGATGCTGAGTTACTCCTTACATCTTGCATGTACTCATGTCAAGCATGTAAAAAAGATCATGCAAAGAAAAGATTAGGTGCTGCCCCCTAAATTGAAACATTTCATCTCTGCAGGTATCTGCCTTAATAAAAGGTGGCAAATAGGGCTGGTAAAACCATGGATCTGAAGATGTAGAACCAAGAGGTGTACAGCACAGGAACAGGCCATTCAGCCCACAATGTTGTGTCAAACCAGCTAAAAAGCAAATCAAAAACACCCAAACACTACTCCCTCCTACCTACACCATGTCCATATCCCTCCAACCTCCTTACATGCATGTGCCTATCTAAATGTCTCTTTTGCCTCTAATTGTAGTTGCCTTTACCACCACACCAGGCAGTACATTCTAGGCATCCGTGACTCTGAGTGTATATATATATATAAAATAAAACCTGCATTCCAATCCCAAATTCATTTCTCAGTGCTGACTGAAATTCGGGATTGGGATTTGCTTCATTAGAAAGAAGATGGAGGAAACTTCCCAATTGAGGTACTTACTGATGTTTTGAAATGTTTTGTTTAAATAGTGAAGATAGCAGGATGGGTAAAACTGCTTAGAGCAGGGGTTCTCAACCTGGGGTCCATGCATAAAAAATGTTGGGAACCCTTGGTTTAGGGACAGTGGAGTGGAAATGAAGATATGAGTGATGGGGTTGTGTAGATCTGTTTTGATAATTTTTCTCTTGTGATTGTCATTATTGAATTGTTGCTTAGTCTTTACTGAATGCACAAAACACTGGAGTTTGGCTACAGCTATCTTTCTAATAGTACTTAAGTAATTTTAAGCATACAGAATTTTTAAGGTTTGATGGAGATTTGCTGATTTCCCATGGATGGTATAAGTAGTAATCTCATTCTAAAAAAAATAAACTGTTGACTTTATAGAGAATGCAGTGAATCTTTACAAGTTCTGTACCTGAAAGATCAGTGGAAGTAGAGTTGAGTACATTCCAAAAGTATTAGGAAGGTTACATTGGGGTATAATTTTCCCATGATCACATTAAAATGGCAGAGCAAATACAATGTCAGAATAGCCTATCCCTGCTCCTATTTCTGTTGCCATCATATTATTGGGCCAGTCATCTGTCAGTGCAGTCTACCCAATATTCCTGTGAGGAATTTTTAATCACTTGTTAAGAACACGAAACAAAACAATCAGCTATTTCTTTTGACCCCTTTTCCATCTGCATTTCAGTTTCTGTACTCATGAGGTGGTTGTTGCTATGTTTGAAGGGTATGGCCAGTATTGGTTTTTGAGGCTTTCTGCAGAAAAATGTCTAAACTATTGTTTATTCACTTTTTATTGGTTTGAAATAATTGATGTCCAATAATGTAATTATTTTGTGCAATATTAATTTAAATTTAACCTCTGAATTAGTAGACCAGGTTGTACTCAGTTTATTTACATTGGGTGTGGAATGGAATACTTTTGCCTCCCAACTCTGGTCTCATATTCAACCTGTGATGAGTTGGTGCCAGTAGATAAGCATATATGACTTGGGATCTTGAGGTCATCCAAGCATCTTTATCCAATCACAGTCAAAATTGGGAGAGGAGTTGCTGAGAATTGTAGGCTGCTCATGAATATTTGGGGAAAGAAAGGACATTGGTTAAGTTAGCACATTTAACAGGTTGGAAACATTATCTCATTGAGGTGCTCTTTAAGCATAGATATTCTTACTATTGAGGAAGTGTGGGAGTTATTTTGTACACTGTAAATGACTAGATAGCAGCATAATGATGACTGGGTAACCTGTGCCCCTTTCTGTCACCGGAACTGATCTTCCTGCTTTGAGAAAAGACAACTGAGACGGTAAATTGTCTGAAGGTGCAAAAGAATAAAGTTTTACAAGAAAACTGTGCTGCAGAAATTATATATAGCCCCAAGGCAACCACCTACTAGGCACGCTGTGGTTAGTGCGCCGCTATTATAGCTCGGGCATCGGAGTTCTGAGTTTAATTCCAGCGTTCTCTGTAAGCCAGGTTGCATGTTCTTTCTTGTGTGTGTGTGTGGATTTCCTCTGGGTGCTCTGGTTTCCTCCCACAGTTCAAAGAGGTACCAGTTGGAAGGTTAATTGGTCATTGTAAATAGTCCCGTGATTAGGCTAGGGTTAAATTAGGTGTTGCTGGGCAGTGCAGCTCTTCTGCACTATATCTCTAAATAAAATAAACCTTTTGCTTTAGCCATGAAAATTCCCCGGGCAGCATATGTACAGTGAACATTCTTGCTGCATTGACTGTTATTTACCAAGCTGTCCAGGTCTGTCTCATCGCTCTCATTCTTCAAGTCCCTCTCGTAATTGCAGCATTCATTCACTTGTAATATTCCTTGTACTTGGAAATGTTGCTTGTTAAATGTTATGGCTCTTTAAGAGTTTTGCCTGCTGGGTTACACGCTGATAACTGCAACTTGTAGCACATTAACTGTGAAGCAGTGTTAAGACTGTGTCAGTTTTATCCTGGTGTTATACAAGCGATCCAGCAGCTCTCAGTTGAAGCTTTTACTCTTAAGTATTCACAGGAAGGATAGGTTGATCAGCAAAATTGTTTAATGCCCAAAATATGCGATAGATTTCAGATTTTAACCTGTTGGATTGGTGGTTCTGTGCCATGGCCCCTATCCTTTCCACGTCCCAGTTCAAAGTTTGAGAATATTTGTAAATGCTTTATTGCTTTAACTAACTTTTGTTTCAGTGTGCTGTGCATTGCCTAACTGAGATGAGTGACTCTATGGTAGTCATGACCATTATGTAATGAGTGGTCTGTCTGCTATTCAAGTGTAGATACTATAATTTCTCTATTGAAACTTCCTCATGTCATGGTTTTCACTTGCTGATAACTGGTGTTTGTAATAACTGTTTAGTCATTTATTGTTCAATATGTGAGTGACTGACTGATCAGATTTCTCCTGAACAGTTTGAAGTTTTCCAGGCAAATAATCTTCAGTCTTCTACAGCCACTGCAATGTACTTCATTGCAGTCACTCACTTTGACACACTTACTGAATTTTTCTTTTCGATTTAATAGAAGTGCATATGGGTATATTCCTGGCTTGCCTGGCCCTTTATTTTCCACAAACGTTTCCTTTGTATCACCATTCACTCTTTATACTTGTTTTGACTTCAGTGAGATGAGTGCAGTTGCGCTGATTTAGAAATCGGGGCTAGGTTTATTAATTTGAATTATGCTATGTCCTGCTTATACCAGCTCTGTTGTAGAGGCTTGAAAAAAATACAGTGGACCAATCGGGACCAGTATATTTGGTTCAATTAAGCAGCTGCCCCGATGGGAATGGTTAAAAAGGTATTTAAAAAAGACAAACTACCATTTAACTGAGTAGCAAACTATGTATTTAAATAAAATGCATAAATTCAAACTATCAATACTACTGCAGTACTATAAGATTGTGTATTAGTTCCTGATAATTATCGACGTATCCTGTGTATGCTGCCTCATTCTTTTGATTGACTGTAAATGAACAAAATCAGCGCAGACACCTCATGTAGATAATGGACTGCCTTCATACATTTCTTCCTCCAAATTTTCATTTTCATCATAACATTCAAAACGCCTGTTTAAGATATTACCATGTCTCCCTACAGCAGTGGTGTCTGCCTCAAATATTTCTCCTTGAATGTGCAATTAGTTTCTCCAGTGAAACAGAACCTAGAGTATTTGAGTTCTTGATGGCGGGAAGCAAGGAATTAAATAGATATGGCACCTCCTATGGCACAAAGAAGGTGAATGTTGGTGGAGATGGAATGTTTGAACAGTTGTTTGGAGGGATTGGTCTCTTATTTGCTACTTATGAAGATGTGTCTACTTGGGAATATGTGTGAACAGTGTTATCTACTTATGATTTTGTGTTTTTGATTCTGGGCAGATAGAGCCAGGTTTTGAAGGGGGTTGAGACCAAGCTGGTATGGAAGGTGGAACCAGATAGGGATGGAATGATGGCCAGATGGAACCAGGTGGTTTAGAGGTGAGCAAAGAAAATGGAGTAGATGGGAATTGTGGGAGAGCACCAGGAATGTATATTACTTGAAATTGGGAAAATTCAATGTTTATTTAATTGGGTTGAAAGTGGAATATAAAGTGTTCTTCCAATTTGCATTTGCCACCTCTGTACCAATGGAGAAGGCTGAGGACAGACATATTGGCATGGGAGTGAGTAGGAGAGTTCAAGTCATGTGACTAGAAGTTTGATGGACATTACAGCCAGAGTGCTGGTGCTCTGCAGACTGGGTTGCCTTATCTAGCCTTAGATTCAATGTAGAGCAGGTCACATTGGGAGCACTAGAAGTTTGAAGAGATGTCTCATTAGAATGATTGTTTAGGTTACTGGCTGGTGCAATGGAGGAAATGAAGGGGCAATGGTTGTACCTCTTACAGTTGTAAGGAAAAGCTGGTGGTGGGATCACGTCAGATGAGTATAATGTGTGAGTAGAATGATTTTTGAGGTACATGATGAACTTAATGATATTACTGGTAGTTGTGTTGGGTGATATGAAGAGGGCATTTGTGGCTGACGTGTGCCAAACTATCTTGAACCAAGCAAAGCCCCTTTTCTCTTCGTACGTATGTTGAATAAAATATCTACTGTGTTTCCAAATTAATAAAAGTATTATTGTTCTGGTATGTACAGCTATTTCTGATGTGAATTCCTATTTTGGATCTATCTTTGCATGATAAAATGTTTCTTAATTTTGCTCCTGATTCTAATTTTAAGGTTGTGGTCTTTCCCTTGATTATCCTAGTTTTCAATTCTTTTCAAACCTTTACAGAGTCTGAATTTCCAAGAACTCAAGTCTTGTTTCCATTCCTCTTCACAATCTATTTCTTTGACAGCTGATAAAATAAGTCATCATATATGGAACTTGTACGTTATTTCAGATTTCAGTTGATCTTTGTACAACTTCAGCAAAACTTTCTCTTTATTAAGGTCTTTGTCCTATTAATAGTTTCTTTTTTTGGTAACTGTCCATTACTTCATAATCTCAGTAAATTGATCTGTGAATCATTGGATCAGTACAGTTTCCAGCTTTTCATCATCCAAACCAACTCTTCTGGTTCAAAATGATTGATATCAAGTGTGCTTATGTTATGAGTGATGCGCTGTTTTGCTAGACATTTACTTTCTTCTTCATACCCTGTTCACAATGCCACATCTTCATTGCCAGGCTTGGATATATGATTCTGTTGTGTTGTGCAAGTAGTCCAACAGAAATATTCATGTGACTAGTAACATTGTAGGACTGGGGTTGCCATCCCTGGGGTCAACAGACCCCTCCATTAATGGTATGGTTCCATGACATTAAAAAAAATCGGGAACCCCTGCTTTAGAGAAATTGCTCTGAGGTATGGATGTTATGGTTTTTTGGTAAGTTTGTGGGATTAGTTCTGGTTGCTCAGTTCCTTTTGGGATACGTATGGATTGATACAGCAATTGCTTTGGTTATGTTTATATGTAATGGCTGTGATGGGTGGTTGTGGAAAGGTCATTGTATCTCCTGAGAATGTGGTTGCACATTGCGACTAGTATTAAGGGTCTTGGGTTGAGTAAGGTAGATTGACTGTGATTAAACAGTGTGTGCAGTACTTTTGATTGGAATGGGCTGATCTAGCAAATATTTTACGTTTTTTGTTAGACCATATCTCTACTTTCTTTAACCTGGGTACTTTGAAGTATTTTTGTGTGTTATTAGGCATGTTCCATTATATCTAACTTGCGCTGATTGTGGATATTGGTGTAGGCCAATTTTAGGTTGGTGCCATTGCGTTTTCTGGGGCAACTTTATGATTTGTTCATGCAGAGGCTGATTTAACAGAAGCTGCTGATTTTTTTAAACAATTGGCTTGGCTTCCATTCCCATGTGGCAGGTCATGTGATTTCTTGTTTATTAGC
Source organism: Hemitrygon akajei (assembly GCF_048418815.1). Classification (NCBI taxonomy): domain Eukaryota; kingdom Metazoa; phylum Chordata; class Chondrichthyes; order Myliobatiformes; family Dasyatidae; genus Hemitrygon; species Hemitrygon akajei. The sequence continues at coordinate 7,077,355 of NC_133155.1, read as the reverse complement.
AACCCCAAGCCATCTGTTGACTCGTCATTATCAGTCATCAGGCAGGAATCCAAGTGCTTCTAGGCAGGCAGCCCCTGACGCTAACCCCTTAGACAGGGAGTGGTGTGGCCTTGGTTTATGCAGATTAGCCATGTGCGGTGCACTGGAAATGCTACAAGAAAGAGGAAAAGGTTTATCTCCTAATATTCAGAAGCTATGGAACACAGAGGAGTGAATGAATTGGTCTCCACTTGCAGCCTGTGTTTAGTATATTCCAGCCCTCCCCCCTCCCCCCACCCTCCAACTTGACGTCATATCATCACAAACTCTCCTGCCTTTTACTGAATGTCATTCATTCATTGCCAAGACTGATGAAAAATTTACTTGGCAACAATTCAAACAGTGCACAGCTGTGAGGTTGTAGTTTTTAGGCAGAGTGCCCTCAATTTAAAATGGTTTATAAATAGCATGTTGGAACCCTCCTTCCCAGAGTTGAACCTGGCTTGGCACGAGGTGTAGAGCAAGAAGGGTGTAAGCTTTGCAAGAGAACTACTTGATGCAGAGAGCTTTTTGCTTAATTTTTGAATGTTTCTTTCATCTATAAAAATGGACGTGAAGTTTCAGCACTTGTTTCATCTGACATGGTGTCTATTTAATCCCCACTTTGGATTAACCTGTTATCTTTTATCCTATGGTGGGCGGAGATGATTTCCTTGTGGTCAAAAAATTAGTTTTTGAACTTCAGAATCAGAATGAGGTTTATTATCATCGGCATGTGACATAAAATTTGTTAACTTAGCAGCAGCAGTTCAATGCAGTATATAATCTAGCAGAGAGGAAAAAATAGATAAAATAAAACTTAATAAATAGACAAATAAATCAATTACATATATTGTGCAAAAACAGAAATATTGTATATTTAAAAAAAAAAGTGAGGTAGTGTCCAAAGCTTCAAAGTCCATTTAGGAATGGGATGGCAGAGGGGAAGAAGCTGTTCCTGAATCGCTGTGTGCCTTCAGGCTTCTGTATTTCTTACCTGATGGTAACAGTGAGAAAAGGGCATGCCCTAGGTGCTTGAGGTCTTTAATAATGGACGCTGCCTTTCTGAGACACCGCTCACTAAAGATGTCCTGGGTACTTTGTAGGCTAGTGCCCAAGATGGAGCTGACTAGACTTACAACCTTCTGCAGCTTCTTTTGGTCCTGTGCAGTAGCCCCTCCATATCAGACAATGATGCAGCCTGTCAGAATGCTTTCCATGGTACAACTATAGAAGTTTTTGAGTGTATCTGTTGACATGCCAAATCTCTTCAAACTCCTAATAAAGTATAGCCGCTGTCTTGCCTTCTTTATGACTACATCAATATGTTGGGACCAGGTTAGATCCTCAGAGATCTTGACACCCAGGAACTTGAAGCTGCTCACTCTCTCCACTTCTGATCCCTCTATGAGGATTGGTATGTGTTCCTTCGTATTACCCTTCCTGAAGTCCACAATCAGCTCTTTTGTCTTACTGACGTTGCGTGCCAGGTTATTGCTGTGGCACCATTCCACTAGTTGGCATATCTCACTCCTGTACGCCCTCTGTCACCACTTGAGATTCTACCAACAGCGGTCGTATCGTCAACAAATTTGTAGATGGCATGAGCTATGCCTAGCCACACAGTCCTATGTATACAGAGAGTAGACCAGTGGGCTGAGCACATACCCCTGAGGTGCGCCAGTATTGATCATCAGTGAAGAAGATGTATTATCACCAATCTGCACAGATTGTGGTCTTCCGGTTAGGAAGACGATCGAATTACAGAGGGAGGTACAGAGGCCCAGGATTTTAATTTCTTCCATTTTTGCTGATACTTACCCAGTTGCAGAGGTAATGATCTATTGCAGAAGCCTTGTAAACGGTAAAAACAATTTACAAATTTGTAAGTTCTTCATCTACTGTTAAAACAAGAGGAAGAAATAACGCCTGTGTTTATACTGTTGCTAAGATTTTGGTAATATGTGGTAAGGTATGGAGTGTTTCTACTTGAGTGAATAGTGAGAAATATTTGTGGATAATCAGATAGTTGGTCTGAAGGTAGCATTTTGAGTTGTGTGTGTGTGTGTGTAAGGAGTTCCGATGGTTTCACATCTAAGTCATTTTGTTCTGTCCTGCATTAAGTTGAATCACTAAATGATGAAAACTATTGCTGATATAGTTTGTACACTGAGGCAAATGGTGAGGATTCAATGCAATTGCCAAATAGCAGGGTTTTAGGTTTTGATAGTTTACAAACACGAGAAAATGCTGGAAGTCCAAAGCGTAACACGCAAAATGCTGGAGGAATTCAGCAGGTCAGGCAGCATCTTTGGAATTGAATAAACAGTCGACATTTTGGGCTGAGATCCTTCATCGGAGTTCCTGTTGAAGGGAACATTCGAAGACTTCAACTGTTTACTCTTTCCCATAGACGCTACCTGGCCTGCTGAGTTCCTCCAGCATTTATTTGTGTGTGTTACTTTGGATAGTTTACTCCATTTGGACATGTTTGTCCTGGGATTAATTAGTTTTAGTCTCCTTTATTCTGCAACTCATTTATTCAAATCTTCCAATTCTTTGCAGTTTTCCCTTGTCTATTTAACCCAGGACTTTGGTCTTCAAGAATTTTTTTGGTCCAATCTAACCCTCTAATCTGAATATTTTTCCATGTTATATAATTGTATTTTGGTGTTTCAATCGTAATTTTGAGGCCAACTAACACAAATATCTGTTGGGAGTAGCTGGGGTCTTAGCCTGTCTGTTTCAGCTACTCTTCTATATTACTGTATGACATTATTGCAAAGTTGCCATATAATTTGTTGGCATAACGTATAATTTCTAATTCAAGAATGTTCAGCGTTAAATATTTATTACACCTGACACAAAATTCTGCATGTCCATTATCTATATTCTTTGTGAGATTTGAACTACCTATAGCAGAGACCTCATGGCACTGGAAAAAATAACATCTCAAAATCCTCCGAGTTCACTTGAAGGATAAGCAGTCTAATATCTCTGTCCCTAGTATTCGACTACATTGGCAGGCTGTGTTGATTCCACGCTTGACCCCAAACTCCCAAAATGGATAAATTGTTCTTGAGTTCTCTCATGGAAAGGGATTCCAGAGGAACAAAGGTGATTCAAAGATGTTCTTTTAGACTCCTTGCAGAAATGCAGTTTCCCTAATGACTCCTGGGAAACTCTGGCCATGATTGCTGAAAAGCTGGGAAGCAACATTTGGTGTGGTATTGAGAATTAAGGCCACGTTCTGTACATGCAAGCCCTGCATGGATCTCTGAAGGAACATAACAGTTCACACATGACTTGCCTGTCCTTCGACATCTCCATGGCAGAGTTTGCAGTTCTACATTGGCTTCACCAGTCATCTCAGACCCCACGAAACCTAGAATGAACACAAGTCATTTGATCCTGAGTGAAAGTGTGAGAAGGATCAAGTTTAGCAAAACTATTGCTTGCATTTGAAACGACTAGATATGTTATGCAGTGAACAGTCACTTCTGTAAAATAACTTCACTGTTAATTTTGGATTATTTAGCATGTTTAGGATATTGGTGGTGCAGGACTGTGAATTGCTGAATCATTGTATGTTATTATTGATACCAAGACGCTTTCAAGGTAATCTTTTTTAGATGTTAGATGGTATTATAATAAAATTTGCATTGAACCAGATGAGTTTTGGGGAGTGTGGGAACTCCCACCCCCCCGGATGAGTTTCAGGGAACGTGGAAACTGGGTCATTTCAAAAGTTTAGTTATTTTCCTGTTGTTTTCTGTCTATTAACTAAATCTGTGTCTACATCAACATTATACTTTGTGTTCTAATTTTGTATAATAGTCAAAGGACTTTGAATTATCAAAGGACAAATGCATCACAAGCTCTTGTTTCCACTATTAAAGCTTAACAAAAACTAATAAATTTGTCAAATCTAATGTTTTCAGTATCCTAGTACCCCGCCGCAGTATATGCAGGCGGTTCATTGCCGCAGTATATACACCAACAGTTCCCTGTGCTACTGATGTCCATTTTGTACATCTATAGTTTATTTTCTTTGCCTTTTAAGTGGGGTTGTAGCGGTGTGCTACACGCAGCGCTGTAACGACGACACGGAGTTGGTGAGCTGCAGTTACAAAAAAGATTTATTCAAACTTCGTGGCCTTGCTTTAAAGCCTTCCTGATCCCGCCCTCTCTGAGCGGGAATGCTGTAGGGGGCGTGTATTCACAGTCCCGTCCCGCTCATGGACTTTTCCCCTTGCTGGTGAAGCAGGCTTGGCACCCTCTTTGGGACCGGCCTCAATGCCGGCGCCCGCCGCTTTGTGAGCCGGTTCGAGTGCGCTGGGAAGTGGGTCGCCGCATAACCCCCCACCCCCCCCCGAACCAGTGATACACCCCCCAATGTCCACAGTCTGGGTCGGACTCTATTTGGGAGGTCTGCCTCTGTGCCGCGGTGCTTGAATCTCGACCGGCTGTGCCAAGTCCACATGGGCCGGTTTGAGTCGGTCCACTGTGAAAACCTCCTCTTTCCCCCCAATGTCCAGCATGAATGTGGACCCGTTGTTTCTGATCACCGTAATCGGCCCCTCGTAGGGCCGCTGTAGCGGTGCCCAATGTCCGCCCCGCCGTACAAAAACAAACTTACAGTTCTGCAGGTCTCTGGGTATGCAGGTTGGGTTCTGCCCATGCTGTGAAGTGGGTATGGGGGCCAGGTTACCGAGCCTTTCGCGTAGTCTGCCCAGGACTGCTGCGGGTTCTTCCTCTTGCCCCCTTGGGGCTGGTATGAGCTCTCCTGGGATGACCAGGGGTGCGCCGAACACCAACTCGGCCGACGAGGTGTAAAGATCCTCTTTGGGCGCCGTGCGGATTCCGAGCAGGACCCAGGGAAGCTCGTCCACCCAGTTAGGCCTTTTGAGGCGGGCCATGAGAGCCGACTTCAGGTGACGGTGGAAACGCTCCACTAGTCCGTTCGACTGTGGGTGGTAGGCAGTTGTGTGGTACAGCTGTGTCCCCAAATGGCTGGCCATAGCTGACCACAGGCTGGAGGTGAACTGGGCACCTCTGTTGGAGGTCATGTGGGCCGGTACACCAAAGCGAGATACCCAGGTGGCAATCAGTGCCCAGGCGCAAGATTCGGAGGTGGTGTCGGTGAGCGGGACCGCCTCTGGCCATCTTGTGAACCGGTCCACGATAGTCAGGAGGTGCCGCGCTCCTCGCGACACTGGCAGGGGGCCCACGATATCCACAGGAATGTGGTCGAAATGCCAGCGGGTGTGGTGGAACTGCTGCGGCAGAGCTTTGGTGTGCCACTGCACCTTGGCTGTTTGGCAGTGCATGCACGTTCTGGCCCATTCACTGACCTGCTTGCGGAGTCCGTGCCAAACAAACCTGCTGGCTACCATCCGGACAGTTGTCCTGATGGAGGGGTGGGCTAAGTTGTGAATGGAGTTGAAAATGCGCCGCCAGGCTGCCGGAACGATGGGGTGGGGTTGGCCGGTGGTGACGTCACAGAGTAGGGGCCTCTCACCTGGGCCTACGGGGAGGTCCTGGTGCTGCAAACCGGAGACTGCAGTCCTGTAACTAGGGATCTCCTCGTCTGCCTGCTACGCCTCCGCCAGTGCTTCATAGTCTACCCCTGGGACAGGGCTTGGATGTTAGGGCAGGAGAGGGCGTCCGCCACGACATTGTCCTTTCCCGAGACGTGCCGGACATCCGTCGTGTATTCGGAGATGTAGGACAGATGTCGCCGCTGGCGGGACGACCAGGGGTCGGATGCTTTCATGAACGCAAAGGTAAGTGGTTTGTGGTCCGTGAACGCGGTGAAGGGGCCTATCTTCTAAGAAGTACCTGAAATGCCGGATTGCCAGGTATAGCGCCAACGGTTCCCGGTCGAAAGCACTGTATTAGAACTTGGGCGGTCGCAGAAAGGTTTACTGAAAAACGCCAGGGGTTGCCAGCGACCCTCGATGAGTTGTTCCAGCACTCCACCGACTGCCGTGTTGGATGCGTCCACTGTGAGGGTGGTAGGGACGCCAGTTCTGGGGTGCACTAGCATCGTGGCATTTGCCAAGGCTTCTTTGGCTTTAATGAAAGCAGCGGCGTACTCCTCGTTTCAGGTAATGTCCTTGCCCTTACCCGACATCAGGGCGAACGGGGGCGCATGATTCGGGCAGCTGAAGGGAGGAAGCGGTGGTAGAAATTCACCATACCCACGAATTCCTGAAGGCCTTTGATTGTGTTGGGTCAGGGGAAATGACGGACTGCGTCTACCTTGGCGGGCAGAGGGGTTGCCCCGTTTTTAGTAATCCTGTGGCCAAGGAAGTCGATGGTGTTGAGCCCAAACTGGCATTTGGCCGTGTTGATTGTCAGGCCATATTCACTCAGTTGGGCGTAGAGTTGACGGAGGTGGGACAGGTGCTCCTGACGACTGCTGCTGGCTATGAGGATGTCGTCCAAATAGATGAAAGCGAAGTCCAGGTCACGTCCCACTGTGTCCATTAACCGCTGAAATGTCTGTGCGGCATTCTTTAGGCCGAACGGCATGCAGAGGAACTCGAAAAGGCCGAAAGGGGTGATGAGTGCCGTTTTGGGGACGTCGTCCGGATGCATTGGGATTTGATGGTATCCCTGGACGAGGTCTACCTTGGAGAAGATCCGTGCGCCGTGCAGGTTTGCTGCAAAGTCCTGAATGTGCGGCACAGGGTAGCGGTCCGGTGTTGTAGCCTCGTTCAGTCTGTGGTAGTCGCCGCATGGTCTTCCAGCCCCCTGATGCTTTGGGCACCAGGTGCAGGGGGGAGGCCCATGGGCTGTCGGACCGCCATATGATCCCCAATTCCTCCATCCTCTTGAACTCCTCATTTGCCATCCAGAGCTTGTCCGGGGGTGGTCCTTGTGTCGGGATGTGGTGCTGTACACCGTGTCTGGGCGTGGCTGCCATGAACTGCGGTGCCAGAACCGATAGGAAATCTGCCAGGACTCTGGTGAAGTCGTTGTCGGACAGCGTGATGGAGTCTAGGTGTGGGGCCGGCAACTGGGCTTCACCCAGTGAGAACATTTGAAAGGTCTCGGCGTGGACCAATCTCTTCCTGGGCAGGTCTGCCAGTAGGCTGTGAGCTCGCAAAAAATCTGCTCCCAGGAGCGGTTGGGCTACGGCGGCCAGTGTGAAGTCCCACGTGAACAGGCTGTAGCCACACCGTACGGGTGCCGTAGGTCCTTACTGTGCTGCTGTTCGCGGCCCTCAGGGTGGGACCCGGTTCTCTGTTGCGGGTGTTGTAACTCGTCGGAGGTAAGACGCTGATCTCGGCTCCGGTGTCAACCAAAAAGCGGCGTCCCAACTGCTTGTCCCAGACATACAGGAGCTATCCCGATGGCTAGCTGTCGTAGCCATCAGCGGCGGCTGGCCCTGGCGTTTTCCGGGAACTTGCAGGGCGGGCTACAGCGGCGGGCTTCTGCGCCCCACTGCTGGTGGTAGAAGCACCATTGTTCGTTGGTCTCCTCATCCCTGCCTCTGGGGTTAGCGGGCTCTGCGGCCGGACCTGGTCTGGTTTGCTGCTGGGATCGTGGCCTGGTGATCTGTGCGACGGAAGCCCTACTCTCCTTCTTGGCTTTCCACAGCACGTCCGCCCGGGCTGCCACCTTCCAGGGGTCGCTGAAATCCGCGTCGGACAGCAGCAGGCATATGTCCTCGGGCAGCTGCTCCAGGAATGCCTGCTCAAACATGAGGCAGGGCTGGTGGCCTGTCCCCCAAACCATCCAGTTGCAGTAAGCGGGCAGCTCGCTCGCGCCGTGAGAGTCCGAAAGTCCTTATGAGCAAGGCTTTGAATTCTGTGTATTTGCCATCCGCTGTATGTACTCCTCAACCTGGGCGGCTGTCTCCTGGTCGAGGGAGCTCACCACGTAGTAGTAACGTGTGGCATCTGAGGTTATCTGCCAAATGTGGAATTGGGCTTCTGCTTGCTGGAACCATAGGTGAGGTCGCAGCGTCCAGAAGCTTGGCAGTTTTAACGAAACTGCATGAACAGATGCGGCGTCGTTCATCTCCGGCCCAAATATCGTTTGGGCTGTCGGGGTCACCAATTGTAGCGGTGTGCTATATGCAGCGCTGCAACAACGACAGGGAGTCGGTGAGCTGCAGTTACAAAAGAGATTTATTCAAACTTCGCGGCCTCGCTTTAAAGCCTTCCTGATCCTGCCCTCCCCGGGCGGGAATGCTGTAGGGGGCGCGTATTCACAGTCCCGTCCCGTGTGCGGGCTTTTCCCCTTGCTGGTGAAGCAGGCTTGGCGCCCTCTTTGGGACTGGCCTCAATGCCGGCGCGCGTCGCTTTGTGAGCCGGTTTGAGTGCGCTGGGAAATGAGTCGCCACAGGGTTACATTTGTTACCTGCCAATGTCAAAAAAGAAAATTCTTTGAAATTTTGTAAGATGATTACCAGTATCTCCATCTTGGCCTCTGAATACTTGGGGTCAGACCTGTCAGCTTTCAGTCCCAACTTTTTGCCCCACTAATACAACTTTCTTTCAGTTTCTCAATCATTGCAGACCATTTTCCCTGAGGGCATTTTCACCCTCCGTACAGACTGAAATGAGATACTCTGATCTCTTTAATCCAAACCTAATTTCTCTTGTTTCATTCTCTGAGTGATCATCATAAAAGTAAGGCATGATAGGGTAGTGGTTAGCACAACATTTTCCAGTACTAGTGACCTGGGTTCAATTTCCGCTGCTGCCTGTAAGGTGTTCATTTTCCCCATGACGGTGTGGGTTTCCTCTGGGTGCTTCGGTTTGCTCCCAAAGACCTACTGGTTGGTAGGTTAATTGGTCATTATAAATTGTCCTGTGAATAGGCTAGGTTTAAATTGGGGGTTGCTGGGCAGGGTGGTTCGAAGGACTGGAAGGGCCTATTCCATGCTGTATCTCAATAATAAAATAAACTTGTTTGTTTGGAAGTTGCTAGTTATTTTGTGTCTCTTCAGGCTACTTTTTCTTATTTGATATTCCCTTTCCTGATCGTTTTCTTGGATGAAGTTTGACATCTTTTTATTTGCAAGGCTTGCTGCTATTTGGAAACACTAAGTTTCTCCTTGAATAAATAAAAGGCAAAAGAAACACAGAAGTAATATACTTGGATTTTTAAAGGGCATTCATGAGGGGTGGTAAAGGAGATTTATTCAAGCAGGACTTGTGGATATGAACAAGAAAAAATCTGCAGATGCTGGAAATCTGAGCAACACAAAACGCTGGGACTAACTCAGCAGGCCAGGCAGCACCTATGGAAAAGATTAGTTGATGTCTCTTCACCAGGACTGCGAGATTACAGAGGGGGAACAGTGAGAGAGGGTTTCACTGAACTCCTGTTGAAGGGAGATTAAATATTCTTTAGTGTAGGCATCCCTGGAAGAGACTTCACTGGATAGTAGTCCAATCACAAACAAAAGAAAATCTGCAGATGCTGGAAATCCAAGCAACACACAAAATGCTGGAGTAACTCAACGGGCCAGGCAGAATCTATGGAAAAGAGTGCAGTTGACATTTCGGGCTGAGTCAGTGGAAGGCAAATGGAGCCGACCTGCTGCAGACAGCACCTCTCATTCTGCAGGGTGGGTGTCGAGCGGGTCTTAGTGGGCTGTTCTACAGGGTGTCGATGGTGATTTGTGAGTCGTCAAGCAGGAGCAGAGTTAATGATTGATCTCTTTCTCTCACGCGCACGCACCTGTTTTGCTGCCTCATTTGCATCATCTAACGTATC